>NC_136068.1:117295015-117647515 GCF_964261635.1 Lissotriton helveticus
TATGATAGGGAGAAAATAGAAAAAGGAATAGAGTGTGCTGATAGAAAGTTTAGATTGCAATGTGAAAAGTCTTATGTTGCCCGAGAAGAGAATGATACTTTTATGGGGAAATTGTTGGATGTTCGACCCCTGACTCCATATGCTCCACAGATGATATACCTCAGTCTTCCCCCGGAACCCCAGATACCTGGTTCCTCTGTTCCTGCTGTCTCTGCCCCTGCTACTGTTGCCCCATCTGCCTTGGCTACAGCACCTTCTGTCCTGTCTTTGTCATTGCTGTCTGTGGCAACTACGACTGTTAACACTTTGACAACACATGTTGTTTCGGCATCCTTTTCACCAGCTCTTACACCCACGACTCAGCCAACAGCGACGTTATTGCCCAGTACCTCTGTTATCACTCCCACTGTTTTCCCCATACCCCAATGTTGCAGAATCTTGAGACACCAGTACGCGGCCCTGAGGATAGGAACAGGACAAATTTCAAGGACCGGTTAAGATGGACGTTGATAGGATCTGATGTGAGAGATGAAGAGAAAAGGGTGGTAGCCAATCAGGCCGCTCAGTGGGCTTGTAGCACCATTTACAGTGTGGAAGATGTGTGGAGTGAAATGAAAGCTGATGAGAGTTTTGTGCAGCGGCATACTCTTAAGCACATATTGGCAACATTGATTGGACTGTGGGAACAGGTTTTTAATGACGTAGCGCCCCAAATTATTTACGATATTAGGGATCATGTATATGCTTCTGGTATGACACCAGGTGAGGTTTTCAGTAATGTCCCAACACTGGTCGCTTATCAAAGTAGGCTGCTTGAAAAGAGCCCGAAAACAGTATCCCAGTTTCCGATGAGGGAAGTCCACCCCATATACTACCCCGAAAATCCTGAGCTGCGGGTTCAGCATGATAATGTGACTAGACAACAGGTAGAGGCCCGGTTACAAGAACAGTGGTTTACACTCCGTGGAAAACGAGTGAAGTTTTATCCCTGAAGACTCAGCTACCTGACCCTAGGAAAAATCCTACTGCATAATATGAGGAATTGACTGAGTCCGCTTCATCAGCAGTGATGATGCTTGCATATATTGAAATGTTCTTTTATTTACTGGTACCCGTTGATATTTAGAGGCGGGTGCACACACAGAACCACGTTGTGGAAATGGGTGGTACTTGAGATCAGATTAAAGCATGGGACCAGGAGAGGAAGCCAGGTGAGAAGTCTAAGGACGAGACATTAGCTTTGCCTGGTGGAATTATTACGTATATGCACTCTCTCATTCCATCGACAAGGGTAAATTGGGGCAAGTTAATGGCATGTTGTCAGAAGAAAGATGAGAGTGTGTCAGATTTTTTCATTCAGTTTGAAGGGGTATTTTGGGATTTTAGTGGACAGGATTTGTCGGTGGAGGGAGGCATCTGATTAGTTGTCAATTGATTTGTTACAAACTTGCTTCCAGAGATTGCGACTAGGTTACAGCCTTCGGAGAGTACCTGGACTACTTCCTCCCCTTCTTTAATATTGAGCATGGTGCAGTCTTATGAGCACAGGGAGAACGAGGAGAAGGAGAAGGTGTAGAAAAAGTATAAGGAATTTTTGACAAAGGTGTTGTTGCAGCAGGCTTCCAGGGGGAATGGCAGAACCCGTGCTGGTTCAGACCGGTAGCTTCTGCGTACCAGCCAGAATGCCACGCCTGTAGGGCCGAATCAGTGTGCGTATTGTAAAGGGGAGGGACATTGGCCTAGTGAATGTCCGGTGTTGCTGCAGAAAGTTGCGGCCCTTAGAGGATGTGGTTCTCGTGGACGGGGTCGTGGAGCTAGTGAACAGGACAGAGCACAGCATGCTGCAGCCTCACAGGATCGTCCGGGTAGTAACTACTTCAATGTCACTAGCAGTGGACAGTGTTTTCACGATGATTATGACGTGGATGAGGTGACAGGACTGTCTCACAGCTAGGACAGCCAGGGACAGGGGAGGGACCAATTCAGATACCTGTAGATCAGTGCAGTCCTTATGTTACTGCCAATTTGCAAGGCTTAGCTAAGGAGTTTTTGGTGGATACAGGTGCAACGAATAACTCTATTTCCTGTTCACTGGTCCCCGGGGCAACTCTGCCTGGCCATATTAATGTTTCGGTAGGATTTTCTGGTGTACCGGTTGTAAGCCCCATTTCCAAACCTCTCACACTGACTATAGGTCCTTTCACTGTGGATTCGCCATTTTTGTTGACATCTAATTGCGGCGCAAATTTGATGGGCTTCAATTTATTAATAAAATTGCATGCTACCATTTATTGTTCCCCTGTTTACATGACAATGGGCCTGGATGTAGTCAGCTCTAAGCAGTGTCTGTCCAAAGATGGACTCCTCCCTGCTGAATTTAAGGATGTGCCGCCCACATTGTAAACAATGGGTGACACAGACGTAGGACTATTGCAGATACCCCCAGTTTCTATCAAAGTTAAAGACAATGCTGTTTTGCCTCGTATTCCTCTGTATAAAATACCACAATCAGGGGAGAGAGCCTTGTTGCAAATTATACAAGATTTGATTCAGTCAGGGGTTGTTGAAGAGACAACTGCAAATGTGTATAATAGCTCCATTCTTCACATTCTTAAGAGGGCTCCTTCAGGCTCATCTGATGGTAGTCCAGCTGTTTATCATTTTGTGATTGACTTGCATGAAATTAATAAAATAGTAGTTCCTCAGTTCCCGGTGGTCCCTGACATTACTGCTCTTTTGACAATTATCCTTTCTACTGCTAAATTCTTCTCTGTCATTGATCTAAAAAATTAGTTCATTAGTATCCCGATCGAGCCAGAAAGCAGGTACTTGTTCTTTTTTACACTAGCTGACAGAAGCTTTAGATTCTGTTGTGCTCCTCAGGGCTATACTTAGAGTCCTAGTATATATAGCCAAGCTTTAATAGCCCAATTGGATTCCCACACGCTTCCCTCAGGTAATATGTTGCTTCAATATGGAGATGACCTTCTAGTCGCTTCTGACACTGAATAGGGTTGGAAAGACAGTACGGTTAAATTGTTGCTGCATTTGGCACACCATGGACATAAAGTGTTCCTTTCCAAATGGTCGACAGGAAGTAACCTATTTAGGTCACCTACTGTTGAAGGAGGGGAGTAGGTTGACTCCTGAGCACGTCAGTACCATTAAAATGCCTAGCCCTCAAACTCAAAAGGATGTGCATGCTTTTATTGGCATTACTTCCTATTGTCGAAACTGGATCCCTAACTATTCGTTACTAACGAAGCCTTTGCTAGCCTTAACCACTAAAGATGTGCATGAACCCTTGCCTTGGACGCCTGAATGTCAGCAGTCTTTTGAGCAATTAAAAGTTGTGCTTTGCTCTGTGCCTGTGCTTGGTATGCCTAATTACGTGAAGCCGTTCGTGATATATGTACACAAGTTGGCTTGTTGTGCGCTTTCTGTTTTAACACAGGGCATTGGATGTAAGCAATAGCTGTGTGCTTATTTTTCTGCACTTCTTGACCCTGTCGCAAGAGCCTTCCCGGGCTGTCTAAGAGCGAGGGCACCTGTGGCCGTCTCTATAAGACAATCGGCTTGGCTCGTACTTAATACTGACCTCACAGTCATGGTGCCCCATGCTGTGGATACCCTTTTGAATAAGACTAAGACGCAGCACCTCACCAGTGCACGTTGGTTATGAGCTAACTATCTTCGCCCCGCATGTCACGATCAAAAGATGTGCCACTGTGAACGCAGCCACGTTGCTACCCCTCACTTCTGAAAGTGAGGAACTTTACATACATGATTGTATCTTCTGGACAGAGGAAGAGACGAAAGGACGGGTAGACCTGACTGATGGTCCCTTATCTGACCCCCAAGGGGAACTATATGTCGATGGCTCTTGTTTCAAGTTACTAGATGGCACAATAACAGTTGCATATGCAATCACAATGCTTCACATGATAGTTGAGACATCACAAGTTCCCTATCAGTCGGCCCAAGATGCAGAGCTCGAGGCCCTTATTCAAGCCTGTGAGTTAAGTGAGGGACTGGCTGTCAATATCTATACTGACAGTCAGTACGCCTTCGGAGTCGCCCATCATTTTGGACTGCTCTGGGCAGAGAGAGGGTTTTTCACTTCCCATGGGATGAGGATACAGCATGACCCCTTTACACATAGGCTCTTGTGGGCTTTGACACTCCCCAAGAATTTAGCGATAGTGAAGTGTAGCGCACACAAGAAAATTACTGATGATGTTGGTAAGGGGAACGCCTTTGCAGACCAGACAGCTAAGGCGACAGCCCGAACTAAGATGAAAAGGATGTTTGAAGCAGATCCCGCTAGGTGGGTGCCCGAGGTCACGATGTTTGAGGATGCGCTGAAAAATGTAAAGGAAATACAGAGTGAGTCAACTGTTGAAGAATTAGAGATATGGCAGGAAAGCACAGTCAGTTTGGACGAGGATGGGTGTTGGGCTGAAAAGTAGTGGAAACAGAGATGTATGTTACCAGATGCATATGTCCTCCCCTTAGTCACCATGGCGCACGGGCCAGCTCATATCAGTGCTAAAGGCATTTGAAAGTTGTTAGACCCTGTATGGCAAAATGATAACATCCCAAAGATAGCTGCTCATTTGGTTAAACATTGTATGGTGTGTATGATGCACAATCCAGTAAAGGGTACTCCTACCCCACCAGGTAATTTTGCACCTCCCACCTTCCCTTTTGAGGTCCTCCAGCTCGATTATATAGAAATGGACCAAGTCAACAATCTGAAGTTTGTGCTAGTGGTTGTCTGTCCATTCAGTAGATGGGTTGAGGCTTACCCCACCATAGAGAATACTGCCATAGCGACTGCAAAAGTACTCCTGATGGATTTATTTCCTAGTTTTGGCTTGCCCTGTTTGTTTTGGAGTGATAACGGAAGTCACTTCAACGTGAAAATTATCCAGTTAATATGTGAGGGACTCCATATCAGAAAAAAGTTTAATGCCTCGAATCACCCCCAGTCTGCGGGTTTGCTTGAGAAGTACAATGGTACTCTCAAACTGAAATTAGCAAAGATTCAGGAGAGCACAGCGTTGCTGTGGCCAGATTTTTTACCATTAGCCCTTTTGTCCACAAGAATGACAGCCGATTCTAGAACAGGACTGTCACCCTACGAGGTCGTGTTTGGGCCCCCGGCAAATGATTGAGGCATCCCATGACCTTGTTGGTTCTCAGAAATTGAATAGCCTCTATTGGTGGACTATTTGTATGATTTAACTAAAAGTCTGTATTCTATTCACCAACAGATCCAGGACTGCCTCCCACTAGTACCCGAGGGCCAGGCCATGACATTCGGCCTGGGGACTAAGTGTTAGTTTGAAATTTCCAGAGAAAGATGAGTCTGGAGCTGAGTTGGAAGGGGCCGGTCCAGGTGCTCCTTGCCACACGCACTGCCATCAAGGTCACAAGCCGAAAGAACTGGATATACTGCCAGCATTGCAGGAGAGTGCCCATTCCCTTGCCCTACGATTAGTGGGTCAACAATGGGAATGGGGACTCAGAGTGGGAACAAGTCCCACGTTTTGTTCCTTTTTCGAGTGCCAGGCTTACGTGGACCCAAACAGAGGCTTAGAATGACGAGGCACTGATTGCAACAGTACCCCCAGAGATTAGGGCAATTCTAGACCCTCTCTTCTACTGGCAAAAGCACTCTTTACTGACCCTTCCTTACTGACCCCTTTGTGCCTGGAGTAGCTAGGTACAATTTGCACCCTCGACGGAGGAACAGTGCACCAAATAGGAAGTCAGATTAGTAGGGATGTACTGCGCAAGTCAGGGTGTACCTTGTCTAGGGTACCAATTGTAGATTAGGGAGAGGCAAAATTGGTGCATTGTTCGGACATTGGACAGGATTGATTGAGCTTGCTTCCCTGAAGGGAGGTACGGTATCCTGGACGGCATGGGATTTCTTCAAGAGCTAGGATGGAACATCTCCACTGCTGGGGCTCATAAGCGCCAACGTTGGTGAACAATAGGAGTCTGCTAGTGAGGCTCTAATGAACACTGGGTACTTTTGTCCTTTTGTTATTAGTCTTATTGCATCCCTTTTCTCTGGTCACACAATGTTTCCGTTTGGTCAGCCCATTACTGAGGAGGAACAGCCCTTTGTACCTCCATGCCTTTTCACCTCCGTGCGGGGTTGGTCCACAAAAAGTAAAATTATTTTTGCATCTATAGTTGCCATTGCATTGATATTTGTGTTAGGGATATCTTGGGTTTTGGAGAAAAAGTATCCTGCACATTATTTATTCGGGACAACACCCCTTCCCCCTGAACAGATGTTTGTTACTTTGGCCCCACACAAAGGAGAACATCCAAAAACTGTATTTTTACAAATGTTGTATCAGGCCCAAGATACTTCCAATGCTACTAATTGCTGGATCTGTGGATTTCTCCCCTCAGTTTCGCATAAGAGTGATGTTTTACTGATGATGCCATTATCCTATCTCAGAAGTTGCGAGGGGTGGTTTGAGCTGTTTGCTAGGGTGCATTATCACTTTTGATTCTCTGCTATAAATATGACATCTGCTGACTCTCTCAATGTGACAGAATATATACGTCTTGATCAAGGGTTTACTCCCGCTGGTTAGGAGAACAAGGGAACCCCCTGCTACCTTCCTGATCGACTCTTCAGGGCTGGACGTGCTGTTTCTAACCGAAACGTGGACTCGGGAGGACTGCCTAGTGTAACTTGGTCTGGCTTGCCCCCCAGGTTTTAAAATCATCCACACCCCTCGGCCGAACAACCGTGGTGGTGGAATTGGTATCATTTATTGTGAAAAGTTGGGTCTTTTCCAGCTTAAAATCAGCGAGGTATCGGGCTTTGAATTGATGGGGTTCTCCATCAGAAACCTGGAGAGAACAGTGATCTCGGGTGTGCTGTGTTATCGGCCGCCGGGCTCGGCTCCCTCTCTATCAGAGTTCCTGGACCTAGTGTACGATTTATCAAATACCCACTCGAAGTTGTTAGTCCTGGGCGACTTCAACTTATGGCAGGGGGGTCCATCAGACGGAGCGTTTATGTCTCTCTGCCAAGCTCTTGCTGACATCCAACTGCAGCAACTGGTTTGCTCGGCGACTCACAGGGGTGGTCATGTCCTGGACTTGATTTTCGCTGACGCTCATTCGGCAGTGATTAATGACATCTTAGCCCAATGCTGGACCGACCATGCACTTGTGGCTTTTTCCCTATGCTTAGGGGACTATTCCTCTGAAGCCGCCGGGGTAGGACTTTCGAAACTGGGTAGACCTTGGTCCGGACTACTCAGCTCATCTCCTACGCCCTCCTTAATACCTGCTAACTTTTGCCTGAGTAACTCGGTGGAAGAAAGTTATTCCTCTTTGTGCCGGTCTATTACTGACACGCTTGACAAGGTGGTGCCCCTCCGTAGATCTAGAGGGAGAGCGAACCGGGCTTTTCTCTGGTACACAGAGGAGCTACGACAAGTGAAGTTGAGCTGTAAACGTGCTGAGAGAGTGTGGAGGAGGGAGTACTCCACCTCGGCAAAAGCTACGTTTAGGCTCGCACTGAGAGGCTACAAGGTACAGATCAAGCGGGCCAAGGAGGCTTTCTTAGAAGCTTCCCTGACTCAGGCGCCTAATAAATCCCAAGCCCTGTTCAAAATTGTCAGGGACTTGTCCCACCCTGTTTGTGCGGCTAATACGGTTTGTGCGTCGCAGGCTCTTTGTGACTCGTTGGCGAACGCTTTCGAGGAGAAGACTGCTAAGATCCTAGAGGGTCTAACGCACCCCTTACCTGCCGCTTTCGGCCCGGGAGCTCCGGTTGGCTCGCTCAGTCGACCCCAGCCAACTGCTTTTAGCATTGGCTTGGGAGCTCCGACCGAGTCATCCAGTCGACCCCGGTCGACTGTTCCTGCCCTTATTTCAAGAGCGCCTGGTACGGGAGCTCCGGTTGGCCTGCCCAGTCGACCCCAGACGGGTGCTGCTGACCTTGGTCTGGGAGCTCCGGGCAGCTCATCCAGTCGACCCCAGCCGACCGGCTCTGCTCGTATATCGGGAGTCTCTGGTGCGGGAGCTTCGGCGGGCTTGCCCAGCCGACCCCAGATGGGTGCTGTTGACCTTGGTCTGGGAGCTCCGGGCAGCTCACCCAGTCGACCCCAGCCGAATGCCCCTGACCTCTGTTTGGGAACTCCGGATACCCCCTCCAGTCGACCCCAACTAAGGTTTTTTCCTTCTCCTTCCTTTGAGGAATTCTGTAATGTGGCACATACGGTGTCCTCGGGGTCCCCGCTTGACCCGCTGCCCCCCAAATTTTGGAAGGCTTTCCACGCAGAACTTTTCTTGCCTTTGTTCTCAATCTGTCTCCAATCAAGTTAGCAGTAGTGTCACCTCTGCTAAAAAAGCCAACTTTGGACCCGGCCTGCCTCTCCAATTATAGGCCTATCTCCTTGCTCCCTTTTCCGATTAAGATTCTGGAAAAATGGGTGACCCGCTCACTCTCAGGTTTCCTGGAGAACATCGGTTGGTTCGATGAGGCCCAGTTTGGCTTCCGCCCCGGACACGGGACGGTGTCCGCGCTGGTGACCGTGTTGGACAATCTTCGTTCGCGTGTCGACAGTGGCCGGGCAGCCTTTTCAGTGTTGCTCGACATGTCGGCCGCGTTCGACACGGTCTGCCATCGGACCCTTGTCAGGAGACTGGAGGAGTGCGGGGTCACTGAGGGGGCTAGAGACTGGCTGATATCCTATCTTGGTGGCAGGCAACAGTTGGTTTCACTCCCGCCATTTAGCTCTGTGCCAAGGAGTGTAGGACAGGGGGTTCCACAGGGCTCAGCCATCAGCCCTATATTGTTCAACCTGTACCTTCGCCCTTTAGTCCAGCTAATAAAATCTTTCGGTGTCTCGGCATTTAATTATGCCGATGACACCCAGCTGGTCTTTTCTCTGGAAGGGAACAATGCGGTTTCGCTGGATACTTTCCATCGCTGCATGGCAGCTACAGCGGACTGGCTACGAGCTAACTCCCTACAATTTAATAGCTCCAAGACGGAGGTGCTCCATTGTTCCATCGACCGGATTCCGCGGGCACTTCCAGAGAACTTTTGGCCTAGTACCTTCCTCGAGCCTGTGTTGGCGGCGGAATCAGCCCGTAACCTGGGGGTGATTTTTGGCCCAATCTACAGCTGGACATACACGTCAATAAAACCACTGCTACGTGTATGATGCTGTTGCGTATGTTACGCAAAGTTCTGCCCGTTCTCCCCATTCAAGCCAGGCCGGAAGTAGTTCGTGGGACCATACTAAGTCGTCTCGACTACTGCAACGGGCTACTTCTGGAGGCCCCAAAAAACCTGACGGGGAAGCTTCAGCGGGTGCAGAACATGGCCGCTAAGCTGGCTCTCTCCCGCCCTAGGTCCAGCTCCTCCACTCTTGCTTTACATGACCTACACTGGCTCCCGGTAGATCTGCGGGTACAGTACAAAGCTGCATGTTTGGTGTTTAAAGCTGTACACCAACAGGGCCCTATTCCTCTGCAAAATATGTTTACGTGGTATTTTGCTTCGCGGCCCCTCCGCTCTTCATCGGCGCATCTTCTTGTGGTTCCAAGGTTTCACAGAGTCAGGATGGGTGGCCGCTCTTTCAGCGTTGCAGCGGCCAAACTCTGGAACTCCCTGCCACTCTCCTTGAGGAGTCTCAAGGACTATTTTCCGTTCAGGAAAGCGTTAAAAACTCACTTATTTCCAAAAACGGTCTGAGCGGTTAAAGTGTACGGTTTCTTGATCAAAGCGCCAGGATGCCCTTTGGGTGACAGGTTTCTGCGCTCTAAAAATCCACTAAATAAATAAATAAATAAATAAATAAATTGTCCCCAACAGCTTGCATGAATGTATATGGACAGGTAAAGAATGCACTATGGCTTCGAAATGAAATGTTATACTTCCAGGGGTTCAATGGTACTGAATAGTTCTAATCTTTCCAAACACGCAATATTACTAAGGATAAAGTGATGCCAGTACCAGTAGTCAACACAACAGCTGGTTTCTGTGTCCGGGAATAGGGAAGGTGAAAGTGGGAGAGAGGAGAGAATAATTGTAATTACACATATACGTTGAGCACGATTAGAAGCCCGCCTTTGCACCCACCATAGAATTTCTATTTTATTTGTGGGTCCCAAGCTTATGTATGGCTTCCCAGGGGGTGTTCAGGTATTTGCTATCTCTCTTTCCTTCTTCCCCCAATGTATATAGCACCGTCCAATTACCATAAGGACCATTGATTGCAGTGCAGGAGTGCATACTGACCCCGAGTTAGAAGGGTTATGAGCACAGAAGATATACATCAGACAGATACCACTTTGCAATAGTTTACAGACATCATGAAGGGTATTGTACCCTTTTGGGGCCCCATGTCTAACAGTCTCAATATTCGTCGACTCACACAAGTTGTAGAAGGGGTCCTTAATACGACAGCAGGGATTCTGACAAATATCACAGCTGAGCTCCTGGCTACGAGGCGTGTTGCTTTACAAAATCGGATGGTGTTAGACAGCATCCTTGCTGAGCGGGGAGGGGCCTGTCACATCATTGGCAGTAGCTATTGTGTATACATCCCAGACCACGCCCCCAATGTATATGCTGCCATACAGAAGTTGTATAGGCTTTCATCCGACATTCACCAAGAAAATGGTGCTTGGACCCTCTCCAGATGGTTCTGGGGCATATTCGCATCCTGGGGTTGGAAGATCCTTGCTTTTCTAGCGATAGTCGCTTGTATTTTCCTCACATATTGCCTCTGTATCCAATGTCTTCCAGCATGTTGCTCTTCTTGTATCACATTCCTCACCCCATTGCAGAAGGCGCCCATCCCTGATACTAATGCTCTGATTATGACTCAGAAAGAGACAGATAGTTTCATGCAAATAGACTAGAGTATATTTGAAGATTCCTCTTCCTTTGATACTGAATACATGGAGTACTCTGAACTTTGAAGTTTGTTTGTTATGTACAAGCTATGCTGCACTCTATATTCTCTCACCTTAAAATTGTTAGCTTCTGCTAAAAGGAGGGTCTGTTGAAATGTAAATGTCACACATTCATTCTGCTAGTGCATTGCTCTGTGTCAAGTTAGCATTTGCAGCACCATTTTAGGTTGAACCGCCATTTTGAGCCAGGATCGAAACTAATTTCTGACTCACTTTGTCTGCCTCAACAGAAAGCAGCTGTCATATTTTCTTTTTGTATTTCTCAAAGGATGAGCTTTGCTATGCTAATGAATAGACAGTTTTTGCCATTGCATACCTTTCTTGCTAGATAGGCCTGCTCCCACCCTTAGAGCGGCAGATGCAGGCCGAGTAACCTTGGCTCTGAGATAACATGTACCTGGTCCTGGGATTGCAACTCATACTTCTGTATCTTCTTTGTTCACAAGCTAACAGTTGGAAATTTCCTGTCTGGGCCTGTATTTAGTGATCCTGAAAATTTACATTATACGTTGTCCTGTTGAAGTCAGTCCCTCTGCAGCAATCTAAGGAGGCTGGTCAGACCGGACTCTGCTCAAGTGCACTTTCAATAAATATGTTTGGTTTTTATTCTCTACTGTCTGACCAACTTCATTTGTGAGGAAGGCTGAGAGGTGGTTGCGAGTGACCCGGGTGACCCTAATCAGGTCACTTCCTTCACACTGTCTCTTTTCGTCCTTACATTCCACACTGTAAACAATGTTACTACTCTTGGTGTGCACTAACCTACTGCACTACATATGGTTGTGTTTTCTATTCGAATGTCATATATAATTTTTGATTCAGTTCAGGAAAGAGACACTGTGACTAAGTAGTTAAGACTCTTACATTGAGGGTTTAGTGTTCAATTCCTAATGTTTCAATGGTTGTGAGTGCTCAGATATAGCGATGGGCAATGGCAATTTCTTTAATGAAGATTGGATAATATTTGTTCTTTTCGCTTTCTTTGAATGTATCACTTTTTAAGTACATCTTTCCCCAGTGAAATAAACCTTCTCTCGCTCTCCAGCCTTTTATTGCACACTGTAAACGATGTTACCAGTGAATATCTCTCTCTCTCTCTCTCTCTCTCTCTCTCTCTCTCTCTCTCTCTCTCTCTCTCTCTCTCTCTCTCTTCTCTCTCTTTCTCTCTCTCTCTCTCTCTCTCTCCTCTCTCTCTCTCTCTCTCTCTCTCCCTCTATTCCACACTGTAAACAATGTTACTCTACTAACCTACTGCATTTCATAGAAATGCACCTATACACCCATGAAACAAGACACATCTCCAGATTTATGGAAAATCATAAATCTGGAGATGTGTGTGAATGCTGTGCCATCCCAGAGTTGGTATAGCAAGGCGCTACGAGGAGAATTGTTTTCATTTCTCCTCATTTGTTCCTCTTTCAATGCATGCTGCATTCCACAGCATACAAGAGGAAAATGCCTTTACTGATTGTTTTTGTGCAGGAAGTTGTCCCTTCCTGCTCAAAAACAATCTCCGCATGATACAGACGTACTTGCACCATGGTGCAAGGGTGCCTGTGTCACCGCACAGCTGCAGTTTATGCAGCAGTGCAGAGGGAAGCACAGAGGTACAACATATTCATGTACATATGTGACATCTCTGTGCTTCGGAAGTGCCACAGTGCAGCTAAAGAGCTTGCAGTGTTATGCTGCAGTACTTCCTCATAAATCTTCACCTATAAATTCACCATACACTACTAAAGCATTCTTTCAGTCAACCATGCTGTATACAAATACTTAACCAAACTTTCACACATTACCTTGAAATTATAGTTCTTTCTTTAACCAGATAAGGTAGTTCTGATAAGAACTTTTTTTTTCTTTTGTAATTTTTTTTTTTTTTTTTTACAAATGTAATTTTTTGGGGTGTTTTTTCCAAAAAGGAACCAAAAAAAGAACGAATAAAACAGGAAACTTTTGGAATTACTCATCATTCCCCCCAAAAATAATTAACTACGATGGTTGCGTTGCGCAGCACAAACTGCATCCACCGACTGCTCACCGAAGCATATAATTTTCTTACAATTCACACAGTGTTGCTCGAGAAAGGCGAATTCTGGCCTAATGTCCAAAAAAAACAAGCAAAAAGGGTTCTTGTAGGAATAGAGATGTCTCTCTAAAGATGGTCCAACAAGAATGATTCAAATGGGTGGGGTCCTTCAGTAGTTACAGAGGGAAATGTTATGAACCAATGAAATCTTTTTTTGAGGTCACATGGGATCCGCGCACTCTGCGCTCACGAAGAACGCACCTGACCCGACTTCGCGAAATTAAATTTAAAAATAATGTTTATTAGAAGTACAAATATATTATTTTTATCTCTTGCCCTAATATGTATATTAAAGACACATACATATCATTTTAGAACATACATTTTTTTGCGGGAGTCGCACACCGAATGCGCTCCAGCACGTATATGATGTCATGCGGGACCCGCCACCGCACAAGCATCGCGTACCATAATGCGCATGTGTCCCGAATGCGTGGGAGCAGGAGTCGGGGACTGGTCCCATACCAACATCACGTAATATTAAATGTATATGATGCAACCGAAAAACATGCAGCTGTCGCACACAGTACCTGGATCCTTCACGACTTTTCTAAAATGCCGGCTAGAATCAGCGCACCCACCGTGATGTGTACGTTTATGGTGCGCGACTCCGAAAAAAAATTGGAAAAAAAAATAATATATACATATTAAAATAAAAAAAATAAAACAAAAAATTAAACAATATTTCAGTTTGAATGATTAAAATGTGTTTTTTGCAATTTTCAGAAAAATATATAATGTTATTTAATGAATAAAATATTTATAAATAAACAGTTAAAAAGCTGTGGAAAATTAGTAAAAAAAAATAGGTATAACTACTATAACACTAAAAAATTTGCATTTAAAATACCTTTGAAATTCACTGAAAAAACCATAGGTTTCAGAGACGTTATAGTTAGAAATTTGCATTTACAAATCCTTAGAAATTCACAGAAAAAAACATTGGTTTCAGGGGTGTTAAAGTTAGCTGGACATTTCACTCGTACAAAACCATAGAAATTCCTCCAATATAGCTAGTTTGTGCTAACTATAACTTGCGCACAATGTCACATATTACATCATTCATGACATGGTCAGTGACATCACTGATGACATCTCAAATGACATCACTGATGACATCACTAATGACATCATCCACGTGACAACCTGATACACCTCATCATACACCATTATAACCTTTCATCACTCACTGTAAAATACAGAGTACCATATTTGAAACTATTGACACACCAATACCAGTTACTACATACCCACTTACGAATTCCTAAGTCTACACACACAACTACCCATTCAACAACAGTCACGTATACATGCAGTCACTAATTATTAGAACACTATCAAATGCACTTATACACATATATAGACATTGACACATCAGCAGTCATCTTAGTCGGTTATGCAGTCATCCTACTCACTCATGAAAAAAATGAATCACACTTACATTTACTCACTTACACAATTATACACACAACACCTCATTTATTCAAACACTTAGAGGCCGATTATGATGGCGGACGGACCTGAGTCCGTCCGCCACCATAGAGAAGGAGGGACCGTCCGCAGGGGCAGCGGCGGTCCCTCCGTGCTAATTAGGATGTGACCCCCACCCTGGCGGTCACATCCTGTATATTTATCATTGCGGCGGGTGCTGCTTGAAGCAGCACCCGCCGCAATGATAAAAATGCATGTTGTTCATTTGCATGCACAAAGCGGCAGGCACCTCGCGGTGCCTGCCGCTTTGTGCAGGCAAATGCAGGGGGGTACCATAGGTACCCCCCATGAGCACCCCCCACCCCCCCCTTCACCCCTGGGGGCCCGCAACGGGCCCCCAAACACAAATCCGTATGCCTTTACACGGCAGAAATGCCGCCGTGCAAATGCATCTTTCTGCTGAAATCCTAATATGGCTGGCGGTGTCTGATAGACACCGCCAGCCATGTTGAAGCTATTCCACCGCGGACGGAAGGCGTCCGCGGCGGAAAAGCTGAGGACTGAAAAACGATCCCCCAGCCATCCTAATCTGGCGGGGGGTCTTTTTCAGTCCGCAGCGGTTTTCCCGCATCCTCCAGGCCGGCGGTGGCTTCCGCCGGCCCGGAGGATGCGGGAAAACCGCAATCGTAATCAGGCCCATAGTAAATCATAGTTAATATGTTAAAAAAATCACCATTACAATTATACACTCATTCATATAGTTATGTTCACAATCACTGACTCTTACATATACTTATTTATATACACCAACTCTCACATACAATACCTTTTATTTTTTTAACTTTGTTGAAGATGTACAACTAAAACATATATTCGCTCACCAACACACAAATAAAGACACTCAGTCACCCAAACAACTGTTTCCACATGCACTCTTAAACCTATACACCTAGTCAATCAGCCATTCACACATCTATGCATAGCTACACACACCCCATCCAACCACACACAAACTCAGTGTCCCATACAAATACTCACCCAACTAATCAATAACTAATATACACACTCATGTAGCTAGTGACCAACCGATGCAGCATGTTATACAACAACAGAGACAGTGATGCACACATTCACATAGTTTAGTTACTAATCCATGTATTAAGTGAGACACTTTTAATTACTCACTTAGACAGTCAGACAGCTACTAAATCCTCCATCCAGACAGTTATATATCCACTCAATCTTCAATACAGATTGGTATATATATATATATATAATACATATTTAAATTTCAAACTAAACCACATTAACTGGCTGACGTCATCAGTGATATCATCAGTGAGGTCATTTGAGATGTCATCAGTGATGTCACTGACCATGTGATATGTGACATCATCAGCAGTGCATTGCGGGTGCGCGAGTTATAGTTAGCAGAACTATAATGGAGGAATTTTGTACAAGTGAAATGTCCAGCTAACTATAACACCCCTGAAACCTATGTTTTTTTCTGTGAATTTCTAAAGTTTTTTACATGCTAATTTCTAACTATAACGTCTCTGAAACCTATGGTTTTTTCAGTGAATATATGTGTGTGTGTGAATATATATATATATATATATATATATATATATATATATATATATATATATATATTAATGTATATATTTCAAAAGACTTTCCTTTCACTCCTCAGTAAGGAACAGATCGGACTCCACTTATTACGTACTGCAAATCTTTATTTTGTGCTTGCTGCCGCCATGACGCATTTCGGGCTATACAGAGCCCTTCATCACATGTACATGAATGGTATAATATGTAATTCTAGGTCAAGACAAGTCACATTAATTGTTTGAATTTCACTTGTAGTCTGTTTTGTATTTTTGTATTGTGGATTTAAACATTGTGATTTGCTATTCATGTACATACTACCTAAATATGCATACACCTGCAACTGGCTAGATTGTTGGACCTTTCTTCACTGGGCTGAATGGATTTTTTCCGTTTGCAGGTGAGTCTTCCTGCACTTCATAGTCATTAAGTAGATGAATATCCAATGTTTTTGCAGGAAGAAAGTTTGGCTTGCTGTTGCAATTCCAGCAAACAAGTGGCCTGACTCACTGTGAAGAGCTCCTCTACTCCTCTATGAAAAATATACCGGAAGGCATGTGCAGAGTTGGGCATTTCTCACTGGGTTATCTCCGTAACTGTAGGGGCAAACAGGAGAGTAACATTGATTAGCGGCAGCTTAAATTACAGACTGAACAAAGCCATTTATTAATTTATGGGTAGATGTGCTGGAAACAAGTGTGGTTTGCTTTCTTTTTTAACCTGGCCACCTATTTATTCTTTATGAGAGCAGGACACCTAGATTCAGTGTCCAGGGACCAAATGTGATTGAAAGTAAGAAAGTAAGGGCAGGATGGGAAATATTTTTGGCAACTATTTATGAGAGTCGGTTGTTTTAATGCTGTCAGGAACATAGGGGCATATTACCAAGCAATAGCGATAATTATCGCTATAGCTTGGTTTGAGACAAAAATTTACCGCTGAGCTGCAGCGATTTTTATCGCAAATAAACCTTGGTATTACCAAGGTTTATCGCAAATGCGATAAAAATCGGCCGCAATGCATGAATATCGTTGTAAAGTCAGAGATATTCATGCATTACCGAGCTAATTCTCTTAGCCATGTTATCCACCTCCCATTGGATAACATGGCTAAGAACTGCTCAGGGCAGGTGTTAGCTATTGGAGATATTCGCGCTTAGCGCGAATATCTCCATAAATTGGTAATAGGAGATAGCGATGTTAGCGACTGTTTCCATTCGCTAACATCTTGGCACGCCCACTTTGCATGTCATTAGTGATAACTATCACTGACATGCAAAGTGGGACCCAAGATTGTCGCTATCTCCTACTAGCTGTCGCTAACTGGTGTTAGCGACAGCTAGGTAATAGGGAGATAATTTTATCTCCGCTTTCTTGGCTTTTAAAGCCAAAAAAGCGGAGATAAACCCCCTTGATAATATGCCCCATAGTCTTTCTAAATAGTTTTAATGTTATGTTATGTTATGTTAAATAGACTTAGTAGAGCGCTGCAAATCACCCCCAAAGTGGTATCTCGGAGCTGAAGCACAAAACCAAATGAAAAGAAGTGAATGGATGAATAATGTGCAGGTGCAGAGCTAGAGATGGTCCTTTGATCTAAGATTTCTTGCGGGATGATAGCAGTGAATATTGTTTTGGAGGTCCGCAAGACCCTTGCCTGATAAGAATGTATGTACCAAGCATATAAGTTTGAAAATGACACATTTCCTGATTGGAAGCCAGAGACGTGATCTTAGAGTAGGCTCTGAGGGAGTTAGGGGAAATTTTCAGACAAGGCTTGTGGCAGTGTTCTGGATGACCTAAAGTTAGTTCTGACAGCAGTGAATCATTAGCTGCAACCAATAGCATGTTTCCATAGTCCACAAGAGCCTGCGGAAGGGTTTTTATTGAGAGGAGAGGTAGCCACTTAAATGCTTTTCTAAGCATGTGTATTATTCCAAAACAGGTGCCGCACATGGAGCCTACCTGCTCCTTCATTGTAAGGTCTTTGTCAGCTAAAATGCCTAAATTCTTTACAACCGTTTTAGGCTGTGGGGTGATGCCCAATTCAGATGGCCAGCAGTCATCCGACCAGTATATGATGGCTTCGCCAAACAGCATAATCTCCGTTTTGCCCCCGTTGAACTGCAGATAATTCCAGGATGCGATACATCTCATGCATTCTCTGAATTTGAGTTTTCTGGATTCTGGATTAGGTCCCATGAAAATGTTCAATTGCATGTTGTCCATGAGATGACATCCAGGCCGCAAGATCTTGCTACTTGAGCCAGTGGGGCAACATTTAAGTGAAGAGCCCTGAGGAACCCCTCTGTCTAGTGGCATTACACATTTTTTGACATATTCTAGGTTTATCATTTGGGTGCAATTGCTTAGAAAACTCTGGAGCCATCCCAGAGCAGTGCCGTTGACTCCAATCTCTGATAGTCCCTGGATCATGATGTAATGAGGGATGATTTTTAAAGCTTCAAATAGGTTGAGTAGCACCAGCATGACTGGAAAATCATCATCAAGTGAAAGTCTGATGGTGTCCAGCAGTGTGGTCTCAGTACGGATGTACGACATTACAACGCATGCTTTTACATCGCATGCTTTTACAACGCGAGTTTTACAACGCATACCATTACAGCGCATAGTGCTTTGGGGCGCTGGATAGTGAATTATTTAATTTACTATTCCAACTCCAGTCCCCGTGGATAGTAGGGAAGGTGTTGGATAGTAAATTAAATATATTCCCTATCCTAGAGCGCCCCCCAGCGCAATGCGTTGTAATGGTTTGCGTTGTAAAAGCTGCGATGTAAAAGCACTGCGTGGTAAAAGTTGCGTTGTAAGTGATGTTCCCCCTCAGTACTGGGTGAGGCTCTGAAGACAGACTGGGAAGGGTCTAAGACGCCATTAGTTTCCAGCTGGATTTTTATTCTTCCAAGTTCCACAATCTTTACTATGGGGTTCCGCAGGGATCTGCACTCAGCCCCACTCTTTTTAATATCTGTGTCACTCCTCTAGGAATATAGCCCTTTGCATCGCATGCGTTTACAACGCATGTGATAACAACGCGGTTGTTACAACAACCGCGTTGTTACATCGCAGTACCATTACAATGCAAGTCGTTACAACGACTTGCTCTAGGGGCACTCTGGACTTAGAAATAGTATAATTTACTATTCCAACTGCAGTGTGTGCAACAGTAGGGAAGGTGTTGGAATAGTAAATTATGCTATTTCTTAGTTTAATTCACCCCCTGGAGAAAATCATTGTAACGACTTGCTTTGTAATGGTACTGTGATGTAACAACGCTGTAGCTGTAACTACCACGTTGTAATCGCATGCGTTGTAATGCATGCGATGTGATGGCTGTTTCTACTCCTCTAGCTGTTAGCCTTTTTTGGTTTTCAGTTCTATGGTTATGCGGACGATACCCAAATAATCATTTGAATGGAAGGAAACGTGAACCACCTACAAAACCAATTTAAAATTGTCTTCTACAATTGACTTCCTGGACGAATGACAACTCTCTCTGACTTAATTCAGATAAAACAAACATAATAGTGTGTGGTTATGCTTTTTGTTAGTCTCCAGATTGGTGGCTTCAATCATAAGGATTTTGCCCCGAGCAGACTACTGCTGCTTGTAACCTAGGGGGTGTGTTTGACTCAAAACTGTCCTTTGAATTTCATGTGAAGAAAATCACAACCAATTGCTTTTTAAATATGAAGAAACTAAAAAAGATTCTTCCTTTTATTCTGCAGCCGGCTAGGCAACCTCTAATTCAAGCCCAGATCCTAAGTCAACTGAAGTATTGTAATGCTTTTTATGTTGGCATTCCAAAACATTTGATTAACAAATTGAAATTAATTCAGAATGCAGCCACTACACAGATTTTTATTCTTGGAAGATTTAACAAAATCTCTGAGTATATTAGGGGACATCCTTGGCTTTTTGTTGGAGAAGAATGTGAATTCAAGGCCTTGTGTCTGCCACAAAGCTATTTTCCAAAATGGTAAAAAATATACTCCTACCAGAACCCTGCATTTGCCTAAAATCAGAAGGTTAGATTTGGAGGTTGCACCTTCTCAGTGGTTGCTGCACGGGCCTGGAAATTACTGTCTACCATGTTACAGAGGGAGTCAAATCATTCAACATTTTTGAAGGCTCTAACAACACAATCTGTTTGAATAACCTAGACAGAATTTGATCTTACTTTCTTTAGCGCCTCAAGGTAATCGCACGCTCAATAAACTAATAATAATAATAATATTAATAACAATCATAATAATGATGACTACCAGTTGAACGTGACAGCTGTCCTACTTACCTTGGGAACTCTGAGGTATTCCTGTCCAGTCCTTTGTCCAGCCTGCCTATTGTGGATAACAGGTTCTGGGAGTCTAGAGGTAACTTGTCAGCTGTCAGTTCTAAAGACCCAGTGCCTGTTTTCTCAAGGTTTTCGCATAACCTTTGTACCACCCAATGGGGCGCAAGGGCAGCATAAAACCTAAAAGAGATTCAACAAGCCACGCAAAGGCCAACTTACGTGGCCCTGCATGACTTGATAAAGCAAGGCAGTGCAAATCACTGCCTTTTGTTACTCTGCAGCAGGGAGGCATTCCATGGGTGGAGCTAGGGTGTACCTTGAAAAAAGGAAAGACAAGAGGCAATGGCAAAACAGGGACAAGTTGGCTTATTTAAATGCAGTGGCCAGGAGAGCATCAACAGAGTAGTGTCAGAAGACAATGTTAATATACAGACGTTTCGACTGGTATTATATTAAGTTCTTTAGGTACAATAAAACAATTACACATTCTTGTAAAGCATGTATATCTGGACCTAGTCATAAACCATAAATACAACCATCTGCTTAGGGGGACACAGGTGGCCTATGACCTCGTGGAGACCTAGTGTGGGCCAGTGTGTATGTGTTTAGATGTCCAGCATGGGGAGCATATGATCAATAATTGTAGTATGTGTAGTGTCCTGCGGGAACGACCACGTCTCCACTGCACCAGCGAAGCCCCGCAGCGGACCGAGGGCAACACAGTTTCCTCCTTCACACTGCCTCAAGATGGACTCTGTGGTGACCCATGACAGGCAAGAGAGGAGTCGCACACTCCACGTGGCAGGCCGCCACAGCAACAGGTGCTCCAACAACCAGCGACACACGACCGCATGTCACGTCGCCCAGCAATCAAGGAGCCTCCCAGGGCAAAGGCAGAAGCCAGCGCCACGACAGCGCCGCCTCGAGGTCTAAGCGCAATGCCCTTGAAGAAAGAAGAGAGTAACAGCTCTGTCACCCTAATATCCGGATGAACACAGGTGGGCTGAACAGGCCATCAAAGGGAGGAGACCAAGGACTCACCCAGCAGCCAAGAGCAGACCCTGACACACCAGACAGCCACCAAGGCGGACCGACATCCCTGGACACAGCCTCATGGGTGAACCGAACATAAGCCGCAGCAAGCGCAAACCGCGTCTCATCCTAACACTTCCCCAGGCGACCGTCCATCCCTGAGCATCGGCAGTCTAAGTCAAGAGGCATCCCTGCTCCTGTCAGCAGATGCCACGGGTGAAGATCAACACTGAGTGGCCATCCCACACCGCCTCAGGATGGAGTCGGCAGTGGCCCCAAGCCAGGCAAGAGAGTATCTGCACACTCTACATGTAAAGCCGCCACCGAAGATCAACCTCAGCAAGGTGGAGGCACATGGCTGCTAAAACCCTCCTGACATCCAGCTCTCCCAGCAAGTCACCACCACCTGTCATTCCGACTCATTACATGGTTGGCAACCGCCATCAGGCCAGCCCTCAACACATGCGTCAAACAACACCACTCCCAGAGTACAGCTGGACTCCAGTCCAACACTGTTGCCACACCAGCCGACAGAAGAAACCAGAGGTTACCTGTGAACCTGGCCTACACCCGAACCGTGGCAGCGAGAGCAAGTCTTGGCCAGACTCATCCACCCTTGAGGGCTGTGCGTGCGACTAAGTAATGGCTCCTCGGCGGTCTTGCAGATGCTCCCAGCTGGTACACAAGCGACCCCAGCGCAGCCCTCCTGCAGTCCAGCAGCAACCACGACAATGGGCCTCCCCAGGCGGGTAAGCGAGAAGAGACATTGCCCCACCGGCAGGTTATCGGTTACAGCCAAGCAGTTCAACAGAGACAGTCGATCCAGCAACGCCTCTGTGAATTCTCACCATGGACTTGTCCCAGGGGGGGCTTAGCTACACTAGGGTCGGTAGACACTGAGGGGCCCAGGGGGTTGGGAGGGGGGGTGGGGGTTAAGTGAGATATCGAGTCTTTTATCAAGGATTTCAAAGAAGGTTTTATTTTCATGTAACAGCGTCTTTGTCGACTCGTTATCCATTCTCGGGCAAACGCTGCTGGATCAAACTGTGGTTTTCGCGGGGTATCCAGTTTGCTGCACTGGAAGCACGGGGCTGTCTTTGTCTCTCTTTGTCTCGGCTTCCGGGGTATGTAACAAGAGAGAGAGAAAGACCTCGTCAGACAGCAGTATGAAACCACAATTCGTAGGGCCGGGGATGAGGGAAACCAGTGACTGTGCGAACCCTTTACACGCTGTGAGAGGGAGTGCTCGTGCTGGAAAGGTTCTAGGAGGGGAAGTATTTACACGGGACTGTACACTCAATCGGGAGGCTGGACCCTTGGAGCCACCCAACCCGCTACGCGGCCCCGTACCTGTTGTAGCCTCGCCCCTATCGTGGGTGCATGGCGGGGCGAAGCATGAGTCCGCTGGCCTCCTGGCTTCGCCTCGGGTCCGGTAGTCCAATCTTCTCGTCTCCTCTCTCCTTCTCGCGATCCTCCTCCGTACTCCGCTCTCGATACTCCTTTCTCCTGGGAAGCGCTGTCCGTCGTTTCTGGTCCCGGGCTCTCATTTGAACTTCCTCCCTGGCAAGCGATGGGCGGGGCTCCGTTGTTCCAGGTCAAGGAGTTAAAGGGACCGCCGTCCCCGGTCTGGCTTGTCCAATAGGATTCCTGCTCCTCTGTCCATACGGGTTCCGGCGGCTGTTGAGAAGTAAAGTTAGTAGGTAACAGGGGAGTGGAGTCCCACACAATCACAATTATGTACCCTGTCCATATGGCACGCTCCGTCACAGGACTCCATCCATGTTCACGATGCAACTCACCATAAGGTACTGTTAGAAATCACCACAGACCATCACCGACGTCAGCAAGGTGGGAGTCATGCAAGACCGCAAGACATGTCATCATCCGTGAACTGACGGTATGCAGCAGACGTCCCCAAGCCGACGGTATTGTCCTGAACCCCTCAGGTTAAAATACGTGTGCCCGCCAGGAAGGTCCTGCTGCAAGCAAAGTCACCAGCGTATGTCTGACGTCCTCCTGCCACCTGACTCAGAAAACTGATGGACCCTGTGGTACCTAGTTAACTGTTGTTTTTTGTCCCCACAGGTTGGACTAACGTTTTGCTTGTTCCTCAATAAAGTTGGGGAGGAATATAGTGTCCTGCGGGACACGTTCTAGTGTTCCGCTGGAAGCTGTACTTCCAGCCACTCCCCTGAGGGCTGGACACACATACTCCCCCACACCCATCCATCATGGGTGTCATGAGTGACGTGACCCCGCTAATGAAAGGGCCCTGCTGCACATGCTCATGGCTAGTTACTGCATTACCTTGCCTGGCGTCTGTGTCCATCATTAGCAAAATGTGGGCCTGAGGTTGTATTCTGATTGGCTGAGTGTTCCTAACATCACTTTCCATCTGGCTTTGTGGTATTTTTGAGAACGTACGCCTTTGGCTAAATGTGTTTTATTGGGGCCAATCTCCTCTGACCTGTTTGTGGTGTAACTGCCTACCTGTGGGATCGATCAAGGTTTCCCTGTTTGTTAGTTCGTCTTTGGGCTAAGTGTAACCTTTCAATCGGTAGGTGTGGGTTTTGGTTGCAGGACCTGTATGACCATGTATCTCTGACTTAGGGTTGATGGGAAAGTCATCTCAGGTGAATTCGACAGCAATTATATGAGTTCGTTATTACATACAACATGGCAGTTATTGATATCACATTTACCGACATTCTCATTATTATGCATACATTTGAAATAGCATACATCAACATTGTGTTTACTGGTATTGCCATTGTTTTGCATGCATATATTATGCCGTACATTGACATCGCATCTATTTGTATTGACATTGTTAAATGCACATATATTGCATTAATCAATATTAACACACGGATCCACCCATGGGGTGCACTCCCAGATTTACCATTAGTGATAGACCTGGAAATGTGTCAAATTCTATCCCTCCCCAGGTGAGGCATAACAAGCAGATCAGTTTTTCCTCTTTCTGAGTGTGCTGCATTCTCTGCCCACATAGTAGTAGGAAAATGTCTCTCAGAATTGTTTTAGAATTGTATTTTGTGAGAAAAAAATATGTCCCTTCCCACAAAAAAACAATCCTGCCTTTACCCAGGCACCTTTGCACCATGATGCAAGGGTGCCTGTGTCTGCAATAGGCAGCCACAAATGCACGAGCGCAAGAAAGGACAGGAATGAGCTGCGTAATGGTGAAAATGGTGCAATCCTGCCCCTCCATGCTCCCAGGCAGGTGGCTTACTGCGTTGTGCTGCGTGAAAGAATGATAAATCTGCATCCCAGAGCCTGCAAATCGCTGACTTGCTTATTAGGATACATGGAAAAATTCATATCTATGCCGTATACAAAATCATCGCTTGAAAAAACACTTTTCAATGGCAATGTAGTGATTAGAAATGATCTTCCTTATTTCTAAAAAGTTTTAAAAACCTGAAGAAAGGCATGCAGTTTCCACAGTGCCTTTCCCTGGCTCGCAACGCTAACATTAAGATCCTGTATTCCTCTGATGTGGACATTAAAGCGTGGAAAATAATAAAGTCTAATGGCTGTAGCTGCTTAACCAGTTCTAAAAAAAAATATTAGATCAATATTTATGGTGAGAACACGTTGATATCAGTGTCTGTGCCCCATGGGTTAGATCTAGATGTGCAGAAGTCGTACTAATATGTTCATTTATTTAGCAAAACCTGAGGAAAATTGACTGTGCCAATCCCCAGAGTCTTGTTATAAATGCTGTGTAGAATATTATGGACCTTCCTTACACATCTATTGGGAATATACCAATTTATGCTCTATCCTTAAAAAGAGACCTATTTAATCTGGTGTCCTTGACTGCCTCCTTCATGCACAGGTTCTCTTTTAACAACCTATATTGTTTGTTTCATTTATTTTTCTACATTTTATTCAGTCTTTTGTGCAAGGCCAACTATCAAGTCAATTCAACTGTAATGTATCTTCACACCATCATGGCTCTCGTATAGTTCCAAATCACCATGCCCACATATTACCCATCTTTGGGGCATATTATCAAGAACAGCGTTAAAAATTATCGCCGGTTTAGCGGCAGAAAACTGCTGCTAAAGCGACGATAATGGGCTTGATAATATGCCCTTGAGAATTCCAATAGAAGCCCACGTTCTGATGTGAATTGGAATTAATGGAATTCTCCATTCTTTGTTTTAGGGGAATAGACTCGCCTTATGATGCAACATTGAGATGAGGAAGGCAGAAACAGAGGAACGGAGGTTTCTCTTTGGTGATCACAGCATTACTTTGAATCATCAAGATTTGTAGATGGGTGCGGAAACTCAATTATCAATGCATTTCCACCATAAGCAGCCAACACTGAATGTAGAGCTTCATGTAGAGTTTGTGAGAGTACCGCTGTAAATTAGCAGTGCGCTCGCCTTGCCCAACGCGTGCTTCTCCCATTCTGGTGAGAGTCGTGTATGTTCTGCTGTCCACTGGCAGCACCTCCACTGACTCTGCCAGTGTGAACATCAGACATGGCAGTGCATGCATCATAGGGCTGCTGGGTAGCAGGGAAGATCGCCCTGTCCTATTAAATCTAGTGCAATTGTCACTGATTTAACCTGACAGTATCTACCATGCAAGGCACTGCAAATTTGACCAGGTAAAAAAAATATAGATTGACACCCACACAAAGGATGCACAAGTCAGTGCATTAACAAACAAAAAAAGTACCAGCAATCTGTCTGTCAGGGTCTAAAAGCCTCCTCAGTCATTTATTGGATTTTATTAATCATTTATTTCAATGTTTGCATTTTTCTTTTGGCATAGTTGGGCGCAATACAAGTGATCCCATCCTTTGTGGTATCACAGTGTGTGACGAAGTGTAAATACATAGCCACGGGACTCCACCTGATAACAACACACCTTCTCTTGCCACCCAGCCCTTGTTCTTTCAATCACACACATTTCCGGGCTCAATAGACAAAAACCTTACACTGCAAATTGAAAGCCAGGTCTCCTGGCTCTGTCAATGCTTGTTTCTTAGAGTGCAGACAAGACTGCATTATACACTCGCTGAGCGAGGAGTGAAGCCTTAATCCTTGACATAAGCCATCACGCGGGCGCTTTCACAGCCCCCCCCCCTCCTTCCCCAGTCCCCTGCACCCCATCCCCCCCCCCCCCCCACTGCCTCTTGAGATCTCTGCCACAACTGCAGCATCTAATAAAGCTCCAAGTGGTTTAGATAATCACGAGAACGGCTTCCACAGTGACGTAAAATCAATGTTTCTCACCGGAAAATGAATTTGTAGTTCCAACTACCGTTCTTTATAATCTCTCTTAAACTGTGCAGGCGCTGAATAATTTAGTCGCGTTCAATAAGTGGTTCATATCCTCTGAGGCGTGCGGATGCCGACAGACAAATAACAGTCTTGAAAACAGGCATTCTTGCAGAAACTCTTCAGTATCACGCACACAAATCACGAACACAACGCCCCTTTGTCGCACGCACTACGCACTTCTCTCAGGAACACATTTTTATGGACACTATCTCAAAAACGTGTGAACACACCAGTAAACCCAGTGCTTATTTTTTTTTTTTATTTAAATTAAAAAAGAAGGGACAGGGCCCACTCTGAAAGCCACTGAAGCGTACACCACTAATTGCCCTGCCAGTTACAGCACCAACTCAACTACCAGGCGCGCAACACCCATTGGGCTCACGGGGCTTCAGAACCCCCACCCCCCCACCCCCGTCGTGCCTGTCAGCCCGGGCTGACACAGCTTCTCGGGCTGGTGAGCATGTAATTTGGGCTGCACCCGAGTACTTAACAGGTCTTTAAAGACCATTTAGTTGTAAATGAGGCTTTTGTTGTGTGGTCACCCCTTCTCACAGCCACTTTGTCCGTGGTTGGAAGAATTAGCCCCCCCCCCGCCCTGAAATATTTTCAGCCCCTCCCGAAATTTGGCTCCTGTTGCCCGCCTGTCAAGTACTAACCATCACACTTGTACAAGAGGGGCCATTCAGAGTTTTCCAGGCTCCCAAAGCCATGAGAATTGCTTGGCAGCAAGTATTAGACCTTTTATATGTTTATTTGATTAATAAATAACTATTGTGGCTTATCTTTAACTTAGTCAAACAGCGCCACCATGTGGCAGATAGCCATACGTATCGGTATTTGAAATTGAGTGCAGGTGCTGAGCAACACAAACCACAGGATCAAATTAAGCACTGCCTTATATACATTTAGGTCCTTATCACGAGGTAAGTGGAGCAGAATTCACAAGCTGTGTTCCTCTCTGTTCACTTATAAGCAGTGCCTTCAATCGTCTGGTACTGTCCGGTACGGAGTACCAACACTATTTTCATTTTGAGGAGGAGAGTACCGGCACTTCTCAAGAGATATGCAATACCATTAATTGTAGAGTACCAGCACTTCTCAGAAACAAGCAGGTACTCAGGTACAGAGTACCTGCACTTTTATTTTTCCATTTCAAGCAGTGCTTATAAGTGGACCAGTGCAGCCACATTAATATTTCTCGGGTGCCGGAACAACAAACCTGGGGGCATATTATCAAGGGGGGCGATATGCAATTTTCGCCGGTTTAGCGGCCGTTTTCGGCCGCTAAGCGACGAAAATTCTATCACCCTATTATCAAGCTGTCGCTAACAGCAGTTAGCTACAGCTTAAAGGCGATAGCGAGCTGTTTGGGGCCCGCTTTGCATGTCAGCGATATTTATCGCTAATGACATGCAAAGTGGACGTACCCAACCCGTTAGCGACTGAAAGCAGTCGATAACATCGCTATCGCCTATTAACAAGGCTGGCGTAGCGATGGAAATATTCCCGCTATCGCCAAAAACTAACGCCTGCTCTGACCAAGTTCTTAGCCATTTTATCCAATGGGAGGTGGATAACATGGCTAAGAGCATTTCGTCGCTAATGCGAGTATATCGCAGTATTCTCAGCGATATTCTCGCATTACGCTGCTATCGCTGGATATTTTAGTGCAATGGAGAAAAACATTGGTAATAGCATGTTTTCTCCGCTAAAATATCCAGCGATAGGCAGCGATAAAAAAAAGTCGCTAAGCGCATTTAGCGATACATATCGCTAGTTGTTGGAAATATACCCCCTGGTTTTGTCAGCCAGAATTTGGACTGGGACTGGGCTCCAGTGCGGCCTAGCCTTGGTCCCCACTCAATCCTTAACCAAGACACTGGAGAGCTTGTAATTCTCCCCACCACCAGACAACGCCCTACCTTTTCGTGCCCACCAACTCCACCCCTTTTGTCCCTCTGCACTGCACTAGCCCCCCTGCACAAATTAGCAACTGTTCAGAGCAGGTGGTAAATGTGCACATTAATCCCCACAGAACTGAGAATTTCATGCGGAATTCTGCCTTTGAAATCTAGTTCCTGATTATGTGTGAAAGTGCTATTTATCGCATCTCATAAACAGGGCCACTGGAAATATGCGGCAGTGGAGGATCTGATTATGTGACAGAGTTCAGAACATTATGTGTCGAGAAAAGGCAAAATATGCGGCTTGATGTGGCACTTTTTTTTAAATAGAATTAGTTCATTATTTTGGCTTTTTTTACACCTGTTAACTCTGTCTAGGCATTGTTTGCACCTCATTAGTACCAGTTTCACATCCAAATAAAACAAAAAGCAACAGAAAGGTGACAAGTTAGAGCCAACATGTGTTGCTGCGTTTTTAGTAACTTTTGAACCGTTTGAGCTAGATATATTTTTTCTTATAAAATCTGAAGATTATGCAGCAGATGATGGATTATATGGAAAATGTGGTAAGTGTATAATTATGCAAAAAGCCCTGAGGCCACACTATCACATTAATACAATGACCTTGCTCATTAATAACAATAATACGTGGTACATTATTTTTTCAGGTGTGATAAATTGCACCTATTACGAAGTTTCGGGTGGTAAAATGCATATGTTGGTGTTTAACGCACCATAATCTGCATGGAACAGTGAATACGGTCCCCATTTCCACTTTATATTTCAACAGGTTTCAACTGTTGAAATTGAATGAAGGTTGAAGTATTTAACATATTTAATAATTATCGAATATATTAAATACCTCCCAACTTATACATCTGACCCATGCACAAACAGGGGTTTACACACGAGTCGGAATACACCAAACTACCAATCCGGCCCTTAGGGCCAGATGTAGGTCGCCTAATGCCGGTTGGTAACGGCCGAAATTTCTGAATTTCGGCCTTTACCGACCAGTATTAGGCTACTGAGATGTAGGTGGCCTCAATTACAAATTCGGTAATTTATCGATTCTGTATTTTAAGGAATCGGTAAATTACCGAATCCTTAAAATATCGAATCAGTAAATTACAGAATTTGCAATGTAGGGAGCACTCAAATGAGTGCATTGCATAGGTAAGGATTCGGTATTTACCACCAACTACAAGTTGGTGGTAAATATCGAAAACCTTTGCAAAAGCAATTATTTTGGTTTTACAACAGTGCGATGTGGCAGACATGTCTGCCACATGTGCACCCATGCACTATTCAGGGGTGCAACAGGGTGTCAATGTGACACCCTGCCACCCTTGAATGAGTTCCCCATTTTACCGAATCGGTATTTAAGGAATTCCAATTCATTCCTATGGCCTGGAGGCTGATTCGGTAATACTTACCGAATATTTACCTACATAGCATTTACCGATTCTAAAATACCGAATCGGTAAAATTCAGTATTTTAGAATCTGTAAATCAAGATTACCTACATCTGGCCCTTAGTCTCCATTCCGTGGGGTTTCACACATACTAAGTGGATATGTGTTCTGACATTCCAGCTAGAATTATTCATTCTCCCCACCGGTGGTCCTGCACAAACATCCTCCTCACTCATCATCAGGCCCTTGCTCTGTCAGACTCCATCACTCATACAAATACTCAGTGACAGAAATACAAATTCCATTTCTCCTACAAATATGTGTCTTTATAATCTCTAGGCACGTTAATTCGTGTAAATACCGTGGCGGCTGGTAATTATATCATGGAAGGAGGGGGCCACACAGGCACACGTACACACTCAAAAAGACCCATTCATTCACACACACACCCATTCGCAACACTCACTAACAAATTCGGGAAACATCCTTTACAACGCAACTTTTACCACGCAGTGCCTTTACGACGCAACTTTTACAACGCAAACCATTACAACGCATTGCACTGGGGGGCGCACTAGGATAGGGAATACGTTTAATTTACTATCCAAACAACTTCCCTAGTGTCCACGGGGACTGGAGTTGGAATAGTAAATTAAACTATTCACTATCCAGCACCCCTAGGCGCTATGCGTTGTAAAGGTTTGCGTTGTAAAAACCACGTAGTAAAGGCATGCGTGGTAAAAGCATGCGTTGTAATGTCATACATCCACAAATTCACATACATTCATACATACATGCACCAAACGTACAAAAAACCCATTAAATTATATAAATGAAATACCAGTATTTGTAAGCGCACAGCTACCTCCGAAGTGGTGTCCCGGCGCTGGGGGCCCTCGGGAAGATTAAGCGAGCTATTGCCCAGAGTCACATGGTGCTTGGCTATCCTGCCGTGGATCGAACCGTGAGCCCCAGATTCCAGCATCAGTCGCCCTGGCTGCTGCGCCACACCTCTTCCACCACCCAGCACTTCAGGGCTTAAAACTGTATTGTGCAGGTCCGTGGCAATCATTGATGCTGTGATATCCTCAGCCTGGCAAAGTTCAGATCAGGCAGCTAGGAGTATATACATTTAGTGCATGTCTAGCTCCTCACTGCCTGACCTGAACAAGAAGAGCGTCTGTCAGGCTGACCTTTGCTCAGCCTGACAGATACTCCTCTTGCTGGGAAAGAGGTGGGGGGGGGGGGTGGCCTCTCAGCCCATATGGACGGGCCCTACTGGGAAACACTACTCTACTCTAGTTTAGCACGGGTAAGCCATAGTGCCTGGCCCAAAGTAGTGCAAACTGCAGTGATGGCCGAAAGCTTCCTTGTGCTTATAGCTTATGTGTGCAAGTCTAGACATTTAATGTTATTTTCTCAATCCACCCAAATGTTGTTGTTTTTTTTGTGCAGAAACATTTGTGATGGAAGTTTCCACATGAGAAAATGTGGATTTTATGGTGGGGTTGAGCTGAAGTATGTAAAATATGTGCTGCACCCTCTGGCAAATGGTTCATGGTGGAGTTCCGTCCCAATTTACCCAAGTTGTTTTATTTTTTAACTTTGCCTCTGGTAAATGAAAGACATTTTTAACCTTTTCTACTGCCTGTGTGAAACAAATTTTCTTCTTTTCCTTTTATGGGGACCGATATGGAACACAGGGGCATATTATCAAGGACCGGTATTAAAATTATCGCCGTTTTATCGGCAGGAAACTGCCGATAAAATGGTGATAATGGGCTAGATATTACGTCCTTGTTAATTCCCACAGAAGCCCATGTTAACATCAGAACATGGGCTTCTATGGGAATTTACAAGGGCGTATTATCAAGCCCATTATCGCCGTTTTATCGGCAGAAAACAGCGATAATTTTAACTCCGAACCTTGATAATATGCCCCACAGAGTTCTAGATGTGTACTTCACACAGTTTAGTTGTTTACCTTACACACATATATTGTAGACTTTTTTTCATAAGTAGGTAGGGTGTTGGTTTCGTTCTGTTAATTTAGTGATATTCCGATGATGAGAGAGTAAATAAGTTGGTGAGAACTGGCCAGTCACTCCTTAGTAGCTGCTTACGTGAGGCACCTCCTGTACACTCACAAGTTCTGTTTGTATGATTCATATGATGCATGGAATCTGAGGGAATTTTTAAAGATAACACATATATGGGAGGTTCATAAGTCGGTACTAGGACCTCCCCCGCCCAATAGGAAGTAGTGCGGGCCCATAAATAAATCTATATGTGTTGTGTGATGTGCACCGAGGGCTATGTTGTATATGACATGACACCAGAGTGGTCTGATAATCTTTATTTGGTTCTTTAGGAAGAAACACCCAAAGAGGGGCATTCTTTCTGCTGAACAAAAAAAAAGTAATGTTACAGAAGGGCTGAGAGCTTCACCCAGAGCGATGGGTACATTTCTGAATTTTTGTTCATAGCATGGTTTACATGGCAGTCACAAACATGAAAATAGGCATCTGGTCCTCCTGGTATCTTGTTGCCAGTGGTCCTGTGGTGGATGGGCCCCAGTGTAATGTTTATACTGGTGGAGTCAGTTGGGGTTCAGTCATTGTAATCCTAGTGTGGGTGGACCCTTATCTAAATGGGGGGAGGGTACTGTGGGGTTTGCAGATGGGGCATCCTCTGATTTTTGATGGATGCCATGAATCTGCCAAACTATAAATTATGCTCTATGATATGATTTAGGAAAGCTTTATTGAAATGTGAACAGATGTTGTCTAATCGATTGAGTGTACCAAAGCTTCCCTTACTGCTGCACATCCACAAGGGACTGAATTCTAAACCTTGATGGTTCTGCATTTTAGTCTTGAGTTATGTGAGGTACACCAGCGGTACTCAAAGTATTGCATTCTGGAGACGTGGTCTGGGGCTGTAAAATAGGATCTCATTTGAAGCATTTTGGTGGGCGTCAATACTGAAATCTTAGGGTCCGATTACGATGGTGGGCGGAGGGCCGTGGCGGGCCAGCGGTGGTCACCGCCGGCCTGACGGGGGCGATCCGCCCGCCATCCTGACTGCAAAGACCCCCCGCCATATTATGATGGCTGGGGGGTCCGCGCCGGATGGAAAGAGCGTCCGCTGCGTTTCCGCCGGTGGAGTTGTCGACCGGCGGAAAACGGGTTTCATATGGTAGCGGTGTCTTCCAAACACCGCTACCATATTACGATGCAGGCTGTGATCAGCCTTTCCATGGCTGCATTGCCGCCATGGAAAGGCTGGCGGTTCCTGCTGTTGGGGACCCGTTGCGGGCCCCCATGGTGTTGGGGGGTGCACATGGGGGTTACTTATGGAACCCCTCTGCTTTTGCATGTACAATGTGGCAGGCCCCGAGAGGTGCCTGTCACATTGTGCATGTAAAAGCACAACATGTATTTTTTACATTGCGGTGGGTGCTGCTTGCAGCACGGCCCGCCGCAATGTAAAATATACAGGATGCACCCGCCACACTGGCGGGCACATCATAATTCATATGGCAGGACCAATGCAACTATGGGGGGCGGTCCCTTTTGCACACCCGCCATCGTAATCGGCCCCTTTGTCCTTGCTGCCTACATTATGTGGCAATTTGAAGACGAAGATGCACATCATTGAACACATTTCTTGTCTGCAGTTTAGTGCGTTTTCCTTTCAGCATCTGCTAACCTGGTCTTCAGCTCTGGTACCTCCAGGCCGGGTAGCTAGTGGTTGTACCCACAATGATGTCCAACAGATGCCATGCATGTGTACTACCTCCGCCAGCCTGTGACCGAGCACGCTCACATTTTTTTTTTTTTTTTTTAAGAAGTTTTCTATAGCGCTAGCCAGACCCCAGGGTATCAGAGCGCTTTACAGTAGGTACAGCACAGATAATCAACAGATAAAGAATAGAGGGGACACATATCCACAGAGGAGCGAAGAAAAATAAATAAATAAAAAAATTAAAAAAAAAAAATAATAAATAAAAAAAATAATGAAAGAGCAACACATTGAAGTAAAAGACATTTTCAAGGATCTTCAGAGTCTTAGAGCTGGAGCGGAGCTCGATCATTTTTAATTGCTCCCCACTATCCATTTCCAAAGGAGCGGTTGAGGAACAGGTCTTTGAGTTGCCGTTTGAATTCTACATAAGAGGGAATGATTCTGATATGCGGGGGGATGGCATTCCAGATTCTGGGAGCGCTTCCAGTGAAAGATCGGTCAGCAGTTTTTTTCTTTCTGGTCTTAGCTGGGATGAGTAGAAGGGAGTTAGAGCTTCTTAGGTTCCTGGACTGACCTGCTTTTATGAGTTTTTTTGCCAGGTAATCTGGTTTGCCGGTGTGAAGGGCTTATGGGTGAGGCAAGCTGTTCTGAAGCTAATCCGCATTTCTGCTGGGAGCCATTTCAGTTCCTTGAGTGCGGGGGAGATATGATCATATTTCTTGATACCGGTGATCATTCTAGCAGCCGCATGTAGCGTTGTTTTGATGGGAGCCAAGTGTGATTTTGGAATTCCTGAGAGGACTGCGTTCCCATAGTCCAGTCTTGACAGAACCAGAGATTGGGTGGCCTGTTTGAGGTCATTGGGCGGAATGTAGGGTTTTAATTTGTTCAGTAGTCTTAGGCTATGGAACGCGTTTTTGGCCGAATTCTTGATGTGTCTCACATCTTTAGAGACCTTGTTTTCCAGACATATGCTTTTTTCAGGGCTGACACTTCCATTGAGTGAAATACGGGTGCAGCCTGATAGGCGTCTCCATGGGCCCGATTCACAGAATGAACTTAAGACTCAATCCTAAACTTACTACTATTTTGGTATTCACAGAATGCACTTACTACTTTTGGCATTCACAGAATTAATTTACTACTTTTGGTATTCACAGAAGTTAGGATTTTGTCTTAAGTTTGTCTTAAGACAAACTTAAGACAGACTTAAGACAGACTTAAGACAGACTTAAGACAAAATCCTAACTTCTGTGAATACCAAAAGTAGTAAGTTCATTCTGTGAATGCCAAAAGTAGTAAGTGCATTCTGTGAATACCAAAATAGTAGTAAATTTAGGATTGAGTCTTAAGTTCATTCTCTGAATCGGGCCCCTAGTGGCTGTGCTAGATATCATCAAAGCACCTGAGAAGTTGCCCTTTTTCTGTCCATAAGGCTTAAGAATTCAAATTATCTACACAAATTTGATTCAGTGTAACAAGCAATGGAGGCCTTATGTATTTAAAAAATGTGATTTTAAGTTATACATTTTTGTGTGAACTTTCACGATCTCCTTATTTGATGTATTTCCCATGTCTTGTCTGTTATTGAGGACTTAGATTGAAATTGGGTATGTTTTCTTGTTCAGTGGCGTTGTTTGGATTCAGATGGTGATGATCTCACGTACTGATACTTCAGTATAGTTTTTAATTTCTTATTTCTTGTGGTTCTAATTTTTTTCCAATTTCTTCCTGGATACAGTGTTTGCAATTGTAGCATGCTAACTTACTTAAGTACAAGGACACATTGAAAATTCTTGGATAATTCTTGTTCTTTTCTCAGCTTCCAACCTGATCATCTGGCTGTTCTACCCTCACCTTGAAGGAACTCTGCCATTCATAAGCCTTTATCTGGAGCAGAAGTTTCTTGGGGTTGGGTTGCTCTACAAAGGAGGCTCTGATCCAATGGAACTTTAGCTTTGTACCCGTGACATTTTTTCAATTTGCCTTACTGTTCTTAGTGATTGGTGGTGCTTATCTTTTGTATGGAACCTTCCCCAGATCCTTGGATTGAGACTCTTTCTAGTTTCCATGTCTTTTTCTATTTCTCAACTTTTTTGTTTTCCTGCAGGTTATCACGGCAAGTGCTATCATACATCTGAGCTGTGTCTTTCTACTAGTCTGTAGCGAAATGTCATCCCCAGTTTCGGAAAATTGTCTCAATTGTATCTCTAAGGATCCTGGCCTGCGGTGGGTACATGGGAGCCCGTGGAACGTCTCAGTAAGAACCACTGCATTTCCGTTCGCACTGGAAGATGAAAAGTATGTACTTATTACATCAGGACATCTTTACAGGCAGTCCTTACCCTTCTACAAAATTACTCACTCCTTTGATAAACCCAAGCTTGACTATGCCTGTTTTATGCTCTCTCTCTCCCCATGAAATTATAAAATGTAGGGGCTTATTTGCAAGCCTGTTGTGCTGCCGATCAGTCACTTTTTTCCATATTAAAACTCTAGTTATTTTTCACATGACTGTCTAGTTTAACACTGGGTGTAGTTTGTATAGTAGCGCTACACGTAGCTATGCGGAGTGCACTTCGCACTACGCAAGCTGCGCGCAGCTACGCGAACTGCGTAGTGCGGTAGGGAAAATGCTTCGCACTGATTGCACAGTGCCGGATGCTTTTTCGCACTGTGCAATTGTTGCAAACCGCATCTTGCACAGTGCAATTGGTTGTTTTCTGCAGCTCGAGTAGATTTGTACTCGAGCAGCAGCTTTCTCAACGCAGACTGGTAGTTTATCATCGTGAGCTGTCGCGAGCTTACGCGACCACTCGCAATGAGAAACCTGACCTCCCCGCGCTGAGAATCTCACCGGGAGGTTTATTTTCAACGCTCGCGATCGGCAACTTGATGTTGCTGATCGCGAAGGAGGAAAAAGTCACGCCGGGATGTTATTTTGCTCGCTTGCGGTCGCCAACTTGACGTTGAGGACCACGAGCAAGCAAAAAATGCCAGCTACCTGTTTTTGCACTGTGCTACGTACAATTCGCATAGCGCGTAGTTGAGCAAATTACGCACTCTCCATGAGCGTAGCGTAGTCCTACGCCCAGGGTTAGTCTAGTCTACTTTTGTGAGTAACGTTTTTTTTGCTGTGGAGTTCTGCAAACGTAATAGATGTAACATTTAAAGAGCTGATAGAAGCATCAAGGTACCTAATGCTTTGATCTATATGAACCATAAAACTGAATTTGTTCACAGAATGTTTCTGCTGTTGCTTTTCTGTAACAATTTATGCGAGAATAGGAAACACAATAGTTTAGCAAACTAAATACTTCACAAAACTTCACTGCTCTAATTGACTGTGTGTGAAGTTGCAAATACTGTTTTTGCAACCTTTGCAAAGCTCTCTAGAAAATACTTATAATTGTGACTTTTGCGACAATTTGTGTTTCGAATGCCCTTATTTAATGCTAATAAAGTAATTCTGTATCAGAAGTAAGTAATTGAAAACAGGTCCTAATTCTCTATTGGCTGCAAATCCTAATTCAGGATCCTACTCCCATTTACGCCTCAATCGGGATTAAAGCCCTGTCATCAATTGTTGCACTCTGGAGCTTTTAACTACCACAATTTTCGACATGTAACATCTGGTGCAAATTGTGCTGACAAATCGCACATTGCTGAGCTTTAGCTCCTCAGAACCACATGATTCCGCATACTAATTAATGTGAATTAGAAAGTGGTGAAAATTGCACACCAATTAAATAACAAATCTGGCACTGTCGGTCCTTAATGGGTTCACAATGTGTGACTGGGAAAAGGGAACGTCCCGACACACCAAAAGGAGTACCTTTCACATGCCATCTGCATAAAAAAGTTATGTTCAAATTCTACTGTGAGGAAAATTCTGCCTACATATTCCACTGTAAATTAAACAAGTTGCAAAATGAAAAACTGCACTAGAAACTTCTGCGGGCATTTTACACTTTGGCTGCGTGAAACGAGAGGGAAAGTGATCTGTTTATGCGGTGAAAATGTTTTCCCGGGAAAGTGATCTGTTTATGCGGTGAAAATGTTTTCCCGTTCAAAGTGAAAAGTAATGCAGGATAATTTGAGAAGGGCAAACATTGCAACATTCACCAGCAAAACAGCACTTTAAACCCTCAAACAGCCACATGCATCAAGCTAAAAACCGGTCGCAAACGGGCAGATTCTCAAATGCAAAAATCGTAATTTAAGGAATCTCTAAATTGAGATTCCTTAAATTGCGATTGCATTTAAGGAATCCCAAATTGAGATTCCTTAAATGCAATGCAGCAAAGTAAAAAAATTAGAGATTTCGCTAATAGGGGGAGCAAATTACCATGAAGTTGAACTTCATGGTAATTTGCAAAAACTTTGAAAAATGCACTTTTGCCTTAGGGCATGTGTGTGTGTGCGCAACATATGTGCACAAATCAATTTCAGGGGGTGCAATAGGGTGTCCTTTTGATACCCTGGCACCCTTGAAATTGCATTCTCAATTTGCGATTCTCTAATTGAGAATCGCAAATTGAGAACGTCTTCCCATTCATTCCTGTGGGCCTCTAGGCCCATAGAAATGAATGGGGAGGTATTCCTTAATTGCAACTCACAATTTGCGAATCGCAATTAAGGAATGTTTAGAAATCGCTGTTTTTTTAAGCAATTTCTACATGCATAGGCTTTTGCAATACCTTAATTGCAATTCCTTAAAAATCGCAATTAAGGAATTGCAAAAGTCAACATTGATGCATATGCCTGTATTTGTCTAGGCCTTGCTGTTGAACATCTGCAGTGCATATTGCCTGACCTAACCGCAGCATCATTACAAATCCTGAGATGTTTAGATGCCACAGAAACAATTAAAATAAAGGACGAGCAGGAAGCACCGTGGAGGTCTCTAGGCAGACGTCGCTGAAGATGTAGACACAGAGGGAACCTGCAGTGTGTATTGAATTTTATTTTATGGCCCTTTGCCCAAAATATCCTTAATGAAAACGAAACCTTCAATGAGCTACCTGGGGCACCAGAGGACATATTATTTATATGACCTCCTCGGCCTATCCAAACCAATTTCCCTCTCTCAGGAGTGCCTAGAAGCAAATGAATTCTGTAATGTGAGCCATGCAAAACAATAAACATTCACTCTTCCTTTTCTTTTCCTGCTCCTTCTTTTCTTTTTTCTCACTTAACTTCACTCCTATAGTAGGACAGTGGAAAGGGGAACATCCAAACATGTAAACCCCTTACCTGTACCAGTGTCATGCACAGCCAGGTTGTGATGTTACCCCGCGATGGGAAAGTGATGTTAAATGTATGTGTAACATTTTTAATAAAATACTTTGAAATAAAAAAAATAAAAAAAATAAATGGAATCACCATTTGCATAATAAACTCCCCTTTTGCGTCATTAAAAGAACACAAGAGTAGTCAATCCTTCTCGTGGTGGACTTTTTCTTTCTGAGGGACTTTTGTGCAACCTGTGAAATAGTTTACATACAGGTATGCACCTGGACTAACCCAGAGATGGTAGTGGTGGAGAATCCTCTGGCTGCAAGAGTGGCTCCACCTAGCTTTGGAGGTAGCGCCATTGTAAACGGTGGAGCATCAGCCTCCCAGTCTAAAGATGTTCATTCTCCATCATGTCTGGTGAAGGGAATTCTCACCTGAAAGCTTCTGGACTTTAGTGAAAAAGTTAGTATGTTGTCACTTTCATGCCAGGAAATTCCACCACATCAGCTTGCTGGGACGATTATCTATGTAGCAAGCAACACTGTACCCCCCACTTCGAAGACACATTTTCAGAGCCCTCATTTCTTGCTTACATTTTGGCTGTAAACACCAGCATTAGTGGATTTTCTGCCAGATGTTTTTTCTCAACCGTGTTCCCTCCAATGACCCATGCACCCACTTCGAAGAAGAAACTTTCTCCATTGCTACAGGGGACACCCTGCCTATGTCAGACATTCTTTGTAGCATTTAAATATGGTTGTATACTGATCTGACGGAAAAAATTCTGTCAAACATTTTTCGTACAACCATTCTTGATGATTTTTTCTTTAAGAAAGGTTTTTACCAGGTTTACAAGACCAACACAGTGAACACCATTCTTGAATAAATATTCACTTCAGAATGGTTTATTTTTGAGTGTATTAAAAGGAGGTTCCTTTCCCATATCCCAGGAACTCTTTTTTAAATGGAAGTTCCACTCTTGCCCTCCAAATCCTTCCTCCAACCCACCTTCCTTCAATACCCCCTCCCAATCTACCTCCCACTTTACCCCCTTGGTTGGTGTTATTTTTTTCTAATCCCTCCTAACAACTGCCCCCATTCCATCCATGGCAGCTGCCATATCCTCTATACCCACCTTTTCCATTCTTACTTCATCTAGATTAACCTGTATTAACCACCACCTGAACTTCCACAAACCTTTGAGAAGCCTACACTCTGCCTCTCTTTCTCTTGTTCATACTCCCTGTATCTACAGAAGCAGAAGTGGAGGACACTCCTCTAACATGGCAGCAAATACATAGAACAGCCTTCCCACACACCTCTGGACCATCACCTCACTCCTAGGATTCAGAACGGCCCTCAAGACCTGGCTGTTCGAAAAAGCCTCCAGGACCTGCAAGTGCCTGCATACCCTATCAGGTGATTAGCCGTGCTTTATAAATCTTGACCGAATGATTGATTGGTTGAGCTCAGTGTTACCTTCTGTCTTCCTGTGTCTTCTTCTTGTTTTGTCAGACAGATTTCACCAGGAAGACTTTCTTTATTTTGAGAATGCTCTATAATGATGGAAATCCTTTAAAGAGATGTAAATTTCCGCACATTGACAGACAGATTGTCTGTAGAGAAGCCCTAAATCACGTGAATGATTTTTACAATTTTTTTACAAATTTTACAATTACGATCTTTTGTTTCTAGGTAAGTCAAACGCATTTTAAGATGTGGCTTGGGCTTGATATTTAAAATTTGTTGCAAAACAAAATACTTAGGGGCATATCAGCAAGGAGGCGCTATGAACATATCGCCGCTTTTGCGTCTGTTTTTGGTCGAAAAGCGACAATAATTTTATCGTCTTATCAGCAAAGACACGTTATTGCGTGTTTTGCTGGTTTAGCGCCCCTTACAACAACGCCCAGCTTTGTGGGTGTTCCGTGCCAAAATAACTGGAGAAATGTCGCTAACTGACATTTTTCCAATTATCAAGCTGGACGCAAACAAGCAGAGTGATAAGAAAAGTAGCGCTAACCACAGTTATCGCTACTTTCCTTACGCCTGCTTGTAATCTGATTTAGCCATGTAATCCAATGGGAGGTGGATTACATGGTTAAGGCCACCCTGCCCTATCAGCAAGGTATCGCTGATTGCAGTGCTGTTATAGCTGGATAATCACACTGTTTTCCAGCTAACGCATGGATTCCTATCGCTTGGGAGATAAGCGTTGCTGATAGTACGCTATCTCTGCGATAGAATCCACCGTTAGCTTGCAATAATTATCCTTGCGTTAAAAGCTCTGAGCGATAATTATCGCAGGACCTTGCTGATATGCCCCTTAGTTACGGCTGGTCTATAGTGACAATTCAAAATTCCTTGGCCCTGACCCTTATTTTCTCTTCTCCCTCATCCCCTATCAGTGCAGCAAATGATTAGTGACATAGGTGTCATGAGGTGGACAGCTGTGACTCTGAGCTCAAAGCAGGCTCCACCAGGACGACTGGGTCCTTCCACTTTGGTGCGTAGACCAGCCGTGGCCGGTAGTGGGAGTAAACATAAAAATAAATAAAACGAATTTCGTTGCTTGCACTGCCTCGCATTTGGTGATGCAGTGCAAGCAACTAAATGAGTTTAATTTATTTTTATGTTTACTTACCTGTTAAAGTCCGTATTCCATACATTACTACCCCCCACCCTGCCCCTCCCCCTCCCCACGTCACCGCCCGGCCGGTACTCCCACTACCGGCCGCGGCTGGCGTAGAGCGGCACACATTCTACAGAAGACATGTTGTGACAAAAGTAAGGTTGGGGCCAATGAATACGTTTTGCATTTTACAGAATAGCAAAGCACCCCAGGTTTCAGAAAATGGTTTAGAACATGATTTTCTAAAAGAAAAACCAGCATTTGACAACTAATGAATTCATTTGTGTCAAAAATATACTTATAAAGAAAACAATTTGATCTGGCATGCAGAAAACAGAATTCAGGAACGCCCTTCCCACTTTTCCTAAAAGCATAAAGCTGACCTGTTCCTTGTGGTTTAGACGCAATTTCCCGATCATTTCCGCAAACATACATGCTAATGTTACCCAGGCGTAGTGTGACTGACCAGGAAACATCACCCACTATCAACTTGTTGCATGCCTGACATGACTACCGCATCAAATTGTGTTTTTTTAAAACTTTTTGGTACTTGTAGGCCTGCTGCAATATTGTCTCAGAATGCAAAGAAAATGCAAGACAGGATTAGAGCTCAATTTGAAGGCCCTGCCTCAAGACTGCTTGACCCCAGGCAATTAATATTTTAGTGTTTTTTAAGATATCTTACTAAGAAGAGGGGTTGGTCCTCCTTTGTTTGAAGCTGACGAAAATTACTGATCCTTCCATCATTGTGGAACTGGCCTACAGGGCAATCATGCAGTGTCCGAGGGGCTGGTTTGACAGATCAGTATGTGGGCTGTTTTTTGCATGTCTCTGCCTGTTTTATGGCCAGGTGGGCTGGTTGTTCACTGTTGTTTTCCGTACTATCACCACAAGCTTGCCTGCAGCAAAGACGTGCATGCATTCTCTCATACCTTGCAAAATAACCACACCAGAGTGTCTTAAGAAGCTCAGAACTGGTCTGATTTGCAAATGTGGGCCACCTTTTTAGCTATGGTTAGCAAATCAGAGCCACTTTTATTTTGGTGTCTGGGCCTATTTTCTGTCCCAGTCCGACCCTGCCTCCCATTCCTCTTATATTTTCCAGACCAGCCAATGAGAAGGGTTGAGGCTGATGGCAGGCGTCACTACGAGTCCTTACAGCAAGTAGGCCCCAGGTCTAATGGCTTCAGCTGGAGGCACAAGAGAAGGTATGGGAATTTTCTGGGCGCCGGGCATGTATGCTTTTCTGCTTAGGGCTCCGAAGGATGTACATCTTGGGGCATATTTATGAGTTCTGGTGCATCTCTGCAAATCAGCAGGGATACGCCAGAACAAATGCGTCACACAAAACTACCCTTGCGTCACGGCGGATGCGCCACATTTACAATGCGCCGTGCCGTGGCGCAAGGGTAGGCAGATGCATGACGCATCTCGTGACGTAAGGGCGGCGCATCGCTGGAGTCGTGTCACACGCTTAACGCGACTCCAGCAATGCTCGGGTGTGCCCTATACTTAACGTGCTGCGTCAGTCCATACGCCTGCTTCAAGCAGTCGTAAGGAATTGACGTAGCAGCCTCGCACAAGTGCCTGCGTGAAATCTTGTAGATTTCACGCAGGCACTTTTATGAGGCGCATCTGCCCCGGAACGCCCACCCTGCGCCGGAACGCCCACATGTGGTGCACGGCTTTACAACGTGATGCATCTGCCTAGATGCATCACGTTGTAAATGGGTCACTGGGATGCGCCACATTTACGCTGCCGTTGCGTGACGCAACGGCGGGGTAAACGTGGCTCAAGTCTGACATAAATCTTCCCCTTAGTCTTTTTACAGTGCTCTTTGCTCTGTCCACCACTTCAGCTTTTTTGTTTTTTAACTCAATGTATCAGGCTAATCAGCTTTGATCCACCAACATTCTACAGGACTGACAGGGATTCTTTGCTTCCAGCTGGCACTTTTCATGGCTCTGCCCTTGCAAGTTCAAAGGCTACTAATTGAATAAATGAATGCCCTTGTATTCGAATGATGGAGCTGTGATCGTATTTTAACCTCACTTTAGTGTCATGTGGTGTGGTACTTCAAACAAAGTGTCTTTTCGACTGACTCCAAGGGCTCCTGCACAAATGTGTACCTCCTTTAAGCTGCTGCAGGCTAGCCCTTTAATCATCTTCCTATTTGAGGTATAAAGGAAATTTTAGGCGGGCACACTGTGCAGAGCATCAAACAGTATTGTACTTGATGAACCTTAATACTTTTTATGAAAAAATACCTTTGAATATCTCATCGTACCCCACTAGGTTACAATGTCACTAGATTGATAATTTATTGATATACAATGATCATGCAACCATCGATAAGAACTCTTTCTCTAAAAACATACAATAATCTAATGCAATAAATGCAACAAAACCCCGCAATCTGAAAGAATGAAAATAATTTTTAATGAATGCACGCTAAAACGAAAAGCAAAAGGCTTTATAAAATAATTCAAAACGTATTTAGGCCAAACTGAAGAACAGAGAATGCTGAAAAACAACCACAACCGTAAAGTGGGGAGGAGAACAAATAAAAACGCCAATGCACTAAATTAATAAGTGAATGGCAAAACAACACTAAATTGTAAGTTAACAAAATTCAGCATTAGAACAACATCAAAGGGCTTTATTTAGTTCAACAATTGAATTAAAACTAAGCACTGCAAAATAGTAATTTACTCCAAACTAACATTGAACAACATGAATTCAAAACATCTCTGTTCTAAAATGTTAGTGAGTGATGAAACAGAAAATGATAAAAAATATTTGTGGTTAGACTTTGTCCAAACATATTTATGTTTCCAATGTCTAGAGACTAAACTATAAGTTCTTTCTGAAAACAGACCATCTTTAATGTCTGTAGATTATGTAGCATGTCGTAGTACAACCTACGTGGGTCCTTTGGAGCCAAGTAAGTGTTGAAAGAGTTTGTGGATTACAAATAACTGCAAATGGAATCCTTCAGTTTTGGAACCATTTGCAGCGGCAAACTCAAAAATCATCGCCAGCACGCCCCTGTAAGTGGCCTGGCCTGACAGTGCCTGAAGGCCTACCTGGCGGCGAGCAGCACAAAACACAACAACACTCGGTGTCTGCTTGGCTAGGGGGCACGTGTGACCCTAGCCCTTTTACTTATACCATCGGTCCGAGCCCAACCACACGGGGTGCCTGCAGCTACCAAGTATGGGAGAAGCCAGGTGGCTGTCTACACCCCTCCCTTCTTTTAGTTAACAAAAAGAAAACAGAAACAGGTAGGTATTAAAATGTCAACACACAAAGTCTCTCAACCTCTAACTGGGCACAGGATTTGACCTTTGACATCTGGGCTCTGAGACTCTCACCACTGAGACTGGTATCCGTGACACTTCTCTAGGGCACCACTAGTTCTGGGGACAGTCCATCTGCCTGCTGTGTTCCGGTGTCACCCCTCCAGTCGGCTGAGAAGGAGGCATCGCACCTTGGCTGTCTGTCATGTCTGGAAGATTCTCGCCACTTTCCAGCCCACTTCCTTCCCCTCGTTGGGTGCTTGTTGGCCAGCATCGACAGGTATGGCCTTGAACCAGGACACATTCCTCACCACTGTATGCCGACCCCGCTGGGCTGTTATCATGCTGCCATTCACCCGTGTCGCCATCCAGATCTCTGGTTCATAGGGAGTGTGGAACTTGCACCCGGGGTGGTGGTCTTTAAGCACTACATGGGTCCCTTCTAGTTGGGCTGGAGTCCTTGCTCTCCAATCTTTGGTGGCTTCCTCTTTGTTGTCTGTTGTTTCTGTTGGCCCTTTTCTATGTCCAAGCTGGTCAGCACCCACTAAGTGTCCTCTGGAATGATATCTCAAGGTGGCCGTTTGAGCAGCACAGTAGGAGGAGCCCATCCTGTTATGGAGTGAGGGGTCTGTTTGTATGCCTGCAGACATTCATGCAGGCACTCTTCGGTATCTTGGTGTTGATCCACTCCGATCTGGAGAACTCGATTGAATGGTCTCATAAATCTCTCCACCTCCCCATTAGCTTGTGGCCATTGTTGGTGTGATTTGATGGTGTTTGATCACTCTTTGTGCGTGAAAACCATGAAAGTCTTGCCCCTGGAATGGGGGCCATTGTCGGACTTGATCCCTTCTGGGAGTCCAAGCAGTGTGAAGGTTTTTTCAAATAAGGCTGTACATGAGCAAAAGCGGTGGATGGCACCAGTTCTTCTATGGTAAATTTGGAAAACGAACCCATGATTACCAGTGTTTCGCTCATCTGGGAAACTCCCAAATTCTATGCTGTCTTTTATCCAGGGACTTAGGTATGGCTCGTCCCTCAACACAGGCGCAGGAGCGGGGTTGCTGCTAGTGATCATGCAAGGATGGCAGCGTCGGATCTCTTCGTCCACCAGTTCATCCATGCTGGGAAACTACACTTTTGCGTGGAGTTTTGCCTTGGTTTTTGCAACTCCTTGGTGGTCTTGTTTAGAGAGCGCAACCATCCAACTGTTGAGTCTTTTTGGGACGACTATCCTCTGTCCCTGTAGAACTAGGCCGGATCCACTGGTACTCAGTTCATTGGGCACTCTCCAGAGATGGCCGCGCACATTCTGTTCATTGGCCACTAACGACCTGGAGCCGTCTAGGAACCGGTACCATTGCCCTCGAGCCAGGTTATCGTTCTCCTTTACAATGTGTCATCCATATTTGTGGCACTTCTTAAGTCTTCTCGATTGACAGCTACTGGACAGGCATTGCTATCCACCATGTTTATGAAGCATTCTGTGCACTGTTTGTGCATCCTTTGTCCTCCTGGGTGACCTGGTGATGGGTGTAGTGACAGGAAGATGGCTGGATTGTTGGCCCCTGGTCTGTAGATTAGCTGGAATGAGTATGCTTGGAGCTGTACCGCCCATCTCTCTGTCCTCGGTGGTGCCAGGCAGATCATCCGTTGAACAGAGGTAGCAGCTGTTTGTGGTCGGTCACTACTCAAAATTGGTGGCTGCAGAGGTAGAGGTGGAAGTGTTGGCACAACCACCTGATGGCCAAGGCCTCCTTCTCTAGTTGTCAGTAGCTGGTCTCTGTAGGAGATAGTGCACGACGGGCATATGCGACCGGGACACAGGCCCCCTTGACATTCTCTTGTAGGAGTATCACCCCAAGTCCCAGAGGGCTGGCGTCCACAACCAGTTCAGTTCTTTTTTTGGGATGGAAGTAGGGCATGGTAGTTTGGTTCCGCAGCGCTTTATTATGATTCGATGCAGGAGACAACTGATGTTATTCTTCAAGTAGAGTTTATTCAGTCTGAGATTTCTTGATAGCTGTAAAGGAATTTTCTTCCTTGGGTCCCCACGTCCATGGTATACTGATCTTAATGAGCTGGCACAAGGGTTCTGACAAAGTGGCCAGACCAAGGATGAATCGCCCGCAATATGTTACCATGCCAAGGAAGCTCTGTATCTCTGTAGGGTTCTGTGGGACCGGGCCATTGCAGATGGCCTCACCTTCCGGGTATCAACTTGGAGTCCTTCTAGTGAAAAGTCGTAGCCAAATAATTCAATTGAACTCTGGTAGAATGAGCATTTCTTTCAGTGTAGGGTGAGGCCGCAGTCTGCAAGGCGTTGGAGGTGACCCGCAGTCAGACAGGATGATCCTCAAGGCTCAGGGAGTATATGAGGATGTCTTCGCTCAGGGTAATTACTCCTACCAGGCCCAAGAGGTTCTCCTTTATCGCATTCTGGAACACCTCGGCTGCTGAGGAAACGCCAAAGCTGTGCCAGGTGTATCGCCTGAGGCCCACGTGCGTGGAGAAGGTTGTCAATGTAGGGAAGAGGCTGGATGGCTCTCTACACCCCCCAACCCCACCCCTCTACTCTTCAGAACAGAGTCACAGGTCGGCAAAGGCACAGACCACCACAGGCAGCAACGTGCCTAGCTATGCCGCTGTTTGGAACTCACAATGTAAAGATAAAGGTCAACTATTTAACTTACTATTGCAAAATAATTCAAGCTTCCTAAAGTAAAATCAGAAAAAAAACTTTTAATATACAGTTTTAAATGAGAATGAGTAAGTAATCAGGAAACTAGCTCTGTACAAACCACGTTCTAAACCTTCCATTTTTTAAAAGAACTGTAGGTAAAAAAGCAGAAGCAACCTTTGCTTGAAAACTGATGTTTTTAATTGGCACTTTTATGTGCCCAGAGAATCTGTCCTGCACTACAGTGTCACTGAACAGCTGTGCTTAATTTGTTCCGGTTGGTTGCAGGGATTCAACTTTGAATCCTATTTGTGGGGCTGGAACACATTTTACATCATCAGAGTTTGAACCAGTAAAAGAGAGAGAAAAGCAGAAGAGGAAGAGAGTGGGAGCACGAGAACGATGAGAAAACGTGGAGAAAGGGAGAAAGCAAAGATGAAAAAGAACTTGCCAGAGTGAGACAGGGACAGGAAGTGAAAGAAAGTGGAAGGAAAAGTTAAGAGGTGAAATCAAAACTAGGCAGAATTAGTATTCTGCAACCCAAAATTCGTACTACAGGCCGAGGCCACAAACATTGGCCACCTGCACTAATTATTATATTATTTACGTATTAGACACTAAGGACAGCAATTATATTAGAGAACATTATTTACGATCTGCAAACTTCTCTAACAATATGATTAAGTAGAACTGTGAATAATTAAGCTCACTCAAAAGTATGTTGTCTCCCACACCACTGAATTCGAATGAATGTTTGCTACTGAGGTTTCTTTTCTGCTACTGGCCCGGCAACATAATAATTCCTGGACTATTTACACTGCCGGTTAGCAAAAATGGGGAGTTAAAAATATCAATAGTTTAAACATTCAACTGGTAATAATGAGGAGAGGGACTCTGGATGGATCCTCAAATGCCCAAGCAAAATTGATTTCACAGACACTCTATTATTCATATGCTGCACTGCATAAGGACCAATAAAACATAGCTTAAACCTCTCAGACACTTTTGTAATGAAAATCTTTATAGATGACCATACTAAATCAACGGAGGCTACATCTGTGCAGACCAGCAATGTATATAGGCTAAGATTTTAATATCCTTCTTAGATTTGCTGACTTTGAAGCATCAGTGCTAGAGGCAATCTTCATTAGTAATGATATGCAAAGAAGCCATTGGTAAAGAAGGCTTGTCCTCATACTAACTGGAGAAATGAAAGAACCAATATGCCAGGGTCTTAGCTATCATTAGTGAAGCAGATACAATGGCAATGGGGCCAGCGATGCGCGGGGCCAATTGCTCCACATGAATGGACGTGATTACTATTCATATGTAAGGCTTCCATTTTTCTTTATTTACTGATTTGTACAGATAAATACAGACAGAAAACCATGTCATTTCCAGTCTGTATTTGTTTCTAAAATAACAAAAATATATTTTCTTTTAGATGATTCTCACTACTGTTAATCATGAGTGCTAGGTCAATAGCTGTGCAGATTGAAAGGCAGGGGAAATAAAAGAAGAAGCATAAATAACTGCAGTACAGCTTTTAAGCTATTCTACAATGCTAATGGTTTCAAATTACTGTATTGTACTGTAAACCGCTAAAACCCATTGAACATTCAAACATGAGTGCACTATTTGTCAGTTAAATAAATGTGTAAATATGCCCAGTGCTGCTTCATTGTTTATGCCAAGCACAACATAAATATGGATAACTACAGATAAAATAAGCACAAAAAAGCCATGGATACATATAGATGGAAATGTGTAACAAATATATACCATAAAACTGTGAGCCCCTTTCATGGGATGGTAGATAGTCCATTTTAATAGCTTTGACTTTAGGCACATGGTACCCTTGCTACACTACGATGATAGCAAATTCATACAAAAATGAGAAATCTCAACCATAGTACCTAGTATTGTTATGCATGAATTTGGATAATGTCAAAAGATCCGTTCATTTTTACGAGAGGAACAGTAACATTCAAGTCTGTCACTCTAGCCAATTATTTTTACATTATGACGCTTCATCGTTTTGAGGAAGGTATCTAGTCAAAAGGTGCAAATTCATATTTAGCTGAGATGGAAAAGACTTCCAAATTTGAAACTGAAGCTGTGACTCAAAATGCGGCAAAATAATTGAAGATGATCCATAGTCAGGATACATTGCTCACTACAGCCCTTTTTAACTGACTTGCAGTATGTAGAGTCATGAGGTGGGATGAAAGCAGGGCCGGACTGGCTGTAGCAGGTAGTGGGCATTTCCCTGGTTGGCAGATAGTTTTGTGGCCATAGGGGCTTGTTTCTCAGCAGCGGTGCAATATCGGCCCCCTGTAACAAAAGCGGGAGCAGTGCTTTTTACTAGCACCCCTCCCCCCCCAAATCCCAGGGCAGGTCAAGCAGCAACCTGCCGTTCTCAGTCCACCCCTGGATGAAAGACTAATTTACTGTATCAAATAAGCTGTTTTGCAAAAACTTGTTAGGATAGAGGAAGATCTGTTTGGAAATTCAGTGGAGTAGAGTTAATAGACTTAACAGTCTGGAAGTGGAGAAGTAACATGGTACCAAAGTTCACCCCCTCTTAAAGAAGCCTTTTGCAGACCCGATGGAGCTCAAAAACTTCAGGCCCATCTCACTGCTTCCTTTTGCTGCCAAAGTCATCAAAAAGGCAGTCAAAACCCAGCTAGCGCATTGCATAGAAATGAACAGAATCTTAGACACCTCTCAATCCAGATTCCGCAGCAACCACAGCAACAAGACCTCCCTCCTTGCTGCCGCCGCTGACATCTGTGCCCTCCTCGACCAAGGCAGTCCTCATCCTCCTGAACCTATCAGCAGCCTTCAAAACCGTCTCCCACCGCACACTAGCCACCATACTCCATGACGCTGGCATGCAAGGAAAGAACTTAGACTGGATACAATCCTTCTCATGCAGAACACAGAGAATAAGACTCCTGCCCTTCCTCTCAGAACTGACAGAGATCAGATGTGGAGTACCCCAAGGATCCTCCCTCAGCCCCACACACTTCAATGTCTACATGGCCACCCTCTCAATAATTGTCAGAAACCACGGGCTCAGCATTGTCTCCTACACAGATGACACCCAGCTCATCCTCTCCATCACCAAGGAACCTGACATCACCAGACACAGATTCCAGGAAGGAATGAAAGCCATTGCAACCTGGATGAGCAACAGCTGCCTTAAGCTCAACTCAGAGAACACAGAAGTCCTCATCCTCAGCTCAACCCCCTCTGCATGGGAGGACACTTGGTGGCCCCGCCGCCAGGTGGAAACCTACCCACACCAAAGGACCATGCACACAACTTTGGCTTAATACTCGACTCTTCACTCACCATGAATTACCAGATCAACGCCGTATCCTCCACATGCTTCAACACCCTCTGCATACTTTGCAAGACGTTCAAGTGGATCCCCCCTCTGATTCCCGGAAAACCATCACCCATGCACTCATCACTAGCACACTGGACTCTGGCACTGCCCCTTATGCCGGAATCAACAAAGAAATTCGGCAAACTCCATACCATCCAGAACGCCGCAGCTAGACTTATACTCGATATCCCATGACACAACCACATCACCCAACACCTCCACGACCTCCAATGGTTCCCAGTCGAAGGAAGAATAACCTTCAAGCTGCTCACACACAAGCCCTTCACAACACCGGACCCCAATACCTCAATAACCGAATCTCCTTCGACGTCCCAAAGAGAAACCTCCGCTCAGCCGAACGCGCTCTAGCCACCGTTCCACGTTTTTACAGGACCAGAGCAGGTGGGAGATCCTTCTCCTACCTTGCTGCCAAGACCTGGAACGAACTCCCCCTTCACCTCCAACGGAGCCCGACACTTCACCATCTCAGAAAGGACCTCAAGACCTGGCTCTTTGAATGACCCAATGGAGCTGCCCACCCCTCCCACCCACCCAGCACCTTGAGACCCTCACGGATAATTAGTGCGCTTCACAAAACACTGGTTGATTGATGGTAGACAGTGGATGATATGCTTAACTTTTGGTTTCTATTTTCTATCCAAGAACATAATCTGCCACCTCACTTAAATTAGTTTGTACTATGCAACTCTTTACAATAATTCTAAACTTTTTATCAGTCCTGGGACTTCCATACTGGATGATTATGAAAAAAAGATTTGTTATGGCATGTCAGGAATCAGGAATTATGTTCTTGATGCAAAGTTTAATCCTTTAAAACACATGAAAGAATTTTAAGATTATCAGGTATTATTTCAATATTCTTCAGCTGTGGTTGCTTTTTTCAGTGAGAAAAAATATATATACTGAACAAAACAAGAATTAAAATTATATTATAGTTGAGTGTTGAAAAAAACTGAAGTTCACCAGTTATAGTTATGTTAACTAACTATAACTTGCTCGCCATTAAGCCCTGCTTCTAATCTCACATAGTACATAATTTATGAAATGTTATATGACATAATTGATGGAATCCCTTATGACATCATACATTCGTTGTGACAGGGTCCTACAGGGTTTGTGAATTATATAAATCATAAGGTACATTGGTGCACAATTTTCAATCACTAGTCAAGTGATAATTGACACAGCGGTTACCTCATGCTGGACTCGTATCCTATCTGTCAAGTCACCAACATTTGGCGGAAGTTACGCTCTTTTTACTGGTATACACCTACCTAACATACAAAATGTCTGCACAAACTTTAATGTCAGTAATTCTCTTTTTCAACCTTGAAGGAAAAAAAAAATCACACTTTATTCACCTTAACAGGAGCACTCTCTTAAAGGCTTCATATGACCCACAATTTTAAATCAAGATGTTGACAGATATACATTTGCCACTGATAAAACACCTTCCACCAAGCCAAATAGTTAAAAAAAATGTTTATTGATTTTCCGCAAAACAAGAGAACATACAAAACATACATTGCACAAAAAGACAGAAGTATTGTCGAGCTATTGCATGGTAAAGCATTACAAATATGTTAGCACTCATAATTATAACAATGCAGGTAGGGGAGGACAGTGGTTGTAAAGAGAGAATGGGGAATTGAATATTAGATACCCAATACAGAAGACTCATTGAAGCACGCTTATTAAACAGATATGAAATGTATCAGCTGGGGTTATCCGCTTCGAGAGTGCAGAGGTAGACTCTCAAGGGTTGCCAAACATCTTTAGGCCTGGAGGTGAGGGGTTTTAATTGTGCAAAATGTTCACTGACTTTGTCATAGGGTGTCATGTTTTTTAGGCCAAGCAGAAACAGTGGGGACCGGTCCTTTGCCCCAGTGTAGTGCCAGCTCCCACTAGCCTAGTAGTAATTCCACAGATGTGAACCTGTGGGTAGCTTTGGGGATGTTGTAAGTGAACCCCAGTAGTGCCATCAGATGGTCAGGTACAACTTGGGTATCTATCATAGTGAAAATGAGGTTGAAGAGAGCCGTCCAATAACAGCCCACCAGGAGGCACGACCAAGTCAAATGTGCAAAAGTGGCATCTGGGGAATGACATTTTGGGCTTTGAGATGAAAGTATGGGGTTGAAGCAGGCCAAAACAGCAGGGGTGATGTATGCTTGATGTAGGAATATCAAATTGATGAGTTTGTGTTTATGGATGACAGACACAAGTTTCGTTTGGGAGTAACAGTAATTTATTGGAAAGCGGATAGCCCAAGTCTGAACTAACATGCTTGGTGGAGTTGGGTTTCAGGGCCAAGCTAGAGTGGAATAGAATGGAGATGAGGTGGTCGCCATCTGCGTCAGATATATGAGCGACAGTGGTGAGAAGTCATTTGGGGCAAGAGGGTACATTGGTCTGCAGGAGCGCTGGGTGTTATTGCCATACTCCATGACCAGACAAGTCAACGCCTTCTCCTCTTAATGCTTCCACACCCTGCGCATGCTCCGCAAGATCTTCCAATGGATCCCGATCGAAACCAGGAAGACGGTCACCCAGGCCCTCGTCACCAGCCGGCTGGACTACGGTAACACCCTCTACGCCGGAACCACAGCCAAGCTACAGAAAAGACTACAATGCATCCAGAACGCCTCCGCCCGACTCATCCTGGACATCCCTCGACGCAGCCACATCTCCGGCCACCTGAGGAACCTGCACTGGCTCCCCGTCAACAAGAGAATCACGTTCAGGCTCCTCACCCACGCACACAAGTCTCTCCACAACCTGGGCCCCAAGTACCTCAATGACCGCCTGACCTTCCACGCGCCCACCCGCCAGCTACGTTCAGCTAGTCTCGCCTCGCCGCCGTTTCACGCATCCGAAGAGCCACCGCCGGAGGCAGATCCTTCTCCTACCTGGCAGCCAAGACATGGAACTCCCTCCCCATCCACCTTCGGATGACCCAGGACCACCTCGCCTTCAGGAAACAACTCAAGACCTGGCTGTTCGAGCAGTAGCGTCCCCCTTCCCCCAAGCGCCTTGAGACCCTTCCGGGTGAGTAGCGCGCTATACAAGTGCTATGATTGATTGGTTGATTGATTGCGTACAAAGTGGTCGATATAAAAGGCTTTCTGGAAACAGACGTCATCAGTATATGTGAAGACATGGCCATCTGAAAATACATCTCCCAAAGTATGGAGGTCATGGTGCTGAAGTATGCATAGAACAAGTTTCTCATGCATGAAGGGGAGATAGGGGTTGTCCACCAGTGGGAGAGCAAGAGATTAAAGGATACTCCCACCCAATATGCGACAGAGTTTCCACCAGGCCCAGCAAGTGGGAGGCAAGGTCTGAACATCAGAGAGATTCAAAGCGATACCCTTCAGGAGAACAGTCAAGAGTGGTGCATGTCTGAGCGGATCTCTTTCCAGTTTGAGATAGGGGACTCTGGCGTCCGGATAATACCAGAAGTGTGCTTATGTAATGTAATGTAATGTAATGTAATGTAAAGGACACTTCTATAGCGCTGCTTTCACTCCAAGGAGTATCTTGGTGCTCCTCCACAGATGTGAACCTGTGGGTAGCTTTGGGGATGTTGTAAGTGAACCCCAGTAGTGCCATCAGATGGTCAGGTACAACTTGGGTATCTATCATAGTGAAAATGAGGTTGAAGAGAGCCGTCCAATAACAGCCCACCAGGAGGCATGACCAAGTCAAATGTGCAAAAGTGGCATCTGGGGAATGACATTTTGGGCTTTGAGATGAAAGTATGGGGTTGAAGCAGGCCAAAACAGCAGGGGTGATGTATGCTTGATGTAGGAATATCAAATTGATGAGTTTGTGTTTATGGATGACAGACACAAGTTTCGTTTGGGAGTAACAGTAATTTATTGGAAAGCGGATAGCCCAAGTCTGAACTAACATGCTTGGTGGAGTTGGGTTTCAGGGCCAAGCTAGAGTGGAATAGAATGGAGATGAGGTGGTCGCCATCTGCGTCAGATATATGAGCGACAGTGGTGAGAAGTCATTTGGGGCAAGAGGGTACATTGGTCTGCAGGAGCGCTGGGTGTTATTGCCATACTCCATGATCAGACAAGTCAACGCCTTCTCCTCTTAATGCTTCCACACCCTGCGCATGCTCCGCAAGATCTTCCAATGGATCCCGATCGAAACCAGGAAGACGGTCACCCAGGCCCTCGTCACCAGCCGGCTGGACTACGGTAACACCCTCTACGCCGGAACCACAGCCAAGCTACAGAAAAGACTACAATGCATCCAGAACGCCTCCGCCCGACTCATCCTGGACATCCCTCGACGCAGCCACATCTCCGGCCACCTGAGGAACCTGCACTGGCTCCCCGTCAACAAGAGAATCACGTTCAGGCTCCTCACCCACGCACTCTAAACAACAAAGGGACCCTAGGGGGATGCGGACTAGGTACAGGCTGCCCCCCACTCACTCGGCATCTCTGAACAATGTGCCTGACCTTATTGCAAGGTGAACTATCCCTTTCTTTCTGTAAATCGAGATAATCCTAGAAGTGGGTGCGATTACTCCTACTCCTGGTTTCAGTGTCTATTGTCACATTTACCTTTATCAATACATTCCTAGTGCCATTTGTGTGTGTGCCTATTAGTCCCTGGTGCTGTGCTTCGCCGTCCCTCAACCCTTCTCTGGTGAAAAAAGGGGGAGGGGGGTTGGCAATGCCTCACGGGAGCAACCACCATGGAGGATATGTCAAACTGGTACTCGCTTGACTCCCCACTATATCATCATCAGCAGTTGCCAACCGTAAAAATAAATATAAAGGGGATCAAAAAAGTGTGCTAGAGAAAACAAACTCCGTGTAGTGATGTGAATGACCCAACTACGTGATAGGGCCTACCCTCCTGGGTGTGAATTGTAGGACCTATTAGGTTAAAAAGAACTTGGCCCCACTAGCACTTTCCTTTTATTCTTTGCCGCGTGCCTGTTCTACTAAAAACCAACATGTTTCATCGCCTTTTTATACATTACCGGCGATTTCATCAGGGTTGTGTTGGGATCTGCGTACTTCTTGCACATGTCATCAATTTTCTCCCTTTATTGTACCTACATGCACACATGGAAATAAAAATGTAACACACACATCTATGGCAATTTGGTCAATTGTGACTCGGAGAATGGAGTGTTCCGGCACCACTCCTACAGAACCTCATTATACGTTACCAGGTAGCCTTGTGTAGTTGTGCATACCAGGCTCCCGTAGAAGAAATGGCTGTTAAAAGAACCCCCTTTATCCATAAGCGGGTTTACGTGTTCGCCCTTAGGTCGATATCTAAAAACCAAATGATTTATACTTAGTTGCTTCCTATTTTGCTCTTAAGTGATTTTGTCCACTGACAGTGTTTTCATCCTGTTTCACGATCTAGCTGTCCAGATCACTGTATTTACCGGCTATGCTCGCCCATATATATACATAGGTCACCTTCCCTTGTTGTTCGTAGGTTAACTGCCCAAGCGGACATTCCTCACACTTATGCCCCAGATAGTAACCAGTCGCGCTAGCTTTCTTTTCTTTTCTAGCGACCGTCATACCTACTGCCTGTATGCCTTACCGTATGTGCAAGCTGATGTGGCCTCCGCTCACCCTTCTCGCTCGCGTTCCCCGGCCTGGCGTTTGTATTTTGAACACGCCCGCAGCCGCGCTTCCGGGTCACGTGGTTGATACTATGCGTGGAGGTGACCTAGAAAGATGTGTTGGCGGATCGGCCATCTTGGAGAGGGTCTTTGGTCGTGATATGTATCACCTCTATGTGTATAAACATATATTTTATAGCCAGATCTAGCTCGTTTGTGTTTGAGGATCTGGCATATATTTATGTCTGTTATTATTCCACATGATAGACTCTGTTAATTCTGTCTTATTTGTGCTTCTAGATGTATTATTATTAGCGCATTGCCTTTGTTAATTAGATAGGCTGTTGCATTACTTTCTGTTGTGCTACTAGGAGCCATCTGATGTTGGGTCGCATAAGATGATGTCTAACCCTATGCTGCACATGAACCTAGGTTATGCTTATGTCCCCTTGAATCTATTTTCTTTGTGTCCTCACAATGGTGATACATATCACGACCAAAGACCCTCTCCAAGATGGCCGATCCACGCATAGTATCAACCACGTGACCCGGAAGCGCGGCTGCGGGCGTGTTCAAAATACAAACGCCAGGCCGGGGAACGCGAGCGAGAAGGGTGAGCGGAGGCCACATCAGCTTGCACATACGGTAAGGCATACAGGCAGTAGGTATGACGGTCGCTAGAAAAGAAAAGAAAGCTAGCGCGACTGGTTACTATCTGGGGCATAAGTGTGAGGAATGTCCGCTTGGGCAGTTAACCTACGAACAACAAGGGAAGGTGACCTATGTATATATATGGGCGAGCATAGCCGGTAAATACAGTGATCTGGACAGCTAGATCGTGAAACAGGATGAAAACACTGTCAGTGGACAAAATCACTTAAGAGCAAAATAGGAAGCAACTAAGTATAAATCATTTGGTTTTTAGATATCGACCTAAGGGCGAACACGTAAACCCGCTTATGGATAAAGGGGGTTCTTTTAACAGCCATTTCTTCTACGGGAGCCTGGTATGCACAACTACACAAGGCTACCTGGTAACGTATAATGAGGTTCTGTAGGAGTGGTGCCGGAACACTCCATTCTCCGAGTCACAATTGACCAAATTGCCATAGATGTGTGTGTTACATTTTTATTTCCATGTGTGCATGTAGGTACAATAAAGGGAGAAAATTGATGACATGTGCAAGAAGTACGCAGATCCCAACACAACCCTGATGAAATCGCCGGTAATGTATAAAAAGGCGATGAAACATGTTGGTTTTTAGTAGAACAGGCACACAGCAAAGAATAAAAGGAAAGTGCTAGTGGGGCCAAGTTCTTTTTAACCTAATAGGTCCTACAATTCACACCCAGGAGGGTAGGCCCTATCACGTAGTTGGGTCATTCACATCACTACACGGAGTTTGTTTTCTCTAGCACACTTTTTTGATCCCCTTTATTTTTACGGTTGGCAACTGCTGATGATGATATAGTGGGGAGTCAAGCGAGTACCAGTTTGACATATCCTCCATGGTGGTTGCTCCCGTGAGGCATTGCCAACCCCCCTCCCCCTTTTTTCACCAGAGAAGGGTTGAGGGACGGCGAAGCACAGCACCAGGGACTAATAGGCACACACACAAATGGCACTAGGAATGTATTGATAAAGGTAAATGTGACAATAGACACTGAAACCAGGAGTAGGAGTAATCGCACCCACTTCTAGGATTATCTCGATTTACAGAAAGAAAGGGATAGTTCACCTTGCAATAAGGTCAGGCACATTCCTCACCCACGCACACAAGTCTCTCCACAACCTGGGCCCCAAGTACCTCAACGACCGCCTGACCTTCCACGCGCCCACCCGCCAGCTACGTTCAGCTAGTCTCGCCTCGCCGCCGTTTATTGGCACTGTGCAGCCAGATAATAAAGTTGAAAATCTGGGACCGCAAAACCTCCACACTTATATGGGAGAGTTAAGATCTCCTACCAGATTCAGGGTTTGCATCCGGCCCCCATGACTTGCAAGAGAAGGCTGCGAAGGGTATTGAAAAAATGTTGTTTGAGGTGTGCCGGTATGTTTAAAAAAAGATGCAAAACTCGGGGAAGGATAATCATTTTAATCATCGCCTTTCATCCTGCCATTGAAAGTGGGAGTTTGATCCAACATGCCACTTGAGTCGACAGTTTGTCAATGGCTGGTCCATAATTGAGTTAAAGGATTTGACCTTTATCTAAGTGCAAGCGAATGCATAAATATTTGGTGGAAGCTGTGTTCCACAATAGGTAATTTTTGGCTTCCACTGAATGGGTACTCTCAGTCAGTGGAAAGAGCTCAGACTTAGCCCAGTTGATAAGGAGGCCTGAAAGTCTACCAAAGCTTTTAATCTTGTTGATCAGAGGAGGGAGGTTGTCAGAGGGATGTTGAAAGAACATCAAAAATCATCTATATACAGAGAGAGTAGGAGATGGTAATTTGAGATTTGAAGGCCGTAGTGCAGGTCCTGCTTCTGAAGATGACAGAGCAGGGGGTGAATTAAAGGGGGGTGTGGGGGCAACCCTATCGGGTATCCCTGATGACAGGGAAACAATCAGTGAAGAAGCTGTTCACCCTACGGCACGTCACTGGGTTAGAGTAGAGAAGCATAACTGAGGATATAAAGACTCATGAAAGGCCCAGCTTTGTCAACTTCGCTCTCAGGAACGGCCATTCCAAGGAGTCGAACACCTTATCAGCTTCTAGTAGGGCCACTACTGTGGGGGTATTCAGGAAGATCCTTTGTAAATTTGCAAAAATAGTACTCAAATTCAGGGAGTTGGTCATGTGAGGGACTAAGTCAGACTGAACTGAGAGATAATTTGCTCCATTAATATGGACAAATGTGTGGCGAGCAGTTTCAGAAGGTAGAGTGGAAGATATGAGCAGCAAAGGTGTGGGTCTTTGCTGGGTTTCAAGAGGAGAGTGAGTACAGCCTCCAGCAACGTGGGAGGTATGGTGCCAGCAGCAAGGGCCTCCAAGTACTTGGCTAGTAAGTGGGGGAAAAGTGGATGTTTATACGTTTTATAAAATGCTCCGGAGAGGCCATCAAGACTTGGGGCTTTGGAGCCATCCAAGGTATCTATTGCTTGTATAATTTCCTCACATGTTATAGGCTTTTTCAGGAAATTTCACTGCCCATCTGTCACCCACACCATGGTGAATTCAGTATAACAGGCGGCAGTTTCGGACTAGGCTCCTGAGGAGCAGGAAGTGTACAAATGTTCGTAGTAGGGCTTAAATTCAGGTAATAAGCCCTCATCATCAGTAATGGTTTTCCCAGGGATAGTATGAAGTTCAGTGACATACCCACTAAGATGATTGGGATGAAGCATGCGTGCAAGTGTGCACCCAGGTCGTTCACTTTCATCATACCGCCTGGCAATAGCATATTTCTCCATGTACACGTCCTCTCTATCCGCACATTATTAGAACTCCATCATTAAGACCGATCATCTATGTAGTTGGGGAGTGTGACCTGGTTGAGAGTCGGCATTGTCAATGTCACGGAGCACAGATTCAATCCGTGTCAGTTGAGTACGTATGCCTCTAAGAATGCCTGCATGTTTAGACATGCATATGCCACGGATATAAGCCTTAAAGGCCTCCCAGACGGTGGGCTGTGTCAACACGGTGCCCGCGTTCAAGGTAAAGTGTCAATATTAGCATCATGTAGTTCAGTGTTGAAGACCTGATCATGAAGTGCCTTGGCTGGGAACCTCCAAGAGCCCCGAAGCCTACCCCCACTGGCGAAGTGTATTCTCAGGAGCACCGACCAATGCTCAGAGAGAGTGTGCGTAAAATGTGTAACATCAGCAGTCTAGAGCACAATATTGGCAGTCAGTAGTCAATAAACCATGTCCATACATAATGTGGGGGGGGAATAGAAAGTATAATCAGACGTGGGATGGTGTGCACGCCAAATGTCACTGAGAGCATAGGTGTCAGCGATGTGTTTAAGGACCCTCCTGGTGTAGGGCTTCCCTCAGATTGTGCACTGGTGGAATCTACTACAGTTCATGTACTAGATTAAAGTGTCCCCCCAGAACTACCAAATCCACTTCCGTCCGACTCATATGTGCATAGATGTGCTGGAAAAACTCAGAGGAGTTAAAATTCGGGGCATAGACATTAAGCAGTAGCACACGCTTGCCTCCCAGAACACCGGTCAGTAGAATATATCGCACTACTGGGTCTGAGTGGCAAGAGAGAAGGGAAAAGGGGACAAACCCCCCCTAGAATATGTGCTATAGTTGGAGAAGTAGTGATGTGGGCCCCAAATGGACTCAAAACTCTGAGAGTGCTGTAGTGGGGAATAAGTCTCCTGCAGAAAAGCTCTTTTGGCACCATGACAGGATAGATATGGGAGGACTTGCTTGCCCTGACCTGGGTTATTGATGCTGCGGACATTCCACGTGATAAGGGGAATGTCTATCACTCTGTCCTGGATATCAAATGTAGGCATTCAGAGGATTGGGAGAGATTGGTGCGTACCATGCTGAGGAGCGACATACAAAATTCCCACTATACAATGTAAAGCAGTCATAATGAAAACATACTTTTTAGGCCCCCACCAATACTAGACTATTAAACATCCAGCGATCCATATAACATGTAATACAAAGCTAAACAACCCCATACATAACAGGTCGGTTTACACCATGGGTGGGAGGCAACGCCTTGGTCGGTGTGGACTACATAATGATGGATACTTGCAAGTGTTTGTCTGGGTCTCAAGCATGAAGGTGGTACTTAAAGTCAGTGAAGGTCATCGCAATCTTCCAAGGATGGCGGCAAGCATGATGCCTGTACGGGCGTGACCATGTGGGAGGGGACAATCACATCAATGGAGATAAACACAGAGGCCAGTGTCAACCAGTGGGGCACTGCATCAAAAAAGTGGGAGGGCTTGTGCATTCTGGAGTGTTCTGCCTGAAAGCAGGCACTGCCACAGCACACTTTTTGCAAAAGTCCCTCACCTCAGCCGGGGTGTCAAAGAAGCGAGGTTTCCCATCGACCTCAACCCACAGCCTAGCCGGGTAGAGAATAGCATATTTGAGGCGCAGTTTTAGCAGTGAATGCTTGACTGTAATTACTTTGTGCCTCTTGAACAGTAATGGCGAAGTCTGGGAAGAATTAAATGTTGGACCCCTGATATAACATGGGGCTATTTTCACAGGCCAGATGTAGCACAGTATCCCTATAATTCAGGAGACGCACCAAGATGGGTCAAGGAGGTGCTCCCACTGCGGAGTGCAGGCTAAGGGAGCAATGCATGCACTCAATAGCAAATGTAGGCGTAAAGCTGCCATAGTCGAAGAGGTCGGTGAGCAACTTTTCAAATAATGCTCCAGGCACCCCATGTTTGTTGTCTCCGCAATCCCCAAAATATAAACGTTTTTCCTGCAGGAATGTGTCTCCAGGTCTTAGTTCTTGACAGCTACCGTCTTGAGGATACGATCCAACTTTTCAAGGTGCTTTACTGTGGTCACGGCACCATCCTCCAACTCAGAGATGCGCTCCTCACGTCATGTCTGGTAGTCAGACAATCCAGGCAAACCCATATGGTCAATGCGACTGGTGAAGACATCGAAACTGGTGTCTATGCACCAGAACCAAGTCCTGAGTTCTGCCATTATGGCATCCAAGCAAGCTTCCCTGTCCAGCGGTTTGTCCGTGTCAGAATGAGCGCTCCGTAGGCACGCTGGTGTAGATTGCTCAAAAGGGCAGTGTGCGTTTCTTCGGGTCTTCGCTGCCCATCATGTGGATTAGGTGGGTTTAGAAGAGAGAACGGGATGGGCTTTGGTCTTCTAGTCATGAACTGGGGGGGACGGTCACTCAGCACTCCACACTAGATTTGTTGGCTTCCGAAGTTTATACAGACACCCCTTTTCGGGCAGGGCATGTGTTGGCCAAATGGCTGCAGATGAGATCAGCTAGTAGCCACCTGGTAGTGGTGCAGAAATGATCAATGAGGCAGACAGAGACATTGTTTCAGCATCAGGGAGGGTCACTTATAGAATCTATCCGGCGCAGTGCCAGTGGTGCAGGGATGAGGTAGATCTTTCAAGGAACTTCTAGAGAGGTCATTGGTCCATAACTCCATGACTCTCTGTACAGCTGGGCCAAGCAGAGTCCATCTGAGAACATACTATGTGCCTCAGCGGCCCAAAAAAAATAGAAAAGAATGCAGACAGCAGTCTGCAAGCAGTGTGCACTTGAAAACTATTTTCCACTACAAAATTAACAAAATTAACAAGAGTAATCAATTTTTTCTTTTATGATTTTTTTTTCTTTTAATGAATCATCATAGTTCATTTTAAAGAAACAATTATATCATGATTTCTGAATGTACAATACATAATATTTGCATACATCTGTAATGTTGAATGTCTATCTAACTAAATTGATACATTTATGTAGTTTAACATTTCAATAACCAAACAACATATTGTTGAGGAAATCACATATTTACAAAGTCTGTGTATTCATTTTTTTTGTAAATATTTTTTTATTGCAGCAAGGTAGGTGGTACAATCAAAGCATTTGCATCATTCCCGTTGTCGCCCATTATAACTATTATTCTCCAGTATACGTGCCACACAGCCGTTTAGCTCACACCCCGGAGGTCGAGCGGCGCAACAGTAAATTAAATCTTGTGGAAGGAGATACAGCATGACTCTTTGGCACCCAGTAGTCTGGGAAATGGCAGAGCTACTTTTCAGTTCTCCCGGTCTCCCCCCCATGCGCAGTGTCCAGTAGGATCTGTAGCTCTTCTCCTTCAGTGCTGAACAACAATCCCCCGCCCGCTCAACTCTCTCAACCACACCCAACCCCCTCCCCCCCTCTAGAACTACCCCTCCTGCCCCTAACTCCGCCCCCACCCCCCCAGACGTGCCAATGTATCACCAGTGCGAATCCACATCCGCCCGACCAATCCAGACCCGAGGTAGACCATCAGAAGCAATCAACAAACATCTTGCAGTCAGCACCTAGGAAGTAGGGGAACTAGAAAGGGGGACTAGGTCCCCATTTCATCAGGCGGTTGGTCCGCTGGAGCAGGGCTATGCTCTGGGGCGTCCTCCTCGTCCAGGTCTAAAAGTGTGAAGTCCAAGACCAACCCCTCCCACGCCCTGGCCCCCTCTAGAGCCGCGTCATTGTCTGCCCTGAGTGCAGATTGCATACGGAGCTCTCCCTCACACCGGGCCCACTTGAGAAACTCGGCCCTCCACCTCTCCACCGCAGGGCCCTTATTCGCCTTCCATTGGGATGTTATGGCCCGCTTCGATAGGAAAAGACCCAGGTCTAGGAACTTGCTAGTAATCTTGTTCTTCGATGTGTGTGGGAACCAGTGTAGGATGCAATGTGCCATGGTGTATTGCAAGTCTCTCTCCGTAACCTCTCTCAGGTTGCCCACTACCTCTCGCCAAAAGGAACCCAATTCTGGGCAGGACCTGAACATGTGCTGGAAATCAGCCAAGTCCGCCAGACATCGCGGACAGGCCGCCGGGTGGGCCGAGAAATAGGTATGCAGTTTGTCAGGGGTCAGGTAGGCCCTGTGTAGGACATAGAGGTGCACCAGCTGAAATCTAGCGTTGCGCATCCCGTTGCGGACCCGTGCCACTATGCCGTTCCACGCCTCCTCAGGGATCTCCGTCGATAGGTTCGCCTCCCATTTCGCCTTCAGGTTCAGCAGTGGGGCAACCGTCTCCGAGACCATGCGTCTGTATAGGCACGTGACCGCCTTGATCGTCCCCGCCATCATCACCACGTACTGGCAGCCCAGAGACAGTGGTGGCTCCGTCATGCCCGACTTCCAGTGCTTGCGGATCGCCGTCGTTAGTGCCGCATGAAGGAGGAAGTCTCCCCCCGCCAACTCAAAGCGGTCACTCAGAAGGTCAAAAGGCAGCAGTACCCCGTCCTCATAGAGGTCCCCCATGGACGTGAGTCCTTGCAGCTCCCATCTTCCTAGTCCGTGCCACGAGCCCCCAGGCGGTAGCGCCCCGCACAGCCTGAGCGGGATCTCAGGGGCATGAGGGATCGTAATACGGCCCCTCCGGCGATATCTATTCCAGCATTTCCGGGCCGTTGCAAATTCCTGAGTGAGGTGGAAATCTCCCATCGGGAGCCCCAGAACAATCCGTGAAAGCACTTGAACCGGGCCTGCCGGCTCCCGCAATCCATCCTCCCCTCTTCTGGCTCTCGCGACCCATTGCGTCAACCATTGTAGCTGTGCCGCAAGGTAGTATAGTTCGTAATCAGGCACCGCAAGCCCACCTCCCTCTCGGGGGCGGAGGAGCGTACTGTGTGCCACCCTGCGTCTGCCCGCCCCCCACAGAAAGCCGATGACCATCGACCTCAGCCGCCGGAAGTAGCTCGCCGGGATCCAGATCGGGAGGGTCCTGAAGAAATAAAGCAGCCGCGGCCTGGTCACCATCTTAAGAAGTTCCACTCTCCCCATTAGTGACAGTGGAAGCGTGCTCCAAAAGTCGAAGTTCTCCTTAGTGTGCCTAATCGCCGATCCAATATTGCCCTCAAGGATATCCGTCTTATCATGGAAGATCGAGGTCCCAAGGTAGCGCAGGCTCCTTTCTTCCCACGTCACCCCCTCCGTGGCCTGTGGACACGGTCTTCGCGGGTGGGCCGGGAACAGGTAGGACTTTGCCCAGTTTACCCGGAGGCCTGACACCCTGCTCAACGAGTGGAGGAGGGTTTTAGCTCCCCGCAGCGAGTCAGTGGAGTCCGCTAGGAACATTAGCAGGTCATCTGCATATAAGGCGATGTGATGCACCTGCCCATAAACATCCAGCCCCAAATATGCCCTACCCAGCCGGGCTCGCGCCGCGAGGGGTTCGACGGCCATGGCGAACAATAGGGGGGAGAGAGGACACCCCTGGGGAGTGACCCTGCCCACCGCACACATCTCAGAGACAACTCTCCCAGTTCTGACTTTCGCCAGGCTGTCAAATGCCTTCTCCATGTCTACAGCAAACACCACCGCCTCATCTCCGTCATACGAGTCAGCCTCCAAAACATGTAGAAGCCGCCGTACGTTAAGCGCCGTGTTGCGGGCTGGGATGAAGCCAGACTGGTCTGCATGGATCAACCTGGACATATGGGGGCGCAAACGCGTCGCCAATATTTTACTCAGAATTTTATAGTCCAGGTTGAGCATGGACGGGGGCGATACGCCGTCCGGTCCCACGGTTGTTTGCCTGGCTTCAATAGGGGGACTATGAGCGCTTCGCTAGTGGTCGTCGGCAGGTTGCCCAGTCGCTTCGCCTCATTGTAAAGGCCCGTCAACCTGGGTGCCAGAAGGTCGATATAGGTGAGGTAAAACTCCGTCGGGAGCCCATCGGAGCCCGGCGTCTTGTTCCTTGCCATACCCTTGATGGCGACTCTCACCTCCCTCTCCTCAATTTTGCTCCTCAGCCGCTTCGCGTCCTCCTCCCCCAGCTCCGGCAAGTCTAACCCCTCCGTGAAGTTCTGGAAGTCTTCCACCGACGGCAGGACCCTGCTGCGGTATAGCTCCGTGTAGTAATCATAGAATATCTCATTAATCCCCCCTTGGTCAAACCGCGCCGCTCCCGAGTGGTCTCTGATCTCAAGGATGACCGAGCTCCGGCGAGCCGGATTGGCCAGCCAGGCCAAAAGAGCTCCCGACTTATCGTGCTCCGAGTGCACACGTGTGAGGTAGGCCTTGTAGTCGAAGCACCTGAGGCGCTCTACCGTCGCCGCCACCACTTCCCGTGCCTCAAGTAGCGCCTCATGTGTGTCCGGCCGCTCCGGTATTGCTCTTTCCAGCCCCCGCAGCTTCTCGTCCCCCTTCTTGATGTCGTCTAGCAAGGTCCTTCTAACTCCTGACGCCGTCGCAATGCATTGCCCCCGCACCACCGACTTGAAGGCGTCCCATTCAATCGCGGCTGAGCCCGCGGAGCCCGCATTGACCTGGAAGTACGCCTCGATGTTCGAGGCTATAGTGGTGCGGAAGAGCCGGTCGTCTAGTGCCTCCGGACGCAGCTTCCAGGCAGGTACTCGCGGGCGACACTGCTACCAGTGCAGATGCACAAGTAGCGGGTTATGATCGGAGATCGTGCGCGTGAGATATTCACTGTGGCACACCTCTGCATGCACGTCCTGGGAGCACAGGAAGGCATCAATGCGAACGTGGAGCTCGTGGAGAGCGGAGAAAAACGAGTAGTCCCTGTCCGACGGGTGGTTAGCCCTCCATGAGTCGACCAGACCCCATTGGCGTTGCCAAGCAGAGCGCGCAAGTGCTAGTTTGCCAGCTGGTGCGTTAGGCAAGGGGGGGTGCGATCTGTCCAGTGTAGTGTCAAGCACGCTATTAAAATCCCCGCCAAGGAGCAAAGGCTCCACCAAAAACGGGGCCAGCTTGTTGGACAGCAGGGATAGAAATGCAGGTTGGTCAATGTTCGGGGCGTACAGGCAACTCAAGGAAAGGTCCCTCCCATCTAATTTTCCCCGCACTATGACATACCGCCCCTCTGGGCCAATTAGTGGTTGAGTGCACTGGAAAGGAACACCCGCCCGTACCCAAATGGCCACCCCCCTAGCATATGCGGAGTAGCCAGTGTGGTAGATCTGCCCCCTCCACCTCCGTTGCAGGGCCCTCCCTTCTTTAGCTAGCAGATGTGTTTCCTGGAGGAAGGCGAAGTGAATGCCCCTTCTGACTAAATAGGAGTGGATCTTGTGTCGTCTATGCATAGTATGCATCCCCCTAACATTCCATGTGAGACATTTGTAGCCTAGGTCGGGTCCCATTGTAGAGCCCATTGCGCTTCATCCACACTCTCAGCGACCCCCCTGGCACGTCCGGGTCCCACCCCCAGTCCCCCCCCAAACTGAGCAAATAAACTTCCCCAACTCCCACACCCCAGGACAGACAACCAACGTGGAAACCTCATCCAAACTCAAGCAACGAAAGTGTACGTCAAGTGAATAGGGCTAGGGTGGCCAGTACGCCTACCCAAACAGGTCCGAAGCCCCCCGCCCCCACCCCACCCCCCCGGAACCGTCAGGGGGAATCACCCCCTGCTCTACCCCCTCCACATCCCAGTGATGAGCCTCAGGAGGTCTCCGCTTCTCACTGCGTAGCGTCCGAAGGCAGCTCCCACCCACATCCCAGTACCTTACAAATGTGTCCAACTGTTTGCCATCCACATCAGCCAAAGATGCCGTCCGCTGTTTGGGGAGTCACCACCGGCAGGTCCGTCTCCGAGAGATCGTGTCCACTACTGGAGCCAGGACTGGGAGCGCTGATCTTCGACTGCTCCGACGTGCCACTGGCAGGGCTGGCGCCTCCCTGGCTGATGGCCGCCACCGCCAGCACCGCCTTAGCTCTTTCCTGCTGCCATCCCGACGGGGAACCAGATCTCCGTGGCGGCGTCGTCCCAGTAGAGTGCCTACCAGGTGAGGCCTCCGGAGGGGCGCCCACATCCGGCTCCCCCCTGGTATCTAACCAGCTCCAAGCCTCCTGCGGTGTGTGGAAAAAGTGGGAACGTTCTCCAGCGATGACCCGCAGCCGAGCCGGGAACAACATAGCATAGGGCAGCTGCAGCGACCTCAGCTTCCGCTTGACCGCCAGAAAGGAGGCCCGTCGTCTTTGTACGTCTCTGGTGAAGTCCGGGAAGACCATGACCCTGCTATTATCAATTCTCAGGTCCGGCAGGTCCCTGACCCTCCGGAGGATGTGATCTCTATCTCGAAAGTGCAGGAGGCGCATCACGATTGGTCGCGGCGGTTCTCCTGGCTTGGGAGGGCGCGCCGGGACCCTGTGGGCTCTCTCCAGGGCAAAGAACTGGGAGAGTCCCTCCGGAGCCACCTCGGCCCGCAGCCAGCCCTCCAGGTAGGCGACCGCATCTTGGCCTTCCACCTTTTCTGGAACCCCCACGAGGCGGAGATTGTTGCGTCTGGAGCGCCCTTCACTGTCCTCGGCCCTGAGTTCCAGCACCCGGACCTTCTGCGCCACCTCCGCCAACGACGCTCTCAGGGTAGCCACATCCCCAGGCAGGTCTTTCAGGGTTACCTCCGAGGTCGCCACCCTCTCCTTCAGCTTCCTGTGGTCATCCTTCAATAGGGTCAGGTCCGAGCCGATGGTGTCTATGCGCTTTTCAAGAGCTTCCCGTGACGCTACGATCGCCTGCATTATGTCACTCAAGGATGGATCTCGCTGGCCGGTCGAGCTGCTTGCTCCAGACGTCGGCGCATCTTCCTCCACTAGGTGGCCCGGGTCGTCCAGCTTCAGTGCTTTGAAGCCCTTCTTTTTGCCTCCTCGCGCCATTCTGCCGGGCGGAAAGGTCTGCGTATCTCAATGGTGGTCACCAGTGAATCAGGGCACTCCCGGATCCTCGTCCGGTCTCGCCTCAGTCGTTCGGCTCTGCACCTCCAAGCCCTTGCCAGACAGGACTCTAGTCCGTCGATCAGCTCCAGTCGCTTTATTATAGGTGGTGACTGCCCTCCTGGGAGTCTCAGGCCGGGTTCGCGCCTTCAAGCGCCAGGCCCAGGTCCGCGTACGGCGCGCAGGCGCCCCCGGTCAGGAATCAATCCCCCACCGCTAGTAGTCCAGGTGACTCTGTGGCGGACACCAGCGAGGCAAGGCACTCTTCTTCGGTCCCGCCTCAGTCGCTCTGCCCTTCTGCACCTCCAAGCCCCTGCCAGGCGAGGCCCAGTCCGTCGATCAACCCAGGGAGCAGCACTCACTGTGCCAGGGCGGCGGGATTGCGGGGTCCCCGCTGCAGTCGCCTGGCTAGGCCTTCCACACCTGGGGCATCACAGCCTGATTACGCTCCTCCGGGCGTCAGGCCCACCGCAAATTCTGGAGCTCGAGTGCTCCCGTCCAGGAGGCAGTCCTTCTTCGCCAGCAGGTGTCAGGCCCCTCCGCCGCCTCCTGCCACGCCGCCGAAGCTTGCCCACCGCTGGTCACGACGTCTCTGCAGGCGCCCCGCCTCCCAGGGCGGAAGGGGCACCAGGGATATCTCCTAGGCGGTAGGGGAAGACAGTCCACCGCAAGGCCGCAGGGTCCCCACCGCCGGCAGCAAGGGCAGAGTTCTTTCCGCTGCGCCAGGCGATGCCTCTCACCTCTTACAGGCTCGTGATACCTCCGTTATCAGGAGGGGGAATTTTCAGGGGCCCGCTGGGTGTGCTCCTGCTGTTTGGTTGCCGCCGCCAGGCACATTAAGCTGAGACAGCGGCCGCCATCTTGTCCGCTCTGTTCGCCGGTCACCTCGTCCCCCGAGACACGGTCGCCGTAGGTAGCACCAGGGTTTTCAGACCGTCAGGGTCACTCCCAGTGCTCCCAAGACCCTCCTACATGCATTCAGGGGTCCGGGGTTCGAGCCGGGGTGCAGGATGTGCTGTGGTGCGAAGCGGGCGCGGAGGAGCTCCGGAGTCCCGCTTCCACCTACATCGGCGCCGTGGCCACGCCCCTCAGTCTGTGTATTCATATGCTTGTGAATTTCATAGAGTCCAGAGCCCAATGCATTTCGGGAAATGGATTTCCCTTCATCAGGGGAAATATCCTGATGTTAATGTGATGCTGTCATGCAAATGAATCGATGGAAATCTGAGGATCAATTAATCAAAATGTAATACAAGTGAGGAATAGATAAAGGAGCCAAAAAAACTTGCAGTGAATATATACCTAGGTGTCGGTATGACGGAGGTATTATGCAATATGTTAACGTGTATTAAAAACCACGACCCATGCTGTCACTTGCATGAACTGCTGTACACTGTATATACCTGAACTCAATACATCAATGCGAGATCTTCTTGTGGTTGCCTGGTAACGAAAGTAATGCACAAAGCACAATACTCCTAAAAACAAAATCGAAACGAAATGTAAATAACTGTCAATGCCTGTATCCCACATGCATACACATGCAGTCATGATATGGGGTAGAACACTGGATATCGGGCATTGAGAAGGCCAGCGGTCGTTTTCGACACGGAGAACCTTTTCAAAAGGAGTACTTGGTTTTAAGGTGACGGGGAACAATACTCATTTGGTCCATCAACAAGAAAATACAGCAGATTGTGGTGACGTTTGGATTTCTATCCTTAAGCAACATCTATATCTCTTGGATTGGAAGGGACAGTTACGACATTTGGGCGTAGGATATTGCCCCTGAGGAAGGGAAATCCATTTCCCGAAATGCATTGGGCTCCGGACTCTATGAAATTCACAAGCATGTGAATACACAGACTTTGTAAATATGTGATTTCCTCAACAATATGTTGTTTGGTTATTGAAATGTTAAACTACATAAATGTATCAATTTAGTTAGATAGACATTCAACATTACAGATGTATGCAAATAATATGTATTGTACATTCAGAAATAATGATATAATTGTTTCTTTAAAATGAACTATGATGATTCATTCAAAAAACATTTTTTTCATAAAAGAAAAAAATGATTACTCTTGTTAATTTTGTTAATTTTGTAGTGGAAAATAGTTTTCCAGGGAACAGTGCACACTGCTTGCAGACTGCTGTGTGCATTCTTTTCTATGATTTCTACTGTGTCAGCCAACACGAGTACGTAGTGTAGCACCCCAAAAAGATAAACAGGTTAGTTTACTATACGGTTTGATCACATGAGAGTTTAGAGAGTGCGCCTCTTTTCATTATACTCCTCAGTGGCCCAGGCCGGCAAAGGAGGAGGGTGGCTCTAGTCGCAGTGTCAGAAGATGACACTAAGGGGCCCATTACGATGTCGGCGGATTGCCGCCGGCAGGCTGGCGGTAGCCACCGCCGGCCTGGCGGGCGCAATCCGCCCGACATCGTGTCCCGAATTCCCCCCGCCATATTAGTATGGCGAGGGGGACCGCTGCGGACGGAAAGACCTTCCGCCGTTTTAAAGGAATAATATGGTGGCGGTGTCTATCAGACACCACCAGCCATATTAGGATGGGCGTGGCGGCGATGCCGCCACTGAAAGGCATGCGGTCTTCACTTTGGGGGCCCCCTGCGGGCCCTTAAAGTGAAGAAGAGGTGGGGGGTGCACACGGGGGGTACCTGTGGTACCCCCCTGCATTTGCATATACAATTCGATAGGCACCGCACGGTGCCTGCCGCATTGTGTATGCAAATGCATACAGTACAGGCATTCATAGCATTGTGGCGGAGGTGCAGAGAGCACCGCCCGCCACAATGTTATGAATACAGGATGCGGCCGCCACTGTGGCGGGCGCATCCTAATGCCACCCACGGGACCCCCGCCCTTATGGTGCGCGGTCCCTACTCCGGATAGGATGGCGGGCGGACTAAGTCCGCCCGTCATCCTAATGACCCCCTAAGAGTGTGTATGTTTACGGACAGATGAAAGAGTGTACTTTTACACTGTCGGTACTATTCCACCCCTCCTTCGAGAAATGCACCTTTTTTAGAAAAATGTCAAAAACATATAATTACGTGCTTGCTTCTCTTTCCCCTTTATGGACCTGTTTCATCAAAACCAGGCCATGACCCTATGTCTCTTTTTACAGAATGTCACAGTAGGCTCTTTCACCCTTAACCTCCCATGGAGTAAATAGGATAGTGTTCTAGGGTAAGAGGCGAGAGACAAGTTTTTCTCTCATTATAAGTGCTAACACGTATGAATGACACGTGTGTGTCAATTATAGACCACCACACGCGCTCCTTAAGTGTGGTGATGTATGTAATGCAACATTACAATGACTTCCGGAATGTGTCTCTTGTTTTCTTTCTCTTTTTCCTACAGGTTATTCATGCAAGTACTATACTAGTGGGGTGTTTGATCCCTACAACCCCCGGTCTTTTAGTGGTTGATACGTTATACTATAGGTAAAAGGCGTAGCCCTCCAACAACCCCTTGGTCCTGACGAATGCTATGTAACCTCCGGGGGCCCTAAAGCAGAAACATGTTGACCATACCTAGCACCGTGAAGGGATTATTGGTTCCCAAATCACCGCTCACTTTTTTTAATACCATGCAGTTGTACCTTTAATTAAATTAGTTTATTAACAACTGCAATGGTTTTTAGATCACTTTTTCACTAATTCACGGGCCACCACTTAGTTATAGAAGTGCATCCCTGTCTCTAGGTGTATGCCCGCCCTCCATCAAACAGAGTTTTTAGAGGGCGAGGACGGCCTATGATGAAGCATGACACCAAGGTGGTGTGTGAGGCCAGTCCTTCACTTTTTGTGAGCTGCCCCCAGTGGTCGCGCATCTCTAAAAATCCTGTAGGAATCCAAATTAGGGACAGCTCCATTTTTGTTTACATGTTGTATTGGAGACTGGCTAGTCCCTTTGCCCTGTGCCTCTAGTTCCCATCCCTACCTAATAACTAGGGTTAGTGTGTGTGGCTAGTCTCAGTTTGGCAGCTCTATTGCAGAATGTATAGGATGCCGCTATGGGGGTCACTGGGCTACACTTTGAAGCCCTTTGGAGCAGCAGGGACAGGGATGGGTCTGAGACCAACCACTCAGCATCAGGCCCCACACCAATGAGAAAAAAAAGTGGTGCCAATCCCAGTGAAGTACGGAATATGGGGATGTAGGCTTTGATGTGAGCCAAAGGTGCAGAGCCCGGGGTGAGCACTGACTTCACTGAGGAATAGCACTGAGTTAGGGACCGCTCTGCCTCTATGGCAGTGACAGAATGCTGGGACGGAGGGCCGGGCACAGCAATGGTACATATATCAACCACATTTCATCTGCCACGATGCGCCTGGAGACATCAGGGAGAACCGCACACTGGGGCACAGGTTGGTCAGCCAGGTGATCTGTATAATAAGCGGCTCCAACACCCGCTGGTGTCTCACTCACCCGGCACTATGGATTCGGCGTTGGGGGCCCTCAGGAGGTGGAGGCCACTCTAGCAACATGTCGATGAGAAAGCAGGATAGCATTGCGGCCGAATATCTGCAGAGATGAGTCAGGATGGGACGGCTATGATCCAGCAGGCTAGCTCAGCTGATAGGAAGGTCAGGAGGGAGGGCCCACTGCTCTGGCTAGACCTGGCAGTCTCAGCCTCAGGCTCGCCTGCCGCCTTTGTCACTGTGGGGCCTACGAGGCGGCGCCAGGAGGCATGGGCCCGGTGCACTGTTCATGGACATATGGGTGTGCTTCACCCGGGAAAGGCAGACACCTGCAGGACGCCCCAGTGACAGCATCGTCCTGTGGGGCAGATGTTGTGAGATGCGAGTTAGATATGGTCCTCAGCCATCGGAGCTTCACAGGCAGTTGGCCTCTTGGTCCCTGCCATGGCCATGCCCTATGTAGAGCTCCATAGTTTAGTGAAATACACAAAAAGAATTCCTGAGATGAGCACAATGGCATGCAACTTAAAAGTTATTCTTACCACTCCAATGTGAGTTAAACCATCTCTAAGTAGGTCACAACTGTCTTCTACATTATTGAACAATCTGCAATGTCTCAAAATCTTCAGTGAAGTTCAGAAAATAAGCATCCACTCATTAGAAACCTACCCCTGCGTACTGCACTGTAGAACAACAACTTAAAATGGGCTCACGCCGAGACACCCACTTTTGGATAATATAGGTGGTCATTGGGATGGCGGGCGGACTTTGCCCGCCCGCCATTCTGACGGGGATTGGGACCACCCACCATAAGGGCGGGGGTCCCGTGGTTGGTATTAGGATGCGGCCGCCACAGTGGCGGCCGCATCCTGCATTTATAACATTGTGGCGGGCGGTGCTCTCTGCCACAATGCCATATATGCATGTATGCATTTGCATACACAATGCGGCAGGCACCACGCGGTGCCTACCGCATTGCATATGCAAATGGGGGGGTACCACAGGTACCCCCTGTGTGCACCCCCCACTCCTCCTTCACTTTGGGGCCCCGTAAAATGCCCATCATAATATGGCTGGCGGTGTCTGATAGACACGCCACCATATTATTCCTTTTCCGCCCCGGCCGCAAGGCGACCGGGGCGGAAAAGCGGCGGACGGTCTTTCCGTCCGCCGAGGTCCCCCACGCCATACTAATATGGCGGGGGGGAAACGAGTGAGGATGTCGGGCGGATTGCCCCCGCCAGGCTGGCGGTGGCTACCCCCAGCCTGGCGGGGCAATCCGCCCGACATCCTAATGGGCCCCATAGTGTCAACAGAATATGTGGCTTTTCTCACAGATTTTTTCAACAGGTATTTGGCCTTAAACCACATCCTACTTTGATGCATGCGTCTGCAACCCACATCAGGTGCACCCAAACTTTGTTTTGTTTAAAATGGAACTCTACTTGCACCCAAAACTTTAGTGGTTTATAAATGGTTCAGCATATAACTTTCAATATGCACACCCAAACCTGCCTCAGGGGCTTACACCATTTCCATTCCTTATACCACACATGTACACAAAGGAACTTTATGCCATATATGACTATTGAGCCTTTGCTAAAAAGTCTCTATATTAAAATGATGTGAAGGTTTATGGATCGATGATAATAGTAGTAGTATAAGTAATGCAATTTGAGATGTCATCTGTGATGTCATCAATGAGGGCATTTAACATGTCATGAGTGATATGATATGTGTGGTCATAAGTAGTGCATAATGGGGACAGATATTATAGTTATCGCAATAAACTATGACAATGATTTTCAGAGGTTTTAGTAGTAGACTTTTTTTAGGAAGCTGGACCTCAAAAACTGAGGAACAGAATAACACCACATTTATAAAGAAGCTACACCTTGGCCCAGAAAATGTGCTTTTTGTGAGTTGGTGTAAATCAGTTAGGTACATTTTAGGAAATTAAGGGTCAAATATATTCCCCATTCCATGTGGAATTCTGCCATCATTTACTGCCTGGGATGAGGGCAGGGGTTCCCAAGGGTTTCCTATGCAAGTCGGGGATGATTCAGGGGGCAGGAGAGGATGTAGGCAAGCAGAATAGAGTCTTCCATGCAAATTTAAATGCACATGTATTTGGGACAAACAATCTCCCCCCAGTTATACCAATATTCCTATTCCTGTGCAAAATCAGTACTGCAGGATTAAAGGACTGGTACCTTGGGGCACACTCTGCCACCTATTAACATGCGTGGGCATGAGACTTCCTTGCAGACCATCCCCTGGGGGGCAGAACCAAGTCCTCCATTAAGTGGGGTCAAAGACAGTTTAAAAAAAGCTCCAAACAAAGTTCTTCAATTATTAAGATGAGTTGTGTGCTTGTTTCTGCTCTGTCTGGCTCTTTGATATAGACATTTTGTTATTCTTTAGTGAGGAAGCTGTGCAAGAGCTGGTCCCAGGTACCACTTCTTCCACTGCCAGAGCAGAGCCATTAATAATGTGTTCAAATCAATTCCAAGTGCTCAGGGTGATAGCCCGCTGGCATCCACCTTCTTATCAGCTGCGGGCAGAGAGAAAACAATGCCGCAAATCCATGGGATGTCAGCAGTCCTAAAGCAGGCTGCTTATTTGATTAGTCTGTCAGGTGTTGCTGTGACAACAGCAGTCACTTGAAGACCTGCAGGAAAGTGGCATCTATGGACCCAATATCCCCAGAAGGAAGTTAATATAAAAGCCTTAAGGTGTCAATTCCAAAATGAAGTAATCCTAAACTCTGATATATTTTTTCACAAATCTTTTTTTTATGCATTATTATTCCAATCAATCCATGAAGATCAACCCCCAAAGGAGCCAGCACGCGTTTCGATGCCATCCTCTTTATCAAGGCACACAATTATGCATTTGTTCCTTGGTGCAGTGCACCCGTATAATTCAAACTGATGCAGTGATCAGTGGTGTCTCCCCTGTAGTCGGTATCAGGTGATTAGACATGTGTGTGTTTTAACCGCTACCGCGCTAGCGGGTTTTCCCGCTGTGCGCTGAAATTTTAAAATCGGGCGGTTTGTGACAAAGCCAGCTCGTCATCTGCGTAGCGCAGGTAACGCCCATGACGAGCTGGCTTTGTCATCCGCATCGAAGGGGTTAACGTATGGTTCTCGAGGTTTCCGTTCTCTATGAGACTCACAATCCCAATTACAAGTTGTTCTGACATAGGTGCAGAAATACTCAGTGGTCGAAATTAAGATTTCCAGCTAGTTTCATTACACATTGTTTGTTGGCACCCTCCACCCCCCCCCCCCCACGGGTTCCTTCACCACCCCCCTTTAACAGTGCCTCTCAAGCCTCAATAACCACTCTCCCTCAGATGCATTTATTTAGTTATATAGCACCACTAATACCAGTGTAAGATGTCAGAGCACTTTGCATCACACCCACATTACACAGAGACAATCAATCATACGTGTGTAAATCAGTGTATTGGAAAGCCAGAGGAATACAAGGTGTAGGAGTGACATGTCATCCATACTGGTAGGCAGTGTAGTTTGAGTGCTTTATTCTGGAGAAGCACAAACTCAGAATTAAAAACAGAACGTCATAGATGGGGGTTCTCTTTAATAATAAGAATCGAGTTCTACCCAAAGGAACCCTTTTTGCAACATTAATCCAAACTCTAATCTATCCTACTTTGCAGTGTGCAGGCGGTTTTTTGATGACAGTTAATGTTTCACTGTTCTGTGTTAGGATTTTGACTTATCAACTGCAAGTATCAAAAGGATGACCCATTTCCATTGTATGCACTTTGTGATTTGTGATTGTGTCACTTTTTTTTTGCAGAAGGCATATTAACCCTTTGCCTATTTTATGATGAGTCAAAACCTCAACTAGACAAAACTCCATCTGTCTCCAGGGTGAACATTAATCCTGAGAGTTATGTTGACATTTTTATCATTGTCTGGAAATTGGTGGATGCACTCGGAACAGCAGGTGCTTTTAAAACCATAATAAACCATAATAAACTTGCAAACCCCCCTGAAGTCAGCGCCGGGTGCGGTGGCACCGGTCGCACCGCCATAGAGCCAGCCCTGAGTATCATTGCAGCTAAATCTTCCTCTTCTCAGTTAATCCATTATCAGTGGGGGATAACAGTGCAGGCCTGTTATTCCCAGTTGAAATTCCACATCGTATTTCTTTTCCACATGGATTAACGCTTCCATTCACCATTTGTTCTGGGATATTGGTAAATGGGAGCAGGGGACTGATGAGGGGCTGAGAGGGTGAAGATGGATGTGAAGAGAGTGGAAGTAAGCGGAGGATATGGCCATTTGAATGGGAGGACATAGGAGAGGGTCACACAAGGCCTGGGATTTGGTCTGGATGAGCTTGTAGACCAGTGTAAAGCATTTATAGGACCATTGTCCCAGAGATGGGAAATATGAGGATAGGAACATCAAGCCAAATATAATAGGCATTTCCCTCTGACTTTACGGTCTTTACCCTCAATCGACCAACCAGGGGAGGGGGAATCGCTCTTGCTGTTCGATCCATCTTCACTTGCAGCTGGGCGCCCTTGGCCATTGCAGGGTGTGAAAGTGCGATGTTCAAGATCCTTGTCTCCCCTCAATTCTCCCTTTCAGGGATGGTGGTCTATCGTCCCCCTGGGAGCGAAGTGGCGTTTCGCGCTGCTTTTCCCGATGTGGTTAGCTCCTTGGTGGTAGGTTGTCCCAATTTTTCTATCCTGGGGGACCTTAACCTTCATTTCGATAGACCTAACATCCCCCTGGTTAACGGCATTCTTGCGGATCTGGAGGCCATTCAGTTGACGCAATTGGTTCAACAGCCCACCCATATCGGCGGCCATACGTTGGACCCTTTCTTTACCAACCTGCCTGATGCCTCTGTTAGTGCCGTCCTACCCCTTGGCTGGACAGACCACTCTTTGGTCACCATCAGTACCCCCCTGCCGGGTAGGATTACTATCCCCCCTGCAAAACTGGTCATAAGGCGGCACTGGAGCAAACTTCGGTTGGAGGATTTCCATCGTGTCCTTGCTGCAGAGCCATTAGATCCTTTTGTAACTGTTGACTCAGGTTACGACGGGTTCTGCGCTTGGATTTCTAAGGCGCTTGATGCGCTTATTCCTCTTACCGCCTGTAAGATCAGCTCTAGAGATTCCAGCCTATGGTACGACGGCGCCCTTCGTGTACTTAAGGGTAATTGTAGGCGAGCAGAGAGGGCTTGGCGGAAGGCGTACGATATGGGAAAAAAAGCTATCTACCTCGCCTCTGTCAAATCTTACCATCGGGCTATCTGCCGAGCTCGGGCAACTTACTATACTGCCGAGGTTGGCAACAGCTCCAATCCCTCTAAAACTATTTTTAAACTGATGAAGGATCTTTTAGCTAAACGCCCCGGTGCTCCGACGACTGGCTCCACCGCTCACTGTGAGGCCCTTGCTGTGTTCTTTCAGGATAAGGTCCAAAACATCTATAGGACCTTTCCATCTACAGGGCCCCCAGTGGGGTCCCCGACTAACATCTATGGAGACGTCGCTTTGCATACGCTGCCCCCGTTGACATCTGAAGGGTTTGACATCTTGGCGAAGCAGGTTAAATCTGGGTCCCCCGCTGACCCGCTCAGTTCGACTCTCTTTAGAGATCAGTCGTTCGTGGGTCGGACCGTGGTGCACTCCTTGATTAACATCTCGTTGGAGTCGGGCACGGTTCCCCGTAGCTGGAAGCGGGCGGTGGTTTCTCCTATCTTAAAGAAACCCTCATTGGACCCGGACAAGCCCGAGAATTATCGGCCTATCTCTTTGCTCCCTTGGCCTACCAAAGTCCTAGAGGCCCATGTCAACAAAGTTCTTTCGGCCCACCTTATCCAGGCTAACATCTTGGATCCCACCCAGAACGGTTTCCGTCCTGGCCACAGTACGGAGACCGCCCTTCTCTCCATGGCGGAACATCTTCGTACAGTGGTGGATGCAGGGCAGACAGCGGCGCTCGTGCTATTAGACCTGAGCGCCGCGTTTGACACTGTGTCTCATCCCATCCTGTTACACCGCCTGGAGGAGATTGGGCTGGGTGGCACTGCCCTCCAGTGGTTTCGCTCCTTCCTGGACGATCGTTTCTTTAGCGTTGCTTTGCCACCGTTCCAGTCCCAATTCCATCCTCTGAGACAGGGAGTCCCGCAAGGCTCCTCGCTGAGCCCCACGCTGTTTAATCTGTACGTGAGACCGCTGGCTGAGGTCGTCAAGCAATGGGACATGACTATGGTCTCATATGCTGACGACACTCAGCTAGCGGTTACGATCAGCGGGGATGCGGACCGGGACGCCCCTAGGTTTCAGAGTGGGCTTAGGGCGGTGGCAAGTTGGATGAAGAACAACTGTCTCCAACTCAACGCAAAGAAAACAGAGATCATGATCGTTGGTAGGAGGGCGGAACTTTGGGGGGACAAGTGGTGGCCCGTTGAACTGGGGCCGGTCCCCTGCCCGGTCAAGGAACTAAAGAATCTGGGAGTATGGATGGACCCTGCTCTCAGCTATGTGGGCCATTCGAAGAAAATCGCGGCCTGCTGCTTTGGCATCTTGCGGTCGCTGCGTCCCATTCTGAAGTTCTTTGACCGTGGTACCAGGCAGCTGATAGTCCAGGCCACTGTGTTATCTCGCCTGGACTATGCAAGCTCTCTCCTGGTAGGGACCAATGTGGCAGAGACTGTCCGCCTCCAACGTGTGCAGAACGCCGCGGCAAGAGCCATTGTCGGCCTACCTCGAACGAGTTCTGTCTCTGGCACTCTGAGATCGCTGCACTGGCTGCCCATCAAGTCATGCATTCAGTTTAAAGTGCTTTGCCTGGCGTTTAAGATCCTGAGGGGAGGAGGTCCTCTCATTCTTGAAGATCTTTTGTCCTGGCACGTCCCTACCCGCTCTTTGAGATCGGGGAGCCAAGCTCTTGCCGTGATCCCCCGATACAGGCTGTGTCGGGTTGGTGGCCGGTCCTTTCGGGTCAAGGCAGCTGAGCTCTGGAACTCCCTCCCCCTTGAGATGCGGCTAATAGACAATCTGTTAGCGTTTCGTAAGGCTCTGAAAACTTTTCTTTTTTAAACTGCCCCTTTGCTTTTATTGTTGTGTTCTTGGTATCTGTTGCGCATTTGCCTGCCATGCGCCAGGACGCCCCTTAGCTGGGGCAGCTGTGCGCAATACAAATGTGTGTAACATAACATAACATAACATAACATAATAGGTCACCAGTCCAAAATGTATCTCCAGCCTTAGTCAAAGACATATACCCACCCGCAATCGGCGGTCAGCCCATATGCATCTTTTGGTCATACCCTCCTACAGATTGAAGCGACTAGCTGGATGCAGGTTCACTTTGCTGGCACCTAGATTTTGGAATGCCCTTACACTTGACATCAGATCCTGCACTGTTCTTCCGTGATTTAGGGGACTTCTCAAGACATGGCTGTTTACTCAGGCCTATGAATAATTACCAGGGCTCAGGATACTCCTAGAAACAGTGCCAAGAAACCAATCGGTGTATTTGCGCTCTATAAAAACTTTTAACATAACACATCAAAGTGTTATCTCACTTGGGAATACCAGTCCATCCAATTAAATGCTGGGTCACAGTCTGTCAGCATATTTAAAATATATAATATACCTGAATTGTAACTAGGTCTTCGTTCCACCAGAATTATCAACAGTTCCGATATATTCCAACTTCTCTAGTAACTCTGATCTCCCTTGAACCACCAACCACTCTAAGCTATAGATGCTTCATCAATAGTTGTTGATTTAGCCTGAAGCTATCAAGCAGTAGTTTGGGGTTTAAACAATTTTTGCGCTCCTACCTACCAGTTGTCTTTTTTATGTTTTCAGATATTACATCTATGCTGATGGCACGCATGTTAGTATATTAGTATATATGTTTATTTGTTTCAGCCTGAAGCTCATATAAATCATGCAAATCAAACAAAGTTTGAAAACATAACACATTTCTTGTGCAAATATTTAAATATGGAAAAAAATACATTGAAAAGCTCACAAAATGATTTCAGCAAGGCCTTAAAATACACCAAATCCTCTGCCAGTAATCCCATTGTAAGGGTGAATGTCAAATGTGGTCAATTTACATGCCCGAAATATATAACGGGTCACCTTCTTAAACATGGGCCCTGAGTCGGTCGTCAGGCATAGTAACAATGCATCACTGCACTATGTTCTGAGTCAGTCCTAAGGCATAGTAACAGTGCATCACTCCACTTCCTTCTGAGCCGGTCCTAATGCATAGTAACAATGCATCACTGCACTCTGTTTAACTGGTCTTTCAATACAAATTCTGAACAACGTTTAAATTTGTGTTTATCTCTCTAACAACATGTACCCTCTGGTGTTGTACAATATGAACATTGGAGCTTTTCTAAAATGGCCACCATCGTGGCGTTGAGATTTGTTGTTATAAGTTTAGATTGTTTCACTGTTTATGACACTGTGTGTTTCACTTGTTAAAGAATCTATAAGAAATGTTGTAGGAGCGTCTATGATTCAACAGTGATCAAGGCCAACGCACCAGGTTTACCTGTGCCTCCGTACCTGTACTGCTGTGGTACACCCTATGCACGAATAAACCTTTAGCAGACACTTGGAGTCGCCAGTAGATAGATTTTTGTTTAGCCAATATCTTTGGTACCGTTTGATGAATCTTCATGACATTTATAAAACTAATATGGTGCTCAGTTCAGTTGCAGTGTTGGAAGCTTTGAGGTGAACCGGCAAACGGGGGCCAAGAAAAGGGGGGGGCACCAAAACACGTTTTCCCCAGTTTAATTTCCATAGGGATTTTGCATACGACTACAGCCCGACCGCTGTATGGAATTACACCAAATTTGGCAGAAAGCTAGCTCTTGGTCCAGAAAGCATCCGTTTTGGGATTTGGTGTGAATCTATTCAGTAGTTTTAGAGATATTACCCAAATCCACATTTTTATATCTAGGTACTCTACTAGCTGATCCACCCGCAGTGAAATGGCAGGTCCACACACCACAGCAAGGCTCTGATTGGCTGGCCGCAGCCGGAGAGAAAAGCTGTGGCTACCATTTTATATCTCAGGAAAAGGTCCCCGGGACTGACAAGATGGATGAATATTAAGTGAAGGGGTCAAATGATATCTTTTCTGACCCCTTGTCTATGTTAGAAATGAAGGACAAACATGTTTACCGGGGTTGAAAATGTGTAAAAGAAAAAAATCACAATTCTCTAGATCCACAGACCCATCGTGGGGCTTAGCGTGTCCTCATGTTTATCCGCAAACTGTGCTGCAAAGTTACATGGGGCACCATGCTGAGCATTGCAGATGATCCACGTAGTCATGGGAAAAACCAACCAAATTGTGGGCTTTCTCAGGAAACATGGAAAGGGTTAAATAAATACTGACCATTTAGAAGTGGTATAACAAAAAACAAAGATGAAAGGAGGCCTGTGGTTTGTTATCTAGAGCAGCAAAAGTAAGAACCCATGGTGACGGGTAGCAATTCTACCTGCTTTGCTACTGAGAGAAGAGGTGGTTTGCAGGAGTTCTGACTTGAGATTTGGAATGAAAACAGATGTTACTAGACATAGAAATAAAACTGGGGGAGCATCAAAGAGATTTTAGAGGGATGCTAATTAGGTTGTAGCATATAAAAGTTTATGTAGATGCAAATGTGTGAGTGCATGTCAGCTGAAAGAAAATGTGCACCTTTTCTACACTATACTAGAAGGGAAAATAGAAGGGAGCTTAGATGAGATTATTAACAAAAAATACAGTGAGTAGGAAAACAGAAAGAGAAATTGGTATACAGAAAGTATCGTACTTTTATTATAATTTATTATTTATTATGAATGGATGTATTTGAAATTAGGTTTGGGTGTTTTCTTATAGTATGTAATTGGCACACATTGACAAAGTCTGGCAGGCACTTACACATCTAGTTACAATCCCACAAAAGCACATATGTACCCACCTCTCATATAGCCAGACAGTGATTGCAACACTCAGTCACACACCCATAAAACTATTTACACACCTATTTGCATGCAGTTACACACTCATAAAACCATTCACACACCCATTTGCTCACCTATATGTCGAAGCTTGAGTACTAGTTCACTCTTAGAGCCTGGGAGGGCATGTGCAGAATGCAACATGCACCACAAGAAGAGTTTGAAGAAGACTATTTAAGCACTCTTAACCCCTTCCATGCTGATGACGGCCCCCAGCCGTCATGGCACACAGTGCTCGTGTGCTGATGATGGCTGGGGTCCGTCATGACCACGCACACGATCGGAATGTGCAGCACAGCAGCGGAATTCCGGCCGTGGGCAAGGGGTTAAAAAGGGAGAACTCTGATTGTATTGGCCCTCAGAATCCGGGCTCCAACGGGTAGTGGGTTTTGAAAGGAGGGAAAGAAGTGGAGAAAATGAGTAGGTAAAGTCTCCAGAGGAGAGAGGGGCTCTCCCAGAGAGAGACTTCTCTATTGGATACAGTGCAGGAAGTACTGTGTCCTCTCAAAGCCAGTGCCCTGAGTACCTCAAGGTTATACAGGTTGAGTGGGCCTGAGGTCACAGGTGGCCCAGCTGGGTGCAGAGGAGAGAAAAGGTGAGATTAAGAGAACCTTTGAGAAAAAGGGGTCTTGCAGCTAGCGTGTTAAGGAGGTGCACTTGAAGGCCAATTAGCTCTTGGAGTCTAGCAAAAAAAGGTGTGAGCACAACCAGTGTGTCCAGTGCAGAAGAAAGAGTTCAAGTTGAAATTCAGTGTTGGACAGAAACTGTGTCACTAGTGTTGGTAAGATTGTATGGTGAAGTTTTGAAATGTTTGTTAAAACTGTTGTTTTTTAAAGAAGGGTTTCTAACAGTATTTTACTTTATCTCTTTTTTCAAATAAGACTGAGAAGAAGCTCCTTGCGGGACCTTTTTTTTCAGACAGTTATTGAAGTTCTTTTGGCTTATTTATCTGATATAGTTCAATAGCATCTCCATAATCTCTTTTGAATGTAGAAGATGGATACTGTAATGCTCATATATTTCTTCAGCTCTACTTCTATTCACTTTTTCTAACGGTCCACTTGTATGCAACATTTCTTTCCATGTTAGAGAACATCTACTTCTTTATAGTATACATTATTGTGTGTAAAATATAATGTAGCGTTCTTCACCTTATTTACATCCATTAGTTCCTGCTAGATTTTGTTGTTTTTTGTGGGCACACCATTCCCTGGAATAACAAGTGGTTCTTCTACATCTGTCTCTATACACACAGTTTCAATATATTGTTTCACATCTAAAGGAAAATACACACCAGTAACTTTAAGCCCTTTCAGACACTCAATGTTAGAGTTTGTTTCTTGCAGAATGTAATTTAAATGATCCCACAGATATTCTGCACAACTCAGGGTTAGAAACCAAGACAGAGTTCCTAAATCTCACAATATGTTCTTAAGCTTAACATGATGACAATATCAATACTCATTCATCCCAATATTTACAGAGATAAAGTAAATAGACAACAGCACTTCGAGTACATGAGTGGGATCATAATGCATCAATGTATTCCTGGCAAATAATACAAATACGACTACACTCCCATTCATACCAAGGAGCATGTCTACACTCCCCTTGTAACTCTTCACCTATGTCTTCCTCTTCATTTCTAGGAATCATCTCTTTTTTTCCAATGGTGCTACTGTTTGTTGTAAAAGTTTGAGTTTCAGTGTGTTTCTGCATCTGTAAATAGTGAAATAAGTTATGTTATGTTAGTTTGTTACTTGTTTGTTTTAAATTGCATTGTAATATGTTAAAAAATACACTTTAAAGTTATAAATATAGTTATTTTTAAGTTAGGCTAAGGCTCACAAACACACCATTACAGGTACTCATATATGTACTCTCATACCTATACAGCCATTCACACAGGTACAGTAGTAGGGAAAATGGAGCCACATTACACATTGTTACAGTACCAAACATGTGGCATTTCGCACATTAAGTAATCATCTCACTCAAATCGTCTCAGGCTGAAGATATTCTGATGACTGCAGCTGATGAACGTTCTCGCCAGGGTGCTCTAGTGATGGAATATTCTGCTGAACCTAGGTTTCGTGCATCACTCAGTTGTACACTTTTCATAAATTATTTTTAAGTACTTCCAACTGGAACTTGTTTCATGTGAATACTTCCTATCAGTGCTGCTGGATAACTATATTGCAAACACAACAGTGATGGACAGAATGTGGATCAATGTCACACTTCACCCCAGTCCAAAGATCTGGGCCCAAATCCATTGTTTTTCCACTCCACACCACCCTGGGTTAGACAATGGCGATATGCAAATCAGCGCTGACCCTGTGCCCCATGGGAACAGTCCAGTCCGAACTACAAAAGCCATGTCCTTCCCAGAACGGAAACAAGCATCCGAGGACCGGCCCGGTTTCGAGGTAACACCTCTCATCAGCCCAGCTAGCTTGATTCCAGTGGTGTGGAGTGCCTGGGACTGACGTCTGAGCATCCCCAGTACACTTAGAGCGGTAATTGCAAACACAACATGGCCCCCATGGGGCACAGGGTCAGCGCTGATTTGCATATCGCCATTGTCTAACCCAGGGTGGTGTGGAGTGGAAAAACAATGGATTTGGGCCCAGATCTTTGGACTGGGGTGAATGTGTGACATTGATCCACATTCTGTCCATCACTGTTGTGTTTGCAATTACCGCTCTAAGTGTACTGGGGATGCTCAGACGTGAGTCCCAGGCACTCCACACCACTGGAATCAAGCTAGCTGGGCTGATGAGAGGTGTTACCTCGAAACCGGGCCGGTCCTCGGATGCTTGTTTCCGTTCTGGGAAGGACATGGCTTTTGTAGTTCGGACTGGACTGTTCCCATGGGGCACAGGGTCAGCGCTGATTTGCATATCGCCATTGTCTAACCCAGGGTGATGTGGAGTGGAAAAACGATGGATTTGGGCCCAGATCTTTGGACTGGGGTGAATGTGTGACATTGATCCACATTCTGTCCATCACTGTTGTGTTTGCAATTACCGCTCTAAGTGTACTGGGGATGCTCAGACGTGAGTCCCAGGCTCTCCACACCACTGGAATCAAGCTAGCCGGGCTGATGAGAGGTGTTACCTCGAAACCGGGCCGGTCCTCGGATGCTTGTTTCCGTTCTGGGAAGGACATGGCTTTTGTAGTTCGGACTGGACTGTTCCCATGGGGCACAGGGTCAGCGCTGATTTGCATATCGCCATTGTCTAACCCAGGGTGGTGTGGAGTGGAAAAACGATGGATTTGGGCCCAGATCTTTGGACTGGGGTGAATGTGTGACATTGATCCACATTCTGTCCATCACTGTTGTGTTTGCAATTACCGCTCTAAGTGTACTGGGGATGCTCAGACGTGAGTCCCAGGCACTCCACACCACTGGAATCAAGCTAGCCAGGCTGATGGGAGGTGTTACCTCGAAACCGGGCCGGTCCTCGGATGCTTGTTTCCGTTCTGGGAAGGACATGGCTTTTGTAGTTCGGACTGGACTGTTCCCATGGGGCACAGGGTCAGCGCTGATTTGCATATCGCCATTGTCTAACCCAGGGTGGTGTGGAGTGGAAAAACGATGGATTTGGGCCCAGATCTTTGGACTGGGGTGAATGTGTGACATTGATCCACATTCTGTCCATCACTGTTGTGTTTGCAATTACCGCTCTAAGTGTACTGGGGATGCTCAGACGTGAGTCCCAGGCACTCCACACCACTGGAATCAAGCTAGCCGGGCTGATGAGAGGTGTTACCTCGAAACCGGGCCGGTCCTCGGATGCTTGTTTCCGTTCTGGGAAGGACATGGCTTTTGTAGTTCGGACTGGACTGTTCCCATGGGGCGCAGGGTCAGCGCTGATTTGCATATCGCCATTGTCTAACCCAGGGTGGTGTGGAGTGGAAAAACGATGGATTTGGGCCCAGATCTTTGGACTGGGGTGAATGTGTGACATTGATCCACATTCTGTCCATCACTGTTGTGTTTGCAATTACCGCTCTAAGTGTACTGGGGATGCTCAGACGTGAGTCCCAGGCACTCCACACCACTGGAATCAAGCTAGCCGGGCTGATGAGAGGTGTTACCTCGAAACCGGGCCGGTCCTTGGATGCTTGTTTCCGTTCTGGGAAGGACATGGCTTTTGTAGTTCGGACTGGACTGTTCCCATGGGGCACAGGGTCAGCGCTGATTTGCATATCGCCATTGTCTAACCCAGGGTGGTGTGGAGTGGAAAAACGATGGATTTGGGCCCAGATCTTTGGACTGGGGTGAATGTGTGACATTGATCCACATTCTGTCCATCACTGTTGTGTTTGCAATTACCGCTCTAAGTGTACTGGGGATGCTCAGACGTGAGTCCCAGGCACTCCACACCACTGGAATCAAGCTAGCCGGGCTGATGAGAGGTGTTACCTCGAAACCGGGCCGGTCCTCGGATGCTTGTTTCCGTTCTGGGAAGGACATGGCTTTTGTAGTTCGGACTGGACTGTTCCCATGGGGCACAGGGTCAGCGCTGATTTGCATATCGCCATTGTCTAACCCAGGGTGGTGTGGAGTGGAAAAACGATGGATTTGGGCCCAGATCTTTGGACTGGGGTGAATGTGTGACATTGATCCACATTCTGTCCATCACTGTTGTGTTTGCAATTACCGCTCTAAGTGTACTGGGGATGCTCAGACGTGAGTCCCAGGCACTCCACACCACTGGAATCAAGCTAGCCGGGCTGATAAGAGGTGTTACCTCGAAACCGGGCCGGTCCTCGGATGCTGACACACCCAGCTAAATAGTAATGCATCCAATAACACACTCAGGCACACACTGATGCACACACTAACACAACAAGGGACATTTCAATGTGCACACTAACACACCCAAGCATACCGCAATGCAGACACTGACACAGCTAGCCAAAAGTTAATGTACCTAATAACACACCCAGGTATATACTGACACATACATTAACGCACCCAGGGACTTAGCAATATAGATAATGACACACCCAGGCATACAGCAATGCACACACTGACACACCCAGACAGACAGTAATGCATCCAATAAAGCACCCAGGCACTCACTAATTCATACACTAACACACCTAGGCATATATTCATGCACATAATGATACACCCGGGAAACATCCTTTACAACGCAACTTTTACCACGCAGTGCCTTTACGACGCAACTTTTACAATGCAAACCATTACAACGCATTGCGCTGGGGGGCGCTCTAGGATAGGGAATAAGTTTAGTTTACTGTCCAACACCTTCCCTAGTGTCCACGGGGACTGGAGTTGGAATAGTAAATTAAACTATTCACTATCCAGCGCCCCAAAGCACTATGCGTTGTAATGGTATTCGTTGTAAATACCGCGTTGTAAAGGCATGCGATGTAAAAGTATGCGTTGTAACGTCATACATCTGATACACCCACTCTAATCCTGATACACTCAGTGCAACAATAAAGCACAGTTAGCTCTTTGTTTGAATGGATGGTGGTTCTAACAACACAAACACAAGGAGATGATGGATGGAGCACTGAACGTTTTTAAACACTCCCACCCAGATCTGTGACTGAGTGTAAGTGTTTAAAAACTTACACTGAGTCACAGATCTGGGTTGAATCCATCATTGTTATTTAGCTCACTTCGCCACCCCAGTTCAGACCAAACTATGTGCAAATCAGTCTTGACCGTGTGCCTCATAGGAACAGTCCAGCCCAAACTGCCAGGCCAGGTCTTCTCTGGACCAGAAATATTCATCCTGGGACTGGGTTCAGGGTAACACCCCTCATCAGCCAGGTTAGCTTGAATCCAGTGGCAAATTGAGCAAGTGACCCATGTCTGGGCATACCCTGCCAACTAAGAGCGGACAAAGCACATACAAGGAGACGATGGACGGAGAACAGTTTTTTTCTAGAAGGTTTTTTTTAACATTTAAAAAAATTGTTTTTTTTTACAAAAAGTAAAGAAGGCAATGACAAGGGTAAAGAAGGGGAAATGCAATGAAGCCACTGGCTTTACTCTTTAAAAAAATGTGTTGTCTTGGCATGCATAAAAATAGTGAAGCTTCTTCACTGTATCCAAGAATGCACCAACAGAAGTCATTTTTACAGTGACAAGCTTGTGGCATTTCATGCAGTGAGTTAATTCCTCACAAGCAGCTGGTTTTGTAAGGAGTGCAGCTGAAGATAGTTCTCCCAAGGCTGCTGTAGAGGTTGTCTGTCCTGGTACACCTGATTTCTCTTGCATCATCTAGTTGTATATCCTCTCATGAATTATTTTAGATGCTTCCACATAGAACCTGTCCCTTGCAAATATTTCTTTGCAGTGCCTCTGGATAACTGCTTGCCCCAAATTCTGCACATGACATAATTTTGCTGATACCTTCTTTTCCCTAGAAGGTATATTGATGTGTTTCCATACATCACTTTCTTTTCTGCGAAATGGTGTGTCTTCTTCATCCTCCGGAGGTTGTGGATCCTCATCTTGCATGGTCAATGTAGCTTCTGCCATTGTCGAAAAGCACAGAACCGCTGCTTCTCAATCCTCCTTCTAGAGACTTCACTGGAGAAGTAACTATCTTTGGATGTCGTTTTCCATGTAGAAGGGTGGGGTGCTAATGCATCCAATCAAAAGGAAAGGTTCGGGTGCGTTTCTGCGTGAATTTTCAAATCCAGCATGTGAATATGTGGATTTGTGAAACTGATAAAATGGGTAACTTTTTTGAAAAAAGATATAAGGTTGTTTCTAGATACTTGTAAATAGGTTCACACTATTGTTATTATAGTGGACTGGTGTACATGTGTGCAGTAATTTGTCATATATTTGGTGGAAAAACCTATTCATGCAATTACATTGAAATATTTATTTTACTTTATATTAAGTATATATGTGATTTTTATATTTGTGAGCATAATAAAAGTTTATTTGTAAAATATAACATCTACAGTATTAAAAAAACATAATTAATTTAAAAAAATGTAATCCACTCAGCTGTAAAAATAAACCCTACAAATTAACTATAAAAGTAAACATTAGAAAGGCATATTATTTTACAAATGTAATTTGAAAGACCTTAGAAATTCACTGAAAAAATCCAATGGTTACAGAGACATAATAGTTAGGAAATAGCATTTACAAAAAAAAAACCTTAGGAATTCACAAAAAAAACAAAGTTACTGGAACGTTTAAGTTAAGAAATAGAATTTAAAGAAACGTTCAAAATTCGCTGAAAAAAACAAAGGTTAGAGGGACGTTATAGTTAGGAAATATAATTTAAAAATCCTTAGAAATTCTCTGAAAACAACAAAGGTTACAGGAAAGTTATAGTTAGGCTCAGATGTCACCTATACAAAACCATGGAAATTCAGCAGTTACATTTACCTGAGCTAACTAATATACGCCCTCACAATGCACTTCTTATGACCTCACATATTACATGCATCTGTTATTACTTGGGTTGAGAAACAGTATAAAGTGCTGAGGCCTATTATAAATATTGGGGCTTATTTACAAGCCCATTGTTCTGCCGGTGGGTCACTTTTTTTGATGCACTGGTGGCACAGTGTGCCTGCCCATACTTACAAGGCCATGTAAAGCAACCCTGCTCCCTTTTACGCATAACTCTGCATGAAAGAGGCATTCCATGGTTGGTACTGTGGGTGTACCCACGCAACATTCATGAAATCTGATGCATTCCCAGATTTACAAGGTTATGTAAACCTGGAAATGCGACAGATTCCTATGCCTCCCCAGGGGAGGTGAGAGGGAGGCACACATAGAAAGAGGAAAACACCTCTTGTGATTGTTTGTGTGCCAGAAGGGGCACCTTCCTGCAGAAAAACAATCACCCCAACAACGCAGACACCCTTGCGGTATGGCGCAAGGGTGCCTGTTTTGGCACATGGCAGCCCATTGTGGGCCAGCACAGGGGAAAAAGACAGGAATGCCCTGTATTTTGTAGATATGGTGCATTCCAGCTCTTTTCTTTTGATGCACCACAGTGCAGCAGGAAGGCTTGCTGCACTGCCATGCATCTAAATATTGTAAAGGAGGCCCTTAAAGTTTATTTTACCAATTGTTTTGAAAATGTTAATTGACTCTCTTCTGTTCACAAGACAACTTTTTTGTGTAATTGGTATTAAATGATATGTCTTAGCATTGAATAACCAATTAGCATCACCATAACCATTCTGTCCCTGACTTCTTAAAGGTTATTTTAATTTGTTGATGTCTACAAGTTTCTCTGGTTTTGGATTAATGTCTGCAGCCTTGTTGTTCTGTTCTTCAATTGTCCTTTAATAGTTGTTAAATCTGACGATTCCAACAGGAAAAAGAAGGTTGGTCTATTTATTGGACACCTCATCAGGATGGCTAAATGTTGTTTGCATACATATTTATAACACAAACAAAACCCCACCCTCTACTTGCTCAGGTTTCCGTTGTGGGCTCTTCTGGCCTTTCAAAGTGTGGCCGACTGGCATGATATAAGACCATGGACGGAGGCAGGCATCCTCTTGATAGCTGACCTCTGGGACACCAAATCTTGATGGACTTCCGTGTCATTAGTAAACATTAGGGATTTGGCGAGGGACAGTTCCTGTCCCACTATGCCCTGTTAGCCATGGTCGGAACCACATGGGGCCCATACAGAATGGAAGTCATGTCATCCCCTAAGTGCAACTATTATTTATTCATGGCAATAACAAATGGGTAGTTACAGTGACCTACAGGGTAATCAATCCCATGCCTCAAATGTGCATGCCCTAGGCAGGAGCGTACCGACGGGCAGTGGTCCTTTGCACATGAATAGTTTCTGGAGGGTCTACCTATGGCTCAAATATACTCATCTCAATTATTTACATTAAATGTGTCTCCCACATGCATACACCGAATCTTTCCAAGGGTGGACTCAAAATGCCCACGATGCCCATCCCTAAAAGTAGACTTTTATCAAACGGTATGGGCCTGTCTGGAGATAGGGTGATACTGGACAGATGTAGTAACAATATTGACTGATATTTTGGGACAACCCCAGTCTGTAAACTCCCTGCAAGTGCAGAGAAACAGGCAATTGGAGCCCCCCCCGCACTCTCCTTCTTCCTGGCCTCTGGCTCCTGGGGTGGGACTCGGTCCCCCAGCATTCTTGGAGATTGTTGTTGGTGGCATTTGGTGCGGGAGGCGTGGTCAGTCCTCCCAGCGCTACAACCACTCCTGGGGCCTCCTGTAGCGCGGGGCGCTTGCATGCGTGCCCCGGCCAAGAGCGGGCCTGTCTGCGCCCGGAAGAGGCTGGGCAGGGCCACACCACTTCTTGGAACTGAGTAGATCCCAAGGTACTGTGTACTCCTGTTTGCGTTGTATACCACACTCACAGTGGCATTTGTCTCCTCTGCGTGGGCCTAGGCACCAGGTCGTACCTCTCGGGGAGGAGGCCCACGGAATCCATTTGTTTATGGGATACAATCGTATAGGTGTGTCTCTTTTGTAACCACCATCTCTGCCACCTCCTCCAGCTATTTACTCAGGAGCTTTAAAACCTATGATGGGGAAACTCACTGGTCAACAAGCCGCTCATCCCGCTATCAGCATGTTGGAGAGGGTGGTCAGCATTGTGTCCTCAGAAGTAGAACTAACAGAGTGCAGACTGTCCCTGGGTAATGAGGCAACACACATTGATCTCACACCTGGAGGGACACTCAGGGGGGATACCAGCTGATCCAGGACATGATCCAGTACCTACTGTTACACCCTGTGATCCTGCACACCAGACAGCTGGTCCTAACAATGTCCCGCTTCTCAGTGGTGACAACCCTGGTGCTCAAGGGTCTCCTGCACCCAGGTTACTACAAGTTGCAGTTACGGGCACCCCAAATGCAGTAGCCACAGTTGCTGTGGCCACCAAATGCAAAAGGGCATGCAGGAAGCCAGTTTGCAGTAAAAGTAAACAGCCCCCACACACCAGTTCCTCATGCAGTTGCCTGTCATCATGGATGCAATCATCATCATCATCTGGCGCTAGTACGAGTAGTTCGGGCCCGGTGCTAAGCAGGAACTCTAGCTACTCCATTTGCACCCAAATGGAAACAGGTTCAAGCACACCAGACCTTGGGGAACTTCCTAATAATTCTATCTGCTAGCGTATTATTGACATCATAGACATGAAATGAGCATCCTTATGGGAGCGTTTGGATCCTTCATCACTGTTCCGTGCCCACCTGCAGCCTCCCAGCCGTGTCCTCTAGTAACACATGCACCCAATTAAGGGAATATCTCCTCACGAAGGACAACATAGTGTCAAAATCTCGCCCTCCCGATAATGCCCGCCTTACCCAGGCTGGGACTGATTCATCTGTGCACCTCCTCCCTTCATTCGAAGCCATCAATGGTTCTATTGGTGATCGACCAAACCCAACTATATCCAGTAACACCGCTCATGATCATTCGAATAGGATCCATCCCAGGCCCGAAATAGACGTGCTGGGCCTGCCAACAGCTGCATGCCCCTATGTTCTGGTACCAGCAGGGGTAGCACCCCTTAAGAGGGAACAGAGGGAAACTTCTGATAAACTGCGCAACAAATGCGTGGATTGGTTATCAAAGAACAAGAGGTTCAGCCAGTTAAACATGCAAGAGATCATTATGGTACGAAGAGTGGGCTGAGTGGGCGACTGACCCAAGAATATTGACGGGGATTGTATTGTCATTAACTTCCGTAGACCGTCCATTGTAAAGTTACTGCTGAGATGTAAGGAGATCACAACTACCAATTTGCCAATAATCTGATCTCTACCACTGGGTTGCTTATACAAATCAACCCCCAGAAGCCTCCTAAACGGGCCCCATTTCCCAGCTGCCCAAACTAAATTTTTAGTCTTGTCCAATATGGACTCCCAGGATTGACCACTACCACCCCCCGTATTTGATGGGGCTAATTATACACTTATGCACGCATCAAATATACTTCAGTCACACAATCATGTCACCACATTCATCACTAGGCTCACACCAACCCAGACCTGAACATGCTCAGCTGGAATGTCGCCGGCCTTCAATCAAAAATAGACCTAGTTGATTGGTTGGAATTGGTTAGACAGCAGGATATTTTGATGTTCCAAGAAACCTGGGTTACCAAAAACATACATAAACAAAAGGAATCCTACTCACAGTGGAAAGGGAAAGTGTCTACCACAGGTGTGGGGACACTCGGTGTTTTGTAAAATACCCCTCACACACCAACAGGCCCCTTGGTGTCATGCTTCATCATAGGGGTCTTCGCACCCCTCTAACAGGATGCGGCGTGCTGCGACCTACGACTACGCGGGAGCACTGAAAGTATAGACTATGTGTGGTGTATGTGGTGGAAGTGGTTGGGGTATTTTAATGTGAGTGGTGGGATATAGTGAAGGTTAAAAAAGTACCTGGCTCGTGGGTGTATAGAAAAAACTTTATTCACAACCCCGGGCTGGTACTGTTAAAAGAAGTGCAGTGCGAGGTAATAATCTGTTGTGACTATGGACAGTACCTCAGGTGTGCGTCGACATGTTTCGGAACATATGCTCCTTCTTCAGGACGGGGGCACAACTTCCCCACCTTACTCACGTATCTCTATAGTTTGTGTAAATAACCAAAAGTGCAGGACTATTTACAGTGTTTTAATGCTAGATTAAGGCTATAATGTGCCTACAGCGGTTTTTGACTCAGGACCATGCATTTGCATGACCTGAAAAAACAAAAAAAGAAAGAAAAATGAATATGGTTACCCTGATTAGGGTGGCTCATACAGGTGCAGTCACCTGGAACACCATTGGCGCATTAGCCCTGTAAAGAAAAATGACAGACAAGACATACAACATAGATAACACACATAAAGTTATTTGAAACACTTTGGTCATACTCATTGTTAAAGGTTGTCTTGCTTCATGAGCATTCAAGAACGTCTGGGGTTGATTGCTAATTTTGCAATCTAGATGGATAAAGAATCGGTTTTAGTACTTTGTACTCACTTTTAGGAAGGAAAACGGTGTGTTGTTTTACCCTATACTCACAGACTCGGGATGAGTTTTCCTCCGTGCTACCCCACACGCTGCTCCGCTGGTAGTGACTGTGGATGCACGCCGTGTGGTATTTATGCTAAGATTTCCTAATTGGTTTGGCACTCATAGGATAATTGTCGGAAGCGCCTGATGCCCAAATAAGGATAATCCGTCCACTTAGTGGATAGTTGACACACCTTGTACGACTAGGCATTCTAGCGTGAATACTCAGCCACGGGGCAGGGATGATTGCTTGAGACGCACATGCGTGAATTGTCTCTGTCTTGCGCATGCGTGTGGAAAGCGTCTGTTCCAGCGTGTCTCGAGAGCGCATGCGCGATTGGAAAGCGTCTGTGCCGGTGTGTGGATCTCTCAGATGCGCATGCGCGATTGTTCTCGTTGTTGCGCATGCGTTGTGGGGAAAAGTTTATTATAGCGCGAGTATCATTGTAACTACGCTAATCACAATGCAAAGTGAGTATACCCTAGTTATGGTACTGAATCGTTGGATACTGAGTACTGCGTGCATCATTGCAGCAATGTGATTGTGAGACCATAACTTTTATCCACAAATTCAAAGTAGACCTCATGGGTGTGAGAACTACCATTAAGGTCATATAGGTAAAACGTGGCATAGAGCCTGCAGAGGGTACTAGGTTGTTGACCCACTTACCTGTAGGGGGCATTATAATTAGCTGGACAGTTGACCCCAAGGGACATCATCGTTCAGACCCTGGATGTGTGTGCCCAGGCGGAACACCCATCGTTGTTATCACTGCATTTGGCAAACTTTGTGAGGTTATAAAATCTGCACTATGAAACCAATACACAACTGCAAAAGGCCCTATCAACTAACCCAAGGTGCCCCCTTTAATAAGGTCGCTCAGACAGAAGTACAAGCTGGCTATATCCCATATGAAGGACAAATTATTATCAAAGCAATGGGCTGCTCTTACCAACGCTGTCAGCCTAAGGAATGGGAAAACTTTTGGGCTGCTGTTAAAGATATAAGAGCAATGGGACAGCCAATAACACTAATTAGCTGTAACATAACGAGTGAGGCTTGGGAAGTTCATTTTTTGAAGATCTATACAGCCACCCTACATGAAGAAGATCTGTTTGGGCCTCAAGCCCCCATTGGGGTATCAATATCCCTATCCGAAGTCAAGAAACCCATTTATCAGAGCCCAGGCAATACAGCCTCAGGCCCTGACGGGTTGCCTATTGATCTTATTAAGTGTAAACTCGACTTTTGGGCTCCCCTTTTGCTGAATGTTTTTAACAACTTAACTCATGCCCCATTCTCTGGCACTTGGTCAACCAGCATCATCGTCCCTATTTTTAAGAAGGGTGATCGCTCCCAACGCAGTTGTTATAGACTCATTTCCCTGATTGACAACACCCTAAAAATTCTAGGGATTGTTTTTTATAACTGGATTATAACTTGGCCCGAAGACAATCATATTTTACAACCATGCCAACTAGCTTTTAGGAGCAGAGTAGGCACCATCGAGCAATGTTTAAACCTCAACCTAATAAAAGTTTATTTTGCCAGACTGAAATGGCAGTTAAAACTGCATATGCAGGATGCGATGGCAGGCCTGAGACACATTTTCAAAGGCTACTTATGTGGGTAGCACAATTAATGGTGTAGGTCCACTCGCAGCATGTCATTTAGAAGCCCTGAGTACATGTAGTACCACTTTACTAGGGACTTACGGGTAAATTAAATGCACCAGTTGGCTGTAAACCAATTCTTGCATGTTTAAGGGAGAGAGCACATCCACTTTAGCACTGGTTAGAAGTGGTGAAATGTGTAGTGTCCTAGAAGCCAACATAAATGGGTTAAAAAATTAGGAGGGATGAAGGCAAAAAGTCTAGGGATGAGCCAGCTGAGAGGGTTAAGTCAAGCATAGATGTATAACTCTTACCCCTGCATGGGTTCACACTGACTGCCCCCTACACTGAAAGATGCTGTGGCATATAGAGGCACTCTGCTTCCCCTGCTGAGGATATTGGATTGGTTTCACACAATAAAAATAATCGTTTATGCCTCCATTGGGCACATGCAAGATGCTTTGGTTGTTATGAAACACAGTTGTCGATTATGAGAAATAGAGGCTTACGACTTCCCATTTTTACTGTATACCAAACTGTTCCCAGAACTATCTGATAAAAACAATGGTCCCTACTTACCTCTTTCATGTAAAGGATTAAAGGGGGCATACTAAGTGCCTTCAGCGTCCTCTGTGCAAGTGATGGATGGGGGAGGGTTGTGGGCTGCTGTCCATAGAGGTCTCCTTAGGAGTTAAAACCTTTGAATATCTGTGAGGCATTCATTTTTGTTAGCTTTCTGTAGCGTGGCTTTATACCACTATAAGGGGAGCATGTTTGAGTCACATATTGGCCCAGGGTCAGCCTCGCTGATCAATAAAATTACATTTATGTGCTTCTGCTTTTCACAGTGTCATATGTGTCACTTTCACTGAAAATATAGCGTACAGGTTTTTTGACAACAAAAACAGCAAAAACTGGCAAACATTATGCTTTCCTCCTTTGAAATCTCCAATCAAGGGCCGGTCTGGTAGTAGTGGCAACTGGTACCATAAGTATTTAGTGAGGCAACCAACAAACCACTGATCAGCATAAGGTCAACGCCAAAGTTGTCTGTCATGGTTCATCATAAACAGTGTTTATAACAAGCTGAGAATTAGGGCTCCGGTAGTGAGGCTGAAGGCATTGCTTGACTGTAAGTGGGAAAGAATAAAAAAGAAAATGTAAAAGAAAAATTGAATTACCCACTCCCCTGGCTTTCTCCTGTTCTCCTCTGCGCAGGTGGTCTTTGTAGCAATTGAAGTCTCCAGTCCAATACAGATGCTGCACTCATGCTGCTGATAATGGATAGTGCATTGGACTTCTAATTCAAAGGTTCTGTATTGTGTGATATACTAATGTGGTGTTTCTTTGAAAAGACATGTCCAATTGATTTCTGAATGTCTTTGTTGAAATATCAAAAATAAGCGGAATAAAGCTTATAAACTTTGGAATTAATGGTCTGTGCTTTACTACGACTTTGATTTAAGAACCTCCCTAGACACCTTGTTTGCTATTTTCAATAATATTAGCAGCATGACAGTAGTGCCAGGATTGACTGGAGTGGGTTGCCTCAAGTCTCCTGCAGGCACTGGGAGCCTGTGCCTGATCTCCACCCAGCTGTCTTAGACAGCTGGGTGGAGAGGTTTGCACTGCGCATGTCAGGCTGGCCGTTGCAAAACAGCCAGCCAAAGTGACATGTGTGGTGTAAACTGGTGGAGTGAGCATCACTCCCATGCTGCCAGTTAGAAGCTGTGGCCCCGCCCCCAAACACGACTGGCTGAGGAAAGGGAAAAATAAAATGGTAACAAATTCATTTTATTACCATTTTATTTTTCTCCTTTGAGGCGCCGGCAGCAGGAGGGAGAGGCTCCTCCGCTCTAATGAAGGGGCCGCCACTGACTGGTAAGCAATAGTGGCCCTGGCAAACACACGCAAACCAGCCCCATCCTCCCAATGCCTGCCACTATACTGGGGTCTTCAGGGCATATAAACACAACAGCACCAAACAATAGGTGACACATATGGAAAGGCCTGTTCCCACAGCTGGGGTGCATAAAACCAAAATCCTTATTATTAACTTCCCAAGTGTATATCCTTGTGCATATCATGGATGACAAAAACAGTTTTTGTAATTTCTCAGAGGTGTAAATAGAGGGTATTATCTTCCAACTTGAAGGTGTGTGTTATATAAACAAGCAGAAGCAAGATTGTCAGCTCAGCAGGAATTGGAAACTGTAGGGCGGATTTACCATAGGTCGATTTAGAGTTTGGCAGACAGAGTACTCTGGCGAAACATGACGATGTACCATGTCAAACAAATTGATGCTCCACCCTCCATATTTACTGTCAGGAAGACAGTCAGCTTTGTGTGAGGGAGCCCCATAGGAAGGGCATTACACTGCAGGCCCTATTAAGGTTCAATGGCCTGATGTCTTTTCTTATGTACATCACAGCTGGGAATAATCTGGTGATTACAAACAGAAAAAAATAATGACCCTCGCACCAAGTGAGAAAACTCCCAGATTAGGAGGAAACTTAGGGGCCCATTAGGATGACGGGCTGACTTTGTCGGCCCGTCATCCCATCATAGAAAGGGACCGCCCGCCATAACGGCGGGGTTCCAGTGGTGGAAATTAGGATGCGCCCGCCACAGTGGCGGGCGCATGCTGTATTTTTAACATTGCGGCGGGTGGTGCTGAAAGCACCGCCTGCCGCAATGCTAAGAATACATGTTGTGCATTTCAAAGCACAACGTGACAGGCACCGCGTGGTGCCTGCCACGTTGTTCTTTGAAATGCAGGGGGTACTATAGGTACCCCCCATGTGCACCCCCCAGCCCCCTGGGGGCCCGCAACATCCCCCGCAGGTAGACTCTGCATGCCTTTCCGTGGCGGCAATGCCGCCACGGAACGCATTCCCCAGCGCACATTGTAATACGGCTGGCGGTGTCAAACAGACACCGCCACCATATTGCAGCCTTTTCTGCCCCGTTCGCAAGGCGACCGGGCCGGAAATGCAGCAGACGGTCTTTCCGTTCGCCGCGGACCCCCCAGCCATAATAATATGGTGGGGGGTAATTCCTGCAAGAATGGTGGGCGGATTGCCCCCGCCAGGCCGGCGGTGGCTACCACCGGCCTGGCGGGGGCAATCCGCCCGCCATCCTAATGGACCCCTTAGTTTTCTGTTTTGCTAAAATTAAACTGTGACATTGGACGGCTGTTTTTGGAAACGAAAAAAATACTAAAAGTTAGGTGGATGGTTGTCAAAATCGACAGCGGACATCCAACAAACCTTTTGCACCTTGAAGGGATCCACTGTGACAGTGGTTCCTTTCAATGTGCAGAGATGACCACTGGGCCCACAGTCATCTGTAAATGTAGTCCATCAGGGACATGGAGGTAATGTCCTCCACCCTGATGGATAGTACTACATCTACCAAAGAATAAAACCGCCCCTTAGATTTGCCTCAATATAACACAGCAATCAAAGTCGCTGCGCTGCCTCAAAGGCTGAGAGAAAAACAGCCTCATATCTACAGCCTAGTGCTATGTACACCATAATAGATCTGCAAGGTCAGTGAATTATAAGAATTGCATACTCTAAATTAGACATGAAGACATAATGTTAACAGCTTTGTCAGAATAGGGATGAAACATCCTATCTGATTTCATCAGGAAGATGCAAATTGAAAAAAATCAAGCATGAGGAACAACCCAAGCATTGTTTTCCAATTGTTTCCAGTGACAAATGTTGTAGGTGTCATGTCTTCCTTAGCGAGATGACTCTGCACATGTGCATGGTTTCATGGCCAAACAAGAGCACGCCTTTACAGAGGTTTAGCAATGTTTTAGTAAGACTGATTAATTGTCAATATTTTTGGACAATCCTTTCAGTTGTTGTTGAGAGTCGTAAACATCCGGGACTGCCAGTAAATCCAGTATTTGTAAAGCGTGAACTACTTACCCCTAAGGGTCTCAAGGCGCTGAGGGCTGTTGGGCTGTTGGGGAGATTAAGTGAGCTATTGCCCAGAGCCACATGGTGCTGAGCTGAGCTGCCACTGGAACCAGGAATCCAACCGTGAGCCCTGCGCTCTGGAGTCAAGTGACATGGCCGCTGCGCCACACCTCTTCCTTCAGTACAGGTAAGAGCGTTGGGGTGGGGCAAGCACTGTAGGCTCGACCTAAAAACATGTACTGTGTAACTACCAAAGTAAAAGGGCCAGTCCTAATTTTTAACCTCTTCCTAAAGTCCCTGTGTAGGAAAGTGCTGCTTTTGGCATGGTTACCCCTCACCTTTTGTCTGCTATCTGGTGCAACTTTAAATGAGAGTGCACTAGGTTCCTGCTCACCAGGTTCCTAGTCACAGTGTTCTTTTCCTAATCTGTACGATAGTTCCATGATTGTCACCCCTTTAGGATCTCTGTAAGTCCATAGCAAGTGGCCTCCATGGTACCTAGGGCCTTGGAACTAAAGAGGGCCCCCAAGGGTTGCAGCACCAATCATGTCACCCTAAGGGACACCTCCCCAAACTCATGCACACTGCCATTTCAGCCAGCGTGTCTTAGTGCGGCGAAAACTAATGAGTTGACATGGCACACACCCTTGTGTGCCATGCCTACCAACACTAAACGAGGTATAGATAAGTCACCCCTACCGCAGTCCTTATGCCCTAAGTCACGGTGCACGACACCCATGTGTGGGCATATCAGCGGGAGGATATGTCCCGATGATATCTAAATTCCCCTCCCCCCATAGATATTAACAGTGCACAGGGAGGCCCTAACGAGTACATGGGCTGGAGACTCATCATTACGAGATCCCCTGCTACATGATAGCTTCACTGTAACCCAAGGTGTTTTGTACCAAACAAATTGCGTTAATAAAGCCACATTGATGCCAGTGCTGGAATTATTAATAAATGCAACCAGAGAACACTTAGAGGTGTCCCCAAAAAACCTCCCGACGTCCAGTTTGTTGACTTACTGGTCTCGACCACCCAGCCACCATAGACAGGTTTATGAGCTACTGAGAGCCTTTGATCTCCGAGGCCAGGAACGACGCCTGCTCTGGGAGGAGGTGTTCACACCTCCTCCAAGCGAGGATGGGCATTCTAAGGTGGGAAGCTTCAAAGGTCCTGCCACCGTTTTTATGTGATCTGGGCCTCTCCAGATAGTGGAGGTGCCCAACCCGTGCCCTGACACCACTTTTTGGTGGCAAGGCAGGTGGGTAAATTAGTAAGGTTGGAAGGTGTGCCCACATTCAGCCAGCACCACACCTAGGGCGGGTCAGGTGACTTGGACCCCACTTTTCAGATTCCTCCATGTTGTTTAGGTAAAATTAGTATTCTAAGATCAGTGTTATGCTCACTTCCCACAGGAAGCGGTCATATAGAGGGTGTAGGCTACCTAAAGGTTGGTAGTCCATCGGCTACTACCCTTCACTTCTTTTAAATGCCTCTAAATTTAGTATTTAGGTGGCCCCCAGAACCCAAGATCTCAGATTTGATGGCTCAACAGAAGAAGGATGAAGGTGAGCCACTGCATGGTGAGAACTGCAGACTTTGGTGCTTAACCCTGCGGTCCTAACCCTCTCTCAACAATCGCAACAGAGTGAATTTTCCTGTGAGCTGGAGAACTACCAAAGCCTTGGAGTAGAGGAGCTACTCCCCTGAGGTCCGCAAGCACCGACAAGCAGAGTCCAGTCGACCGCCTAGCTGCTCCCCGGACTAAACAAATGCCACAGATGAACAGGAAAATGTGCTCATGCTCTGGAAGGTCAGAGCTGTCTCCTAACAGAGTGTGAAGACACCAGGACCAACCAGAGCCATGTAGCACAAACTCCAGTGGAACCAGAAGCCCTAAACCAATCACCAACAGTGAGAGTCCAATATAGAATCTCAGTGCACAAGCAGCCATCAAAGGACATCAGTATCACTGAGACCCTCATCGAGAGTAACCCAATTGCTTTGATTTTGTCCCTGCCAGCTGTTTGTCCCTGACCAGAACGTGCATCTTTGTGCACCCAGCCCAGGAGACCTACTCACTCTGTACCAGAGCTGCCCTACTCAGGTCCCAATGAACCAGCTGTGCCCCCTTTCTCCAAGACCCCTTGCAACCTAAGCCTCCATTTGGGAGCCCTTGGACGTGTCCACAAATCCCCCTCTGCAGCCTGTTTTTGGGTGGCTCCTCTTCACCATAGCGTGCCAGCTACCAGCCTCACCAGCACCCTGCTCCTAGTAGTACTTTGGACCTGGGCCCACTACAACTCTGAACGCTGAAGGTGAATCCTCTGAAACCGACTGTACCTACCTTTATGCATCTTTGACTTTTCCTCCCATAGGACTCCATTGTGTGTAAAAGCGAACAGGTTAGAACATTTTACTTTCCTGTGAATATTTCTATTGAAAACTGTACTTACCTTTGAATGACGTTCTAGAGTTTAAAACATATATAAAAAGAAGTATTATTTTTGTCTAATTTGCTCTCAGATGTATTCTTTGAGTGTGTGTGCCTCATTTATTACCTCTGTGAGTACAACAGATGCGTATCACTACCCTCTGGTAAGCCCAACTGCTCACCCACACTACCACAAAAGAGAGCGTTAGTATTTTCTAATTTTGCTTCTGCAAACCAATTGGTGACCTACTGGACTCTCTGCAGAGTGTACTTCATTTTAGAACACTATAGAGAGCCATCTTCCTACACCCTGACAGTCTACTGATCAAAATTCTATGCATCAAATTTCACCAGCACTCTGCTGACGCACAGCTGTGTTTAGAAGTCTCCTCTGTTGCAGAGATTCAATTCCTCAAACACTGCTTGCTCCTCATTCAGACCTGGATGTCCAATACCTGCCTGAAGCTTAACCCCACTGAAACAGCATCCCTGCTGTTAATATGCAAGCACTATTCCAAATCTGGTGCAACATCATGAACCAAGACATTCAAACCCCATCTTTAACCCAGTGCCATGTCTCTCGGATTCATCCTGGACACCGATGTCACCCTCAAGGAACACATTACCAAGAAATTAAAATGAAGTTGTTACTCCTAGACATCAGCTTCAGAACTACAGCCCTTGTACTCCTGTACCTCGATGGAGCTAATGCATTGCTCCGCAACCTTTAGATTCCACACTGGTCCCCATTCAGTGCATCCTATTTGTAGCAGCATGCCTCATAACAGGTCTAATAAAATATAACAGCATTACAACCAACCTGATGGAACTCCACTGGCTTCCCTTACCCGTCTGGACATCATCAAAAACAGATACATCATCTACAAAGCTTTCACAACCAGCACTCCTGCCTATCTGGCTGGCAAGTTCACCACCTCTGGTGTTTCGCGGCATGCTAGCAGCCAGAAAACCATCAGATAAAAAAGTTTAAATAGTAAAAAGAAGGACAACAAGCCTTCTCCCCTTAGGCACCAATGATCTAGAATGACATCCCAATGTCCACCAAGGCTGCTTAAACCCAGCTCTAATTTAGGAAAGTACTGAAGACAAACTACATTATGATGCACACAATACCCCTCTAATAAAATGTTGACTGTGTGTTTGTCTTCTGTAATGTTGCCTCTCATCTAGGTTTGTGCTGTATAAATAGCACATACCTAAATACATACATACATAAAAAATAATGTGCTTTTGTCTCAACATTAGGCTACATGGAAGCCTTCAGGAAATACTTTGTGGATGAAAATAAGTTGTTACAAGAAAAGAGTTGTGGTCTTTTGATTTCCTATGAACTATGGCTTTAAATTGGCCTTCTGTCTGTGCTGTGTGGTTTTGACACCGTAGTAATGAACTACAACTTTTAATGAGAACTGAAGTCACAGATTAACCATGTTAAGCTCTGTATAATACTCAATAACTTCTGATAACCTTCTTGCCAAGCCCAAAGATGTCATTGATATAACATGCACAATTCTAGCATATGTACACAAGGGAAACCCAAAGATCGTAAGGGACCAAGGGAACTTCAGTAAATCTAGAGCCAACGGCCCCTTTCAAAAAATGAAATACAGTTGTTTCAATTTTATTACTGGAATTTGAATTCAAATTTTGAGAGCAGTAGTGGTTTTCTTTTGATAAGAAATGACCTAGAGCTGTTATATTAATGTCGGTCACTGTTTGCTTGCCTGTATATGTCTTCATATTTTCTGTTCGTTTTTAACACCTGGTTTTCTGTTCATTATTGTTTTTTTTGCTCATTGTTTGTTTCAGTTCATTGTTTGTTTGCTCTCTTGATCTTTGATTTTTTAAATTATTCCTGCTGGGGTAATTCAAATTTTTGTTTGAATTTCAGTAATAAAATTGAAAACTCTGATCACTGACTCTGTTTATGGAACTGATTTTTGTATCCAGAACAACTGCATTTCATTTTTTGTTAAGGGGCAGTTGTCTCTAGAATAATATACACAATAGCTAATTTACCTTCTAAGACTGAATGTTCTAGGATGTATTCAATAGATAGATTTATTTGCATAAATGCATGAGATGGCACCTGATGTTAGCCTATTGCTATGGGCACCATTTGTAGATAATATGAGCCTTTAAAAAAATATATTTAGAGAAAATGATGAACTGTAAATGCAGCAATGCCTGATTTGAGTTTCTTGGCTTATATTTCTGGGTGCAATAGGAATTATTCCCTGCTCTGCAGGCCACCTGCAGCGCAAAAAACTATATGAAAATGTGCATATAGCATGAAGGATAGGTAATTTGCCTCTTGTTGTTTAAATGACTGATGGAATTTTGTTGAGGAAGTCTCTGGTTTTTGTTAAGTAGGCAGTGATTTCCTTGACAAATGGAGGCAGCCAATGATGTGCAGAAATTGCTAAATGTTCTAGTTGTGAATATATATGTGCAATTATTTGGCATCCTGGGGGGTGCTGAGCATATTTGTATATTTTTGGGACTACTTCCAAAAACGGTGCAATCAGGGGTGAGTTGAGTAAAAATAGTCTGGATGTATTATTCATTTTTCATTTCCTTATCCAACAAGGTTTCCAATGCCATGAAAAATTGAGATCAGAAAACACTTTGGGGCATATTTACAGGGCATTGTGCCACAGGAATGTTACTTTTTAACGGTGTTCCTGTGGCGCAATTCCATGCTCCATATTTTCAAAGTGGCATTAAGACACTTTTTTGTGGCTTAACGCTGCTTTGTAAATATGATACCCTTTCACGCAGATATCTGCGTAAAAGGGTCGTGCATTGGGTGTTGCCGAGGGCATTCCACCGCAACACCCATTGCTTTTTGACACCGCACCAGATGTACAAGGATTTGTACATCTGAGGCAGTGCCAAAAACGAAAGCCTTGCAAGAGAAGGTGTTAAAATGGTAAAACAAGGAGAAGTACTCGTATTTATCCTCATTTTTGCCTTTTCTTTGTGTGCTGTATTCTGCAGGACACGCAAAAAATGCAAAATGCCATTAATGATTGTATATGTGCAGGAAGGTGTCCCTTCCTGCACATAAACAATCATTAAATTTATTTATTTATTTATTTATGACATTTATAAAGCGCACTGTGACCAGACGGTGTCCTGGCGCTGAATGACCGCTCCCCTGACGATTTGCTACTTTCAGCACACATAGAAGTAAAAAATCGCCATGAGGGATTGTTTATATGTAGCAAGGTACACCTTCATGCACATAAGCAATCATTCCCTGCAATGCCATTTCCTGCAACGCCAATGCCAGGGAAAACACAGGGGTGCACTGTGTTGTTGTAAATATGCCGCATCCCTGTGTTTTGGAAATGTTGGTGTGCGGCGCTGCTAAATTTGGCCCAGCCCGCGCTCCGCCCTTTTCTTGTGCATATGCCCCTTTCTTTGGAGGAAATTTGGTCTTGTGGCTAGAGCTGTTGATTTTGGATCTGGTTTGACTTGTTGCTTCACTCGATATCCTGTGAATTGGGGCAAGCTACTTAACCTCCCTGGTCCTTAAAAAAGTGCAACCTCTGGTTCTCATGTAAAGTGCTCTAATACCCTCTGGCCAAGTTCACACTATGTAAAAAACATCAATATGTTTGTGAACATCTTGTAAAAATCGCTTCGATTATTGATGGTATTCAGCTGTATGAATAATTACGATGCCCCTCATTTATGGGCCTCTTTCATCACAATTTGTGTATCTTTGACATATTTTCAATGAGTGAATGTCCTTGCCTTGCTATGTTTTCTCTCTTAGAGCCTTTATTTGGAGTTTGGCATATCATGAGCAGCAGCATAAATTAGTAGGGCTCCCGTCTCACCAAACGTGTTGTCTCCTCACTCTATTTCGAGTCATGGGCGGCGCTATGTTTACACCAGTAGAGCTTATGTTGTCTCCACCAGTATAAACCTCTGACCTGCCAGTGGAAGGGTCACTAGCTCATAGTAACATTCATCATGAGCTATAGAGAGTGAAGTAACCATTACACATTACGTCTTTGTCTATCTTGCTTGCAGTGGTGGCTGCTAGCAGTGAAAAGTGGTGGGGCAGTGTGGGGACAATAATAAAAGAAAAGAAAAGAAAACGTACCTACTGCCAGCCACCTCGCCATTCTTAAGCTCCCAATGCACAGGGTCCCAGACACCCCTGTGCCAATCCAGACGCTGCTCTCATTCTGGGTATTACCCAGCATGAGAGAATCGCCGGGATTGGGCGGGCTGTCTGGTTTTACTCTCCAACAGAGACTGAGGGCCCGATTCACAGAACTAACTTAAGACAAAATCCTAAACTTACTACTTTTGATATTCACAGAAGGCATTTAGTAGTAGTAAAGTTAGGATTTTGTCTTAAGTTTGACTTAAGACAAACTTAAGACAGACTTAAAACAGACTTAATACAGACTTAAGACAAACTTAAGACAGACTTAAGACAGACTTAAGTTAGGATTTTGTCTTAAGTTTGTCTTAAGTCTGTCTTAAGTCTGTCTTAAGTTTGTCTTAAGTTTGTCTTAAGTTTGTCTTAAGTCTGTCTTAAGTTTGTCTTAAGTCAAACTTAAGAAAACATCCTAACTTTACTGCTACCAAATGCCTTCTGTGAATACCAAAAGTAGTAAGTTTAGGATTTTGTCTTATGTTAGTTCTGTGAATCGGCCCCTGAGAGCCTGTGTCTGCAGTTCTCCAAGCAGCAGCCTGGAGATATCTAAGTGCGGATGCCAGCTTGGCCGTCCTAAGACAGCCAGACAAATCAATATGCGCACTTGCAGTACCCAGTGCCCACCACTCCTCCTGCTGCTGTCAGAGAATGTCCCCACCCTCAAAACTCGCCTGCAGCTCTGTCATGTAAAATAAAATCATAATAACGCAGTTTTATTAATTGCTTTATTATCATTTTATTTTACAAGTTTTCCTCTGCTGGCTCAGCAGTGAGTGACGCTCCTACGCCATAACAGAGGAGCCACCACTGCTTCCTTGATGCAGTCCTCATGCTTGACATCCTTCTCCCCCCACACATCAAGGAAGACCAGTACTCAAAGTAATGAAGATTACCGGTAAGTAACCAGGGCATTTTCCCTTTCTGTTTCCACCAGGCAATGCGTGCAAGAAATGCGCTGGGGACATGGTCAGGGAAAAAACATCCTGCTTGTCTGCACCATTTGTGTTCGTTTAGAGAAAATAAATACCCCCTTTGAGCACTTATATGTTTCTAAATAAAAAAGTTTGCAGAGCATGTATTTAATACATTCCTTCCATCAAACCAGCAGTGCTGTATAAGGAGTAGACACAGTGGCAGATTTCTTCCCAGCACAGAAGTCACAAGATCTCTAAATAGGGTGGACCGGCCTCTGTCTGTGAGGCGGATGCCATGGCCTCTGCTCATATGACAGACCGGCAGACCATCCACTTTGGTTTAAATGACTCCTTAGTTTTATATTTAAACTTAGGGCCCTATTTATGGGAAGAGTTGCATTGTTGTGACAAAGCAGCGATGCAACACTTTTCAGTTCGCCCTCCTTGTGACACCATAGATGCACTGTATTTAATAATTAATGTTTGGTGCATTATGTTACAAGTAGTTACAGATACGTCAGTATTTCTGACGTATCTATCAGTGCAAACATGATGCATTGCTGGAGTTGTGTCGGAAGCGTGACGTAACTCCAGCAATGCAGGGGGGGAGGGCTATGATTATAGCACTGTGTCACTCTTATGCCTGCCATGAGGCAGGTGTAAGGATTTGATGCAGTGGCATCCTATAAATGGTGCTTTGAAATCTGGTAAATTTCAGTGCACCACTCCTACGAGGCTTTCTTGTGTCAGAACGCCCACCTTGCATACATTATACCTGACGCAGGTATAATGTGGCACAGGGCTTTACATGTGACACATCTGCCTAGATGTGTCACCTTGCAACTATGCTGCAACGTGGCACTTTGTGTACCCCACCGATGCATCACGAAAAGTGACACAACAGCGGTGCAAAAGTATTTCAAAGGGCTCATAAATAAGCCCCTTATTCTTTTAGAATTTTCCATAATATGATGCTGCATTGGGTTAATGGTGGGGTTATTTACTGGTGGGTAAAGAGTACTATTAGTTTAAATGCCAAGTTTTAGGCAGCGGCAACACTCGGGGGGTGCGGGGGGTGCGGACCGCACCGGGTGTCACCCCATCATGGGGTGACACCAATCTGGTTACGCTGCTGGCTCGCTGTGTAAACACAAACACAGCTCTGCACTGCAGTGCAGCCTCAAGTCTGCTCTGCTGCTTTATTATAGTGCAAGTGCTGCACACACCCTGCGGTTACACTTTGTACTTTGTTACTACTGTTGTTAGCTCCCTGGCCTCGGGCTCCCTGCTTTGCTCGGCCGCACCCGCTGTGTGGAGAAAACAAAAAGAAGGTGGGGTTGGGTCGGAGTCAGTCGCTGCCAGGCCTTCCATCCCGCCGAGAGGTCGCATCACTGGCAGAGCTGTGAAATAAACCGCACCTGCCTTCCGATTTCATATTCGTTGGAGAGAACAACTGTGCACTTTTTAAGACAAAAATGAGCGTGATAGATGCGCTTGCCGTTTTTAAGCACTGGTTGTTACCATGGTGAACATTTTATAACATTGGTGCACTTTCTTTAGTTGGAATAATAAGTCCTAAATAAGCCTGTGCATCTAGTGGTTACCCCTGGGGGTGCTTTACGTGGCTTATCTCGGAGGCACTGAGGAACAAAATTCCCCATAATGTTCGGGAATTATGATGTTCGATAAAGCAGGAAAATATAACTGAGCCACTCATAAACATCACAGAACTAAATAAGTTATATTTATAACTACATTGGAAAATAACATCAGGAGTGGTATTGATTGCACCCCAGGGTTCTTCTGGAAAAGATACTTCGAAGTTTATCTTTGTCAGTTTTGTATGTTTGCAATATTTGATCAAAAAGTACTCGATTGCTTTCCTAATGTACTTCTGTAACTAATCTGGTATTTTTATGATGTTGTATTACATTTCTGGGTGTCTGGGATATGGAAGAAACTCCCCCAGGACCCTCCATAGAGAGCGTTTCTTTACCCTTGAGGCCGGTCAGAGTTCAAGTTTGATATCATAGTCACACATTTGTTTTACACTTCGTTCCGGTTACTGGAGCACTTTCGTTTCTGGTGCTTTGCAGCAGCTGTAAGATCTCCTTACAGTTTCTAATTGCTCAAATGGGTGACATTTCTGCTATTTATATGTGTGTCCTGTTCTTCTTGTTTGTTTTTGCTCGTGAGTAAAGTGTCACTCATAATCATTTAATACCACTCATAATTTCACTGAAATTCTGAAAATGTAACACATAAGCAATTTGAAACTTTGGCAGATATATGCACCACCACCCCTCCTCTACACCCCCTCTCATAGAAACCCGCCCCCGCACCCCCTCTCTCAGACGGGGGCTCCTGGGGCACAGTCAGGCCTCTCACCTCTCCAGGCTTCAGTCCTCGAGTCATGGTTCAGCTCCGCTCCCCCGAGGCAACGGGGTCTCCGCAGAGAGGCCACGGGGGTCCAGGACAGCAAGGGGTGGGTGGAAGGGGCGTTCAGAGCAGAGGAGCACAGAGGCCCCGGGGGTCCAGGGCAAAACTGTAGGGCAGGGGGAGGCTCAGAGGCAGCAGCACAAACTGGTCATAGGAGCACTGAGGATACACAAGCGCCTAGAAGCCGTGTACATGAAGCAGGTGAGCGCTGCCTGTGGGAGGACGGAGGTCCGGGTGAGGTAGAGCACTGACCGAGGAGCTGCAGGGTCAAGAGACACCCCGAGAAGAGCCGCACCCAGAGCTGTCATCTTATAAATATACTTGTCCAAGATGGAGGAGCAAACCGCCTGATTCATCAAGCTAAATTGCGCTCGCAAAGGGCAAAATTCTCAGAATCTTGCCTTTTGCGAGTGCAATTTTTGCATTTGGGATTCATCATCCCAAATGCAAAATTCGCTATTTAAGAATTCACACATTTGCGAAGAATTGAATTTAAGGAATCTCTATTTGAGATTCCTTAAATGCAATTCATGAAGCATTTTAAAATTGCGAAATTGCAATTTTGGGCCGCTATATACCGAGAGGTCAGACCTTTCGGTAAATAGCAAAAACTTAGAAAAATGCATTTAAATGCATTTTTCTAAGAAGCATGTTGCACACACACATGTCCTTTGGACATGTGTGTGCGCAACACCTGTTTCAATTTGCATTTAAGGGGTGCTACAGGGTGTCCTTTGGACACCCCTGGCACCCTTTAAATCGCTATCCTATTTGCGATTAGCTAATTGCTAATCGCAAATAAGGAATACTCCCCAATCATTCCTATGGGCCTTTTGGCCCATAGGAATGTATGGGGAGTTATTCCTTATTTGCGATTAGCAATTTGCTACTCGCAAATAAGGAATGTGTAGGAATCGCTATTTATTTAGCAATTCCTACATGAATCCCGTTTTGCAAGTCCTTAATAGCGATTCCTTATGAATCGCTATTAGGGGCTCGCAAAACGGGAGATTGATGAATCAGGCTGCAAGTCTGATAGATGAGGCCGCTCGTCAAGGACACCATCGGTACTGCTCTAGCAAAAATTTCACTTTTCCTGGAAATCCGAAAGAGAGGGAACTCAGGCCAAAATAAGAATTATTCACAGGCTCAACGTACAAGAGTAGTAGGACTACTGCAGCGGTTTGCCAGATGTGGACGTACTGTGCATTCACGAGTTAGACCCAGTACCAGCTTGCACTGGTATGAGCAGGGGGGCGGGGTGGTGGAAGCCGACAGACTACGGGTTAAGTAATATTACATTTTATTTTACAGAGTTTTCTATAGCGCAAACTTGACCCGAATCGGGTATCAGAGTGCTTTACATAGCACCAGTTGCATTACATGAAGACACATTCATTTTTGTGAGGCCCGGGGAGATTAAGTTATTTGCATAGAATCACAGGATGTTCAGAGTCATTGCCGAAACTCGAGCCCATGCGGTAAGTCGTGAGGGGGTGACACCATGAGTTACCCTCACCGGGTGACACCAACCCTAGTGACGCCACTGGTTTTAGGTTTCTTGCCATTGTAGTTGTTCTGTTAAATAGAAAAATACCTATTTGTGTTGTTTTTTCTGATGAATTTCAAAACATCCACTTTTAAGTTGAGTAAAATTGGGGTGTGAGCAGGGATTGAAGTGCAATCCTTTTATTAAACTTGAAAATCATGCTTGTATTTTCTTCAGTGTGGACTGACTGTTGGGGTTTCCTTTTTCCAGAGCCAATAAAAATGAATCAGTTGTGAAAGTCATATGTGCATTGACTCATAACTCTGGAGTCGCAATTTATTTCACACCAATTGTGAACTAAAAATCTAACACCAATGCTTTCGACTATTTAGTTACTTATTTATTTGCCTATTTATTTGAGGTCTCATATAGCGTGTACCATACCCGAGATGAATAGCAGAGCACATGACTGATAACAAAGGAGGACAGCGAGGGCAAAGCAACATTAATGCAACCGTTGCCACATAATGATATTGGTACATTGTAACAACCAGGGGTACGTGAAATTAGTGTAATTTGCTTTTGCATGATAATACAAATCATACTGAAATACATGAAATTAAATTCCGCCATTTTGTCCTAAAGCTTTGAGCAAAATGTGTCCTTGCATCAATTTTTGGTATGGTAAACTTCTAATCAGAATCGCACATTCATGGTAAAGTTTTACCACGATTGCCGCGTAATTATGTGAAGTGGTGGAATGGTATGATTTGGGGAATTTCGCGTAGCAAGCATAACACAAAGGGGTATATTTACTAAGATTTTATTTGCATCACATAAGTGAAACAAATCGTCACAAAATCAAATTACTTTCCAGCGCTAAACTGGTTTAGCACTGAAAATAACTTGAAAGTAATGCAAAGCAGCGCATAGCGCTATTTGGCAATACTTTGTTCCAAGAGGGCGTACCATTGGTGGTGCATGGGCGTTCCCTTGCACCCAAGCAAGGTTTTTGACGCTAACTCTAATTTACTAAATAATGTAGACAGGGTTTAACATCAGAAAACTGTGCACATTTGAAATAGATGCAACGAAGGAGAAATGCTTTTGTTTTTCCTTCCTTTTCCAACTTTGTAGGTGTGCTGCCCTGTACAGCACACATATGTTATGTTATGTTATGTTATATTGGTTTTTTGTATAGCGCACGGCTACTCAAAAAGAGTGTCCCGGCGCTTTAAGTAAGGAGAGCTACAGCACAATAACATAACACGGTAAAAATAAGGGGAAGAAAAGTACATAAAGAGAACAGACAATTGGATGGCCTACTGGGTAAACAGCCAGGTTTTGAGGCCCTTCCTAAAAGCAAGAAGACTGGTGGCTCCATACAAAGACATAAAAGGTTAAAGTGTGTCTAAGCATAGCATTTTGTACTGAAAAGATGTTTTTTCAGTAAAAACACCTATGCTTGACTCATGTAGACACCATTGCACTGTGGCATAAATGTCTCTCCGTGGCGCACAGCAGCTAATTTCTGCGCCAGAGCTCGGGAAAGGGGAGAAGAATACCTTATTTCTGTGAATGTGGTTCTCTCCTGCTCTCTCCCTCCCACGCAGTGCAGCATAGCAATAGTTGAGTGTTCTCTTTTACTTAAAAAGTTGGGGTTTGAAGAATAAATAGGTTGGAGATTCTCTTAGAAATGATCGAGCCTAAGGCTGTGTATTGCGTGGGGTTCCTGAATGTTTGAATGAATGAAGGAGTGAAATGCATTGTGAAACACAATGTTACCCCGCAGGGCACCCATGTGCTGGTGAGGAAGGAGACCGGCGGAAAAGCCATCCGCCGCGGACTCCCCCGCCATCCTAATGTAGCGGGGGTCATTTCTGTGAGGATAGCGTACGGATTGTCCCCTCCGGGCCGGCAGTGGCTACCGCCAGCCCGGCGGTGGCCTTATTATGAATTTGGGAGTAAGGGAACTGCTGAGGAAGCAGCGTTGGATTCCCCACTGCACAGCTGGTGGTCTGCCCGCTGTATTTCGATGTTGGCGGTTTGTTGATGAAAAGACCACCAGAGTCCCGCAAATGCCACCAGCCATTCGCAGACCATTGCAATGGCCGTAGTGGGAAAGCATCTGTCAGAGGGCGGTACAGACAAGTTTACTGCCGTCAAAATTAAGAGTTGGCTTTCTGTTGAGCCGACTGTGGCAGGAAGAATGGCTGCTTCTAGTCATTGGAATCGAAGGAATTAGGATGCAAACTTACCCATTTTCTTTTCTTTCATTCAGTCTCCCACGTGGATCCCTTCCTCCAGGCCCCCCCCCCCCCCTTCATAGCAGCATTTGACCCTGAAGAAAATTACCCTGTTGGTGCCGAAATCCAGTTAAGTCCATTTTGCACTATTTACCGATTGACTGGACTGGGCACATAAGGCTGGACTCCAACAATGGGAAAGTACTTGTAGTAGGTATTTTTTCACGTCATACACATGTGTACATTTAACACTTGTGTAGTCAAAATATACACACCTGCATCAACACATATGAAAAAATATTCTCTGTCGTCAGAAACACAGCCGCTGGGCCAGCAGTGACATCATCATTTGGCATCATTTGCTGCAGCGGTCTTGTTCGGACTACTGCTGCGACATTAAGACTGCCAAACTCGCAATCAAGCCCTTCATTTTTTAGTCTTTAATTTCAATTTCCTTCACATTTACAGAACATTAAAAAAAATTCTGTTTTACATTTTGCTTCTTCATGTATATACTCTTAAATAATCTGTTAATTGTATTTAATTTCTAAACAGTTGTGGACCCTCTGAGTAGGTTTTGTGGTCCCCCAACTGTGCCCGGACCAAAGTTTAAGAACCTCTGCACTACGTAGATCATTTTTAATGGGAGTGTCTGCACTACTGGTGATGGGTCATGTGTGGTGGTGGACTCACTCCAGTTCTGAGCTGGAATACCATTAGTGCTAGTTTGGGTCCCTTTGGTTTGTAGTAACTTTCGAAGTGCAGTTTGATAATAGTAATAGACTTACTCTTTGTGGGTGGCTGCCTGTCCTTCCCTAAACTCCTCCTCAACCTCTCTCTTAACCTCTCCCTAAATCCCACCAGTTCTGTTGTGAATATGCTCCATTTTTAACCACCCCATCCCATCCACATTTACTACTATTTAGTAAACCATCAAGTGTGAGGAGCTACTCATAAAAACATATCAGAGGTGAAGGTGAAGATATACACTTGTAGGTTTATAAACAGCATTTTGTAGCACTTTGGTAGTACTCTTGTAGTACTACAAAAGTACTACAAAATACAGTTCATGAGAATGTCCGAAGTATGTTAAGATTAGATGAAGGCTTATTTTATAGGGGAACAACTGTGGCATGGTTCCAGTTGTAGGTACCTCAGAAGACGATAATAAAAGGTTGCAGAGATTCCAAAGCACAAGACAAATAATGTCAGATGCCTTCGAAAGAATACAAAGTGTTCCAGGGTAAAGAGGAAAATCATGTTTGAGAGCCTTCACAGAAGCTAATCAATCAATCAATCAATCAAAGTATTTGTATAGCGCGCTACTCACCCGGAGGGTCTCAAGGCGCTTGGGGAGGGGGGATCCGCTACTGCTCGAACAGCCAGGTCTTGAGCTGCTTCCTGAAGGCAAGGTGGTCCTGGGTCAGGCGGAGGTGGGTCGGGAGGGGGTTCCAGGTCTTGGCGGCGAGGTAGGAGAAAGACCTTCCCCCTGTGGTAGCTCTTCGGATGCGGGGGACGGCGGCGAGGGCGTGGCCGGTTGATCGAAGCTGGCGTTTGGGAGCGTAGAAATTGAGGCGGCTGTTGAGGTATCCTGGTCCTTGGTTGTGCAGGGCTTTGTGTGCGTGGGTGAGGAGACGGAAGGTGATTCTCTTGTTGACCGGGAGCCAGTGCAGGTCTCGCAGGTGTCCGGAGATGTGGTTGCGACGGGGGATGTCCAGGATGAGTCTTGCTGAGGCGTTCTGGATCCGCTGGAGTCTCTTCTGCAGTTTGGCGGTAATTCCGGCATAGAGGGAGTTGCTGTAGTCCAGTCGGCTGGTGACGAGGGCCTGGGTGACCGTCTTCCTGGTCTCGGTGGGGATCCACCAGAAGATCTTGCGTAGCATGCGTAGGATGTTGAAGCACGACGAGGAGACGGCGTTGACTTGTCTGGTCATGGAGAGGGATGAGTCCAGGATGAAGCCCAGGTTGCGTGCGTGGTCTGTTGGTTTGGGTGCGCTGCCTAGGGCGGGGGGCCACCAGGAGTCGTCCCAGGCGGAGGGTGAGGACTTCCGTCTTGTCCGAGTTCAGTTTCAGGCGGCTGTTCTTCATCCATTCGGCTACCTCCTTCATCCCTTCGTGTAGGTTGGCTCTGGCGATGGCGGGGTCGTTGGTGAGGGAGAGGATCAGCTGGGTGTCGTCGGCGTAGGAGATGATGTTGAGGTTGTGCTGTCGTGCGATGGCTGTGAGGGGACTCATGTAGACGTTGAAGAGGGTTGGGCTGAGCGAGGAGCCTTGAGGGACGCCGCAGATGACTTCGGTGGCTTCTGATCTGAACGGGGGGAGGCGGACTCTCTGTGTCCTTCCGGCGAGGAAGGAGATGGTCCACTGCAGCGCCTTCTCCCGGATACCGACGTTGCTGAGGCGCTGTACTAGGGTACGGTGGCAGACGGTGTCGAAGGCCGCAGAGAGGTCTAGGAGGATGAGGGCCGCTGTTTCTCCGTTGTCGAGCAGAGCTCGGATGTCATCGGTGGCTGCGATCAGGGCGGTTTCGGTGCTGTGGTTGGCCCTGAAGCCAGACTGCGAGAGGTCGAGGGATCCGTTCGTCTCGAGGAGGGCGGCCAGCTGCTTGTTGACGGTCTTCTCGATGACTTTTGCAGGGAACGGGAGCAGCGAGATGGGTCGGTAGTTCTTGAGGTCGGAGGGGTCGGCTGATGGCTTCTTTAGTAGGGCGCTGAGTTCGGCGTTCTTCCAGTTCTCCGGGAAGGTGGCGGTGTTGAAGGAGGTGTTGATGATGTCCCGTAGGTGGGGTGCGATGACAGCGTCGGCCTTGTTGAAGACGTGGTGCGGGCAAGGGTCGGTCGGAGATCCGGAGTGGATGGTGTTCATCGTGCGGATGGTGTCTTCGGTTGCTGATCGGGGTCCAGGCGCGGAGGGTGGTGGTGGGAGGCGGTGGTTCGGTCGTGGCGTGCATCTGTTGAGTGCTGAAGCTGTTGTGTATGTCCACGATCTTGTTGTGGAAGTAGGAGGCGAGGGAGTTGCAGAGGTCTTGCGAAGGGGTGATGTCGTTGTTTCCGGCGTTGGGGTTGGAGAGCTCTTTAACGATGTTGAAGAGTTCCTTGCTGTTGTGTGCGTTGTTGTCCAGTCGTGCCTTGAATGCAGTTTTCTTAGTGGCGTGGATCAGTTGGTGGTGTCTTCGGGTGGCGAGCTTGAGGGCAGTCATGTTGTCCGGTGTTGGGTCTCTGCGCCAGGCTTTCTCGAGGGCTCTGCAGTTCTTCTTCGAGTTCTTGAGTTCGTCGGTGAACCATGGGGCTTTCTTGCTGCCGGGTCTGCTAGGCGGGGTCCTCAGAGGGGCGAGGTCGTCTGCGCAGTCGCTGATCCACTTCGTGAGGTTGGTGGCCGCTTGGCTGGGGTTCGATACGCTGGTGGGTGGGTTCTTGCTCAGGGAGGTTGCGAGCTGGTCGGCTGTGATCTTGTTCCAGCTTCTGCGTGCAACTTGTTGCTGGTGGTGGTGGATCGTGGTCCTTTTGAAGCTGAAGTGGACGCAGCTGTGGTCCGTCCAGTGGAGTCCGGTGGCGTGGCTGAAGGCGATGTCCTTGCTGGAGGAGAAGACGGGGTCGAGAGTGTGTCCGGCGTAGTGGGTGGGGGTGGTCACCAGTTGCTTAAGTCCGAGGTTGGCGAGGTTGTCCAGCAGGGTGGTGGTGTTGCGGTCGTTGTTGTTCTCCAGGTGGAAGTTGAGGTCCCCGAGGAGGATGTAGTCAACGGAGGGGAGGGCATGCGGGCTGACGAAGTCGGCGATGTCCTCGCTGAATTGTGTGCGTGGTCCCGGGAGTCTGTAGATGAGGGTGCCTCTGAGGGTGGTCCTGGGGTTGATGTGGATCTGGAAGTGCAGGTGCTCGGCGGGTGCGAGGGTGTCGTCGGTGTTGGTCGTGATGCGGATGGAGTTCCTGTGGATGATGGCGATGCCTCCTCCTGTCTGGTTGGTGCGGTCCCTCCGGATGATCTTGTAGCCGTCCGGGATGGCGATGGCGATATCGGGCGCTTAGGAGGCGTTCATCCAGGTTTCCGTGAGGAAGGCGACGTCTGGGGCTGTGGTGTCGAGCAGGTTCCAGAGCTCGACGGCGTGTCTGTGGATGGAGCGGGTGTTGAGCAGGATGAACTTCAGGTGGCTGCTGCTGTTGCTAATCGAGGTCTTGGGCACTGCTGGAGTGGTGCAGGTCCGGATGCAGGTGAACTTGCAGACGTTGCAGCAGAAGGGTCCGTGGGTGCGTCTCGGGGTGGCTCGGTAGCAGCCCGGGAGTCTGCCGACGTTGAGTGCGTAGAGATCGGTGGCGGCGTAGGTCCGGTGGGAGGGCTGGTGACTGCGGGAGCCAGGGGTCCTGGCACTGGGCGCGGTCCAGGCGCGGACGGGCGCAGACAGGCTTACCTTTGGCGCACCTTTGGCGCTCATTCGGTTCTCCCGCTGCGCGCGTCCGCTGCGCGGTCGCTCTGGGGGCGTCATAAGAAGGGATCCGGTATGGATGGTCTGCGGGGAGGCGGGAGCGGGTAAGCCAATCGGCTGGCGGGGGTCGGGGCCGCGGGCTGGCAGCGGCGGGAAAATTGAGTGCGGGCTTGGCGGGCGGCCCTGCGGCGGCTGGGGCGCTGGCGGAGGGAGGAGGGAGCAGGCGGCGTCGGCGGCTGCGGCGGCAGGCACAGGAGCAGGTAGGCAGGTAGGAGCGGGATACAGGCGGAGCGTGGGGGCGACCAGGCCGGTCGCCCCCGGAGCTAGAGGTTTGTGCAATGTAAAGGCTATTGTAAATATGTTCCTGTCTTCAATAGGGAGTAATTTGAAGTTGATCATACCTGGTGTGATGTAGCTAGACCTTTTGATTCCTGAAACTAACCTTGTTGCCTCCTGCAGGAGAGCCCTCAGGCAGGTCAAGTGGAGCATGGGGATACCGGTCAGTAGTGCATTGCCGTAAGCATTTTTGGACAATATTAAGCTATGTACCACAGATTTAAAATCATCCTAAACTGTGAAGGTCTAATTCTCTGTGGAGTCTGATACTGTGCGCCTTTATTTATTTATGAAAACATATGCTTTAGTATGATCCAGTTTTAGATATTGTGTTGCCATCCGGGACTGGATTTTGATTCAGTTACTTACCGGTAATCTTCATTAACCCAATTCATACTCCTCCTTGTAACAATCCTAACACATGGAGGCAGGGTCACCTCAATGAGTTAGGAATGGGATGAGGAGGACGTAGATGAGGGTGTAGTGATGAGTACCTGAGCAATGGATGCAATGTCCTCAGGGAAAGAGACTTTCATGTACAGCTGGGTACTATCAGCGAAAAGCAGATTTTATTGAATCTGGGGAGTGAGGCTAATAGTGCTACATATCTTCAAAAGAGTGGGGGAAAGGTTAAGGTCATGAAGAACTCTAGGAGGAAGAGAGATGGGGTTGAGAGAGTTGTGTTGGCAATTATATTTGTTGGCAGCAGTTTTCAGGTAGGAGAACCACATATGAACATTACCACTCAGACCTATTGCTCCTTCTATTTTTTGGGGGGATGAAAGTGGCTGACCGTGCCAGGGAGAATTAAAAGAAAAGAAAACTTTTTTCAACAATGCAGAGTACATCGCCCGCTATTGGAAGAGTTGCAGACTAAATTCTATTGTCTAATCAGATCAGAGTTGTGCTGGAATTTCGACCATAGGGCTCTGCAGATGGGCCAGCTTGAAACATGTTTTTTAAGCATCCCTGTGCTTTCCTTAGAGAAGGAGAGAGATAGCATCTCTCACATGAGTGAGGGAAGGGCACATTTGAATAAGTCATTGTTTGGTAGAAAGTCACAGTTGGCAGATGCTTCATTCATTACGGTTTGCTCAGTGTAGATTGATTTTTTCTAAGAAGTATTAATTGGAGATAATAATTCGAACTATCAATCAGTAATTCCTTGAACTGTTCGATAAATAGTGGACTGTTTCCTCTGTGGTGGTGATGTAGCGGAAATCAAAGTTTAATTGTAGGGGTGCATTGGAATCACACTTTTAGAGTGCACCTACATATAACCATTTGTTGTACTAACATGAAGGGGCGGATTCTGATCCTGGATTTTTATTTTCCATACAAATAGGATTTGTATTTTTTTCCATACAAATTGTAAAAGTCCCTTCCAACCCGTGTAGTACGTTTCGTACGGGAAAAATACATACAGTTCGGCCCGATCCTTACAAATCGGATCGGGAAAAGCTGTACGACACGGACTTGTAAAAAAGACCATACAATTTGTAAAAAGGCTGTCCAACCCGTCAAGTACGATTCGTACCGGGTTGTCAGCATACGATTTGTATGGAAAATGGCCTGTATACGCCTCGTACCCTGGTATGACTCGTTCTGGGGGTACGACTCATACCAGGGTACGGGTCGTATAGGGGTATGAGGCATACAGGGGTCCCTCCACATGCGAGGTGTGTGTATGGTGCGTACCGCAACATCACGCATCATACGTACGTGATTTTGGGGTACGGTGCGTACATATGCGATTTTGGGGTACGGTGCGTACATACGCGATTTTGGGGTACGGTGCGTACATATGCAATTTTGGGGTACGGTGCTTGTACGGTGCGTACACGACCAGTACCCCTTCATCGCGTATGTACGCACCGTACCCCTCTTTCCGTGTCATCCATACGCACCCTACATACGCACCGTACCCCTGTATTCATGGGGTGTACGACGCGTACATGGGGGGTCTGTCTCGTACTGTTTTCGGGGCGTACAAGGTTTTTCCGGCACTTTTTGGCTCTTGTATAAAAAGAGCCGTACGGAGTGCCGTTTGTACGAATCGTACTTGCCGGGTTGTAAACTGCTGCCGGGAATACATGGTAACGTCGCGTACAGAGCAATCCGAATCGGAATCACTTGTATATACGAGTTGTATGGTCTTTTTTACAATTTGTATGGAGTGCGTCTATTTGTACAGATCGTACTTCCTAGGTTGTAGGGGCCTCCTTACAAGTACGAGTTGTATGGGGAAAATGCTCCATACCACGATTTGTACAGCGTTTTTCCAGGATCGGAATCGGCCCGAAGTGTTCAAATTTCGAAATGTAGTAACCTGAAACGTGATGTATTTAGATCATTGAATAGTAATCTGGAGAATTAATGTAGAAAGTCAATTTGATTAGCAGCAACATCAACATGACGAGTTTGTGTTGGGTAACTGACAATCGTTCATTTAAAAAATGTGTTTATTAATTTGTTGTCTACATTAATCGAATGTGCTTTATTTTTCGATGCGTTGTCATAAAGCTCACATGCCATTTTCTTATATTAGCCTTTTTGGAGGCCTGAAATGCATTTTCCCCGAAAGCTCTCTCTTTAGAAATAATGGTTGAATTTCATTTGTTCAGTGGAATTTGTTCTTTCTCACATTTTGTGATGCAGGTAAAATAAGTGCTTCTGTTAGTTAGAATAAAGTATTTTTTTATTAGGCAGGCAAGGAAACAAAAAGTTACATTGTACGGTCTGAATCAATGAACAAAGGCCATTGTCCTTCGCACAGGAGAAGGCTTGGGAACTAAGGACAAATGTGGTGAGACGAAGAATACCTTTGTCCCATTGAAACCAACCTTTAGGACGGTACCCAGAGCGGATGGTGTGACCTGCAGAGGATCTTGGGAAAGGTCTCTTCAATATTATGTTGTTGGGAGAAGGGAAAGCGCCCACTCCTGCTTCTGGCTCCCGAGAGAGAGCACCTTAGAACAAGCTCTGTCTCAATAGCTTTAAGCTATCCGACTCATCGATGGTGGAGAGACTTCGTAGGAAAAGTTCACATACTAACAGTTTTATTTCTTTTCACTGAAGATGTTTAAGTAGGGATGTCATTTTTGCGTTAGTGTAGTGGAGAAGTGTGGCTCACTGGTTAGAGCGGCAGACCCTGATGCAGAGGTCTAGCCCGGGACCAGGGTTCAATTCCCCGCCTCGGCGGGTCTTGAGCTCAAAAATTCCACGGACCTGATAATTCTTGCCTTGGTGCCTATTCCAATCATGGAGTCCCACTCTGCAACTCTGGGCAATAGCTTGCTTAATCTCCACAACAGCCCCCACAACGCTAAGGATGCCTGGCCTCCAGCTTGGGGGTGTCCAAGAGTGGACACCTCACAGGGAAAGCCAGGATGGATTCCACAGCGATATTCGTACAAGAGCCTTGAGACCCTTGCGGGTGAGTAGTGCGCTATACAAGTATCAATTTACATTTAGTGTAAGGATAGAATAATGCTCTATTCATCCACCCTCGATGCATGGAAACTTGGACTCATTCTTCCTGATCCTCTGTATTCTGCTTTTTGAATTAATTGTTTTGTATATGTTGCATCGTTTAAACTGGGTGCACAGGTTTGACTTTATGCTGATTCTGATGTATTTCTACACTATCATCTTGAGTTGTCTTTATGTCCAGTTATTTTTGGCTTTGTCATAAATTCACTAACCTTACGTAGGTGTCTGAGGTTATTAATGTGTCGAGTGAAGCTCCTCAGTGGCGTAACAAAATGTGAAGGTGCCGCCCTGCAAGTTACGTGTAGGGGGCCCCTCTGGACTCAATCAGGAGCTATCCGGCCAGGGTACTGTGCTGAGGGGGCCCCTGGAGCTTGCCCCCCCCAAACCCTAACACTGAAGCGGCCTATGTTACACCACGGAAGCTCCTGTAGGATTGATTGGCAATAATTAACAACTTTCCTCCCTCTGCACTTCCATGCTGGTAAAAAGAGCCTTCATATTGTGAGCCAATATTAGGTACAGCATTTAGTGGTAAATGGACTGTAATTTGGTGTGATTCTAGGCAGCTGTTTTCATTTCTGATGAAAAGCATTTGAAGATGAAGTATTACATTTACAAAAACAAAATAGATTTTAAAAATATGAGTTTAGACTAGGGATTCAGCAAGCTTTAGATCATATATTGGGAAAGGGGGCGGGGTTATGACACTTGCATCAGATGACAGGTGCTTTACTCGGCCCCATGAGCAGCCTGCCCTCCTGGGTTCCGGTAACATGCACAGGGTCGCAGAGATCACGTTTAGCAGACCTGAGCACGGCGGGAAGTGACACTCCGTGCCCCCTTCATGTTTTTCATACCTTTGACTCAACTACCCCACGGCTGGGACATGGCGGTTGCCAAGACTCCCTGCATTACCCTCTGACGTGTTCAGAGACTTCTATTTTTCCACGATGTCGTTAATTCTGAGAGGCAAAATGGACAAATGTGGGTTCTTTAGTTAATACTGATTTCTTTAGCACGACGTTGCGTCATTTGCCCAGTTCTTTTACATATTCCCTTCATTATGCCAGCTTGTTGTATTTATTTTGATCTCTGTAGGGGTATAAAATGCATGCCTTAAGCAGAAAGAGTAAATTATTCGACTGCAATGAAAGAAAAATCAAGGAAACCATTAAAGCTCAAGAAAGTGCTTCCTAATCAGTGTTTAGATTGACGGCGCGGCCGCCATAATTCATCACAGCACATCGGGGCATTTTATCCAGGGATTTATCTCTGCTTTTTTGGCTTTAAAAACCAAGAAAGCGGAGATAAAATTATCTCCCTATCAGCAACAGGGTGCTAACACGCAAATTCGCATGTTAGCACCCTTTTTCTCTACGCTTCCCCTTGCATCTCTAATGAGATGCAAAGGGGGCGTTCCAAAGAAAAATAATAGGAGAAATGTTGTTAAGCGACATTTCTCCTATTATCAAGGATTTCGCTAACCCTGTTAGTAATAAAAAAAAACAGCGCTAACCACGGTTAGCGCTGCTTTTTTTACACCTGGTATTTTCCTGAGTTAGCCATGATATCCTATGGAAGGTGGATATCATGGCTAAGTTTGTGAGCCCCTATTATCAAGCTAACGCCAAACTTTGAGAGATTATCGTTGGTTTTCCAGCGATAATCTCTCATTTGGCAGTTAGTGTGAGGATCACTTCTGAGATAAACCTTGCTAATAGCAAGTTATCTGTGCGATAATTTCCGGCAATGCTTATTGTTAAAAAATTTGTTGCTAAGCTTCGTTAGCGATAAATATCGCTAAATCGTTGGTAATATGCCCCATCGTTCTCACCATGTGATGAAGAGAAAATATGTAGGGGACTAATGACGCCTTTAATCATGTGGTTTGTCGATTTCCACATGCAGAAATGAGGCCAAATCATGCCATGCAGTGTTAAAGTGGATTTCTAAAAAATAGTGGTGTGATCTCTTCAATCGTTCAGGACAATTCCTGGGAAAAGTCTACTTAACGTCCGCATAGTTAGCATAATTTTGCTAAATTCACATTCCTCTTGTTATGCAAAATTCTCAAAATTAAGAATTTACTGCAAATTATTATTATTATTTTTTTGTACCACAAACGCATGGGAACAATGCGAACAGAGCGTGAGTGGCTGTTGCTAGCAGTGTTTTTTTGTGGTTTTCTGTTTTTTTTGTTGTTGCGCAAAATACATCCTCACTTGCAAGTGGATGCAAGGATGGATTTCAATACAGGGCGTAATGCCAGTTTTGTATTTTGCGTAATTATGCATAATTTTGCTGAAATTTTGTATAATTACACAAAAGTACATTATGCAAATTCACACATTCCTAATAAGGAGACCTGAGAGCTAATCTCAGCGTTTCGTTTAAATAAAAGAATTACATCGGCCCAAAGTGTCTCTTAGGAGTCCTCTGACGGTGATGCTGAAACTCAGGATTGATGATTACCAAGGCTCTCTTGTCAAGATTCCAGCTCATGCCTCTGACGTCCACCACTTTATACTTCCTGGGCCTCATTTATGAAAAGTGACGCATCGCTGCGTGAAAACAGCAATGCGTCACTTTTCACTGCGCACTCCTTGCGACACCGATGATGCATCATATTTACAGTATGACGCATCATGGCGCAAGGAGTTACAGATACGTCAGTATTTCTGACGTATCTGTATGGCGCAAAAGTGACACATTGTTGGAGTGTTTCACAAAAGTGACGCAACTCCAGCAATGTGTACTTTCACATGGGGCAAGCCCCATGTGAAAGAACCTGCGTGAGTCTTACGCCTGCTGTGAGGCAGGCGTAAGAAATTCACGCATTTGTGTCCTAGAAGTGGCACAGTGAAATCTTATAGATTTCACTGCGTCACTTCTATGACCCTTTCTTGCGTCAGAACGCCTACCCTGCATACATTATATGTGGTGCCGGTATAATGTGGCGCAGGGGTTTACAAAGTGACGCATCTAGGTAGATGCGTCACTTTGTAAATATGGTGCAACAAGGCACATTTTTTACGCTGCTGGTGCGTCACAAAAACGGCGTAAAAGTGACGCACAGCCTCATAAATGAGGCCCCCTGTCTCTTTAGCACGCTCTTGCAGGTTTTCATACTTGCTTGCTCCCTTTGTCACTGTATTCCTATCTTTCTCTCCCGTGTTGTACCAATGAGAAATTGGATTATTGGTTGAGTGGGGTGGAATCCCTTCTCAAGCAACAACCACAATCCCTTTCGAGGTCAAACCCAAAGAGTCACTAGATTAACCCATGCTTAACACTCTGGTAGCTTGCCACGAAAGCCTGTCTAAACTTAGAGGCCATGTGATAAATATTTATGCTGTACTTCAACAGTAATAAAGTGAAGATACAACACATGAAAAATCCCACACTAATTTAGAGAAATAGAGTAAAATTTAATACATTTTTGACACCAGAACAACAAAAATCCAAATAGTAGCACCAGAGATATGCAATTTTAGAGGTTTTGAAGGAACATACAGGCAGATGCATCAAGCAAAATACCTCCCAGTAAAATAGCGATTCGGTAATATTTAGCGAATTTATTGATGCATCGCGGTTTGCATGTCCTTATTAGCGGTTCCTTATTTTCCGCTAATAAGGACTTGGAATATCGATTTTTGATGTATCTGCCAGAAGGCACTTAGAAGCAAGAAGCACCAATTGGGGTTATCTGGTCACAGTGGACCAGGTCAAAGTCATAAGTTCCATTTGGGCTTAATGGACCACTGACAGGAATAAGTTTAGGTCCCTGTCAATAGTTCCATGTGTCATGTGGTGTTGAGATGTGAAGTCCTGCATCAATCTGCACTGTGTTGATGTTGAAAAGCCATCGATAGGAGCTGTGGTGCAAGGTACTGCACCAAGATGTATCATGCTGAATTGATGCTAGTGAAGGCGCCAAAAGGGAGCTGCGATGTGGTGTTGGGATGCCCCATGCTGCATTGAGATCGATAAAACTGCTTAGGCTGCAAATACTTGTATCGAGGTTCAATGAGTGGGGCTGGTTGTCAGCATTGAGGTGTGCTGCGCTGGGCCAGTGCTCTCGAAGCCATGTGGTTTGGCGTTGGGATGCAAGAAAATATGTTGGGATGCATTGAGCTGTGCTGGTTGTCGGCTTCGAGATGTGCCGCGCTGTGTTGGTGCTTGTGAAGCAGCTGCACAGAAGTTAGGCATGGTCTTGGGCAGCAGAGCAGTCCTTGGTCAGCAAAGCAGACCTCTTGCAGTGGGGCAGTACTTCTTCTGTCAAGTCCACAAGTCCAGAAGTGATCTGAAGAGTGGGTCTGAGGGTCCAATGTTCATATCTGGTGTCCACTTTGAAGAGGGAGAAGCTTCCAGATTTTCAGAATACAGAGTTTTCTGGAGTTTCCTGCTTCTCCTCCCAGGTTGCAGTCTGTCTGGCGGCACAAATGGCTAGTGTAAAGTCCTGTGTGAGCTGAGCATTGCCTTTGAAGTGCAAGTGTGGTAGGTGACAGCTCCACACCCCCTATCAAGTCAGGGATGACCCATCCTGGCAGCAATTATTCCCCCTTTGTCTCCCTTTGTGTCCGTTGTGCTGAACAGGAGTGAGGGTGCTGACTTTACCAGGAGTGCTAACGAAGCCTTCTTTGGGATGCAATAACTCAACAACTGTGCCACAGCTGTGGATGGGGGGGTGATGCTGAATGTTCCTTCCGCATGGGGCATAGTGTGAAGCAGTTAGTAGTCTGTTTACCATCGACAAGCCTCAGTGGAGTAGCAAGGGGAGAGTTTTGGGGGCGGCGCCCCCGCTCGTACAAGAGTTTGCTGCGGAAAAATCATCGCCAGCACACCACTCTTCAGCGCGGCGCTGCAGGGTGGCATAGGCACGAACTGCTGTGGGTGGCAAAGTGCCTAGCTTTGCCACTGACAAGCCTAGGTCCCTTGCAAAGGTCATGGCTGGGTCAATCTTCTGCCAGAGGTCCTGGGAAAGCTGTAGAGGACCGAGACTCAGTGGGTTTCAAGACTACGCTTCCAGAAGGCACCTGGCCTGTTACTTTTGGGCTGGTCCACCACAGAGCCTGGTGGTAGGTCCTTCCTCTGAATATGGAAGTGCGACTAGAGGTAATGGTCCCCTGCCGACTGCAGGGGACCGGTTCCTCTCGTTCTAGGGAGTCCTGGTGAAGTATTTGGGTGGCAGAGAGGTTTGCCTTCCTTATGGAACTGGTCTCTAGTTCTGGACAATTCCTAGTCTGGAGGGTGCAGGTGTTGCTACAGGTGAAGGACTTTGCAACGCTTTTTTTGTGGAGTCCGGCCTTGTGCAGACACAGCTTCTCTTTGTACTCTTCTTCTACAGGGCAGATCTGGAGTTCTGGTGTCAGGAATGTCCCTTAAATCCTGGATTTAGGAGGGGTTTAGGGGTGTGAGGGCTAGTAGCCAATAGGCTACTAGTCCTGTGGCTAATTCGCCCTTTGAGGTGACCACAGTAAACTAGGCTGACACGGTTATTGTTGAGGCATATATGTCATAACCGCTAAAATAATCATCCCTGCTTCCTGGGCTTCAGGAGGCCAACCTTAAGGGTGAATTACAAACCTTAAGGCAGTGAGGTGACTCTGTCATTCATGGTGGTTGCAGAGTCATACTCGAGCAGAGAAGCTGCTTGTGCAGGCTGCGGTAGCAGGCCTGCAGACTTTACTTTTACTTGGGTCATTCAGAGTGGCACAAATAGTGCTGCAGCCCTAGTGAACCCTTTAACACCCTTGCTCTGGATATCACTGGTACCATATACTAGGGACTTACAAGGGGGGTTAAAGCACCTTGCCAATTGGGTGTACCAATTCACATTATCTTGTGGGAAAGAGAACTGGCACTACCGTCTGGTTAGCAGATCCCAGTGAACTTTCAGCTCTAAAACCACAGCATCTAGAGCAAAAAGTGTGTGTGTTTAGGCGGGGGGTGACCATCCAAAAAGAGCGCTTTCCTACAGTCCCCAAAAAATTAGTGCCAGTGCCCACTACCCGCAACCACTTGCACACATTAAGCAATGGCTAATCCCACCTCCACAGGTTAACAAATTGGGAGATCCTCATGTGATTAGAAGAGGAGAAAAATAGCATTATATATAGTATAAAAACTGAAAAATTAATTTGAATACAAAAGCAGCTCTAGCCTTTTGAGGAAATTATTGGAATTAGCAATTAAATCTAATGTTATGGAACCATCACTGAAATGTGTATGAAATCTGCAACCACATTGTGTTTTCAAAATGTGTACACTTAAAAGAAAGACACCAAGCCCTTGCCTATGTATCAGTAAAAATATTAGTATCTCTATGGCTATTGTCACAATATTTTCTGAGGCACCACTCATAAAAAAGTTTACCCATACTCAACATATTTATAGAAATGCAGGAGTTTTTCCATTTTTTGATTATCTGAAATTTTACAGTCTACATGAAACCTGCAAGCAGTCCATGACATTTCTCCTACAACTGGGTAGACCAAAGTACCAGTTCTTTTTCATAATTTAGATTGTGGAGTTGATCAGAGGCCAAGGGCATTGCATCTTAGAATGAATTGAACTAGGCATTGTGTATCAACACCCTAGTAGCTTGGCACAGGGCAGGCAGGATTAACTTAGAGACAATAGGGGTCATTAGCATGTCTAGCGGATTGCCTCCGCCAGGCTGGTGGTGGCCACCGCCAGCCTGGCGGAGGCAATTCGCCAGATATCCTTCCCTGAATTCCCCCCGCCAAATTACAACGGCGGGGGGGACCGCAGCGGGAGAAAACACCGCCCGCCTGTTTTCCGCCCCGGTCGCCTTGCGGCCGGGGCAGAAAATGATTAATATGGTGGCGGTGTCTAGTAGACACCGCCAGCCATATTAACATGGGCTGTGTGTCATGCTTTTCCACGGTGGCACGGAAAGGCAGGCGGTGTTCACTCTGGGGGGCCCCTGCGGGCCCCCAGAGTGAAGCAGAGTGGGGACATGCACACGGGGGTACTTGTGGTACCCCCCACATTTCCATAAACAAAGCGGCAGGCACCGCGCGGTGCCTGCCGCTTTGTTTATGGAAATGCTGCAAAGCATTTTTTGTATTGTGGTGGGCGGTGCAGAGAGCACCGCCCGCCACAATACTAAAAATACAGGATGTGCCAGCCACTGTGACGGGCACATCCTAAAACCCCCGTGGGACCCCCGCCCTTATGGCGGGCGGTCCGATTTACCACGAGGATGGCGGGCGGGCAAAGTCCGCCCGCCATCCTAATGAGGCCCCATGTGTTAAAGTATTTGTGTAACACTTCTAATAGTAAAACAGTGAAAAACACCACACACCAGGTTAGATAAAAAGAGCTTACTTTAACGCATTACACAAGACTAAAACAAGAAACATTCAATCACTAGAAACAGAGTAATAATTTTCAAAAGAATAAACTGCAATATAGTGCCTAAAAGCATAAAGCACCACCCGCAGCTATCTGGTCGCTCTGGACCTTGTCAAAGTCAAAAGTTCAGGCCGACCACAATTGAGCACATGTCGGATAAAGTCCCAGATTAGTCCAGCTGAAAGTTAACCTGCTAAAGTTTTGTGTCAAGACTCAGTCCGTTCACATTGGAGAGGGTTGTGAGGAGCAAGGACAGCATTGTGGGAGGCAGTATGCATGATCCAAACAGCAGGCTGGGTGTCGTGGATGGGCGGACTGGAGCTTTGAGTTGATGGTTCCCCATGGGCTATTGATGCTGCTGTATGAAGAGATGGCTAACAGCGGCATGCTCTGGATTTCCATGTGAGCGGCATAGTTCTGGTGTGAACAAGCCCGTTTGTGGGCTTTAGAGCCCAAAAGCTTGATGTGAAGAGCCTGGAAACCTCAACAAGGCCCTCATTATGATGGATGTTGGCACACTGTTTCGGTGAGGATACTGCCCGTCCATAGGTGACCGGTTCCGCATACAGAATTAGGCTGCGATTGCACATGGTGCAGTCACAAACTTTCATTTTCCAATGGGAGCGTGTGCGGCGGTCCGAAACTGGCTGCAGCACAAGCTCCCATTGTAAAATTGAAGCTTTTGCACATCCCTGCACCATGTGATAGGCACACGGTGCATAGATGTGAAAGGGGGCACCATAGGTGCCCTCCAGGGCCTCAACCAGAGGGCCTGGGGAGAAGGGGCCCAGCTAGGGGTCCCCAAAGTCACTCTCCGACAGCCTTTCTACATCAGAAATGCCGACATGGAAAGGCTGTCGGAAACCAACATCATAATCCAGACGGCAGAAACGCCGTCCTTAAAGGATTATGTGCAGCTTCCGACTGGCCAATGGGCTCCTTGAGCCCATTGAAACCCAGTCAGTTCCCACAGCCAATTTACCACCAGCATTATAATTCGGCAGTCGGAATGTAAACCTACCATGTTGGTCGGTAAGCCTTCGATGCGCGGTTGGAGGCTTACCGACCGACATCGTAATTAGGCCCCAAGTGTCTAGAGGCACCACTTGGGGGTCAGGAACTGGTTGAAGACATATCCAGGATGTAGGAAACTCGCTCTCTATATAGAACTCTAAAGCAAAGTACACTGTGCAGAGTCTCCAGTGGATCCCAGATTGCTATACAGAGGCAAAAGTAGCTAATATTAATGCTCTGTGGTAGTGTGGGCGAACAGTTAGGCTTAACAGAGGGTAGTGCAAAGCATTTGTTGTACTCACAGAGACAATAAATGAGACACACTCTTAAGAATAAGCCAATTTGCAAAAATAACACAAATTTAAATGCACGTAAAATCATACTGTCAGTACTCAGGGTTTACCTTCTGAGTTTAGGGTAGCAGCTGGCCAAGGCCCAATGTTCTACCAGCGGATAGTCTGGAGCATCACATATTCAACTGGGAGCAGGGTACTGAGGTCATTGGAAGCAGGTGCGCTATGAAGAAGGGGGCCACCTAAAAGCAGTCTGCACAGGAGGACTTACAGGTAAGTCTGGGGAACCCTAAACAAGGAATTGGTTCCCAAGGTCTCAGGACCATGGGAGCACAGCTGGTTCGTCAGTACCTAGGTCGGCAGGCTTTGTCCAGAGCAGAAAGACCAGCCGGGCTCTGTGCATCAATGCGGTCTTCATGGTCAGGGGCAGGCAGGTTGCAGGGATGATTTCCAGACAGCTGGTTCACTTGCGAAGTGGGTCTCATGTGTCTCCATGTCACTTAAGGCAATAAGGCCTGCAGTATGGGTGACTTACATATATCTCATGCAATATCTGTGGGCATGGCACACAGGAATGTGCACCATGTCAACTCTTCAGTTTTCTCTGCACCAAGACACTCAGCCTGCAATTACAGTTTGCATGGTCTTGGTGAAGGGTCCCTAGGGTGGTACAATATTTGCTGCAGCCCTAGTGGACCTAACCCTGGGCGTAGTTCGCGAAGTAGCGCTACGCGAAGCTACGCGAAGTGCACTTCGCACTACGCGAACTTCACGTAGCACTACGCAGGCTGCGTAGAAGCATGTTCGCACTGTGCAAGATGCGTTTTCAATGATTGCACAGTGCGGACAAGCATCCGGCACTGTGCAAGCATTGAAAACGGCATCTTGCACAGTGCGAGCTGTAGTTTTCTGCTGCTCGAGTAGATTATTACTCGAATGGCAGCTTTCTCAACGCGAACAGGTAGTTTCTCATTGAGAGCGGTCGCGAGCATGCGCAACCACTCACAATGAGAAACCTGACCTCCTCGCGTTGAGAATCTCGCCGGGATATCATTTTGCTTGCTCGTGGTCGCGAACATGATGTTCAGGACCGCGAACAAGCAAAAAATGACCGCTGCACTACGCTACGCTGCACTACGCATGTTCGCACTGTGCTACGTGCAGCTCGCGTAGTGCGAAGTTGCGAAAACTTCGCAAACTCCGCGAGCGTAGCGTAGTGCTTCGCCCAGGGTTAGTGGACACTCTTCAGTCCCAAAGCCCTCGGTACCAGGGGTACCATTTACTAGGAGCTTACAGGGGTTGTTGAAGTTGTGCCAATCATGGTACAGTTTTAGAAAAGAGATATTGCACTGGGGTCCTGGTTAGCAGGGACTCAGTGCACTTTCATTCGAAATCACATCATGTTCCAGGCAAAGAGTGGGGTCTAACCATGTCTAAAGAGGCCCTGTATCACATTGGAGTTATTAGTGAGCATTTTATGTGCTTGAGGTTCAGATCAGGAGGCCTGCACACTAGCACTTTTGAGTCACTCTGGGGTCCCGGGTTAAAGATGGAGTTGCAGGTCCAGTTCTTCTCAGGCAAGAGGGCAGCAGGTCAGCACAACAGGGCAGATGCTTCTTCAGAGTAGCAGTCCAGCAGAGTGGCACCACTTGTAGCAGCACAACAGTCCTTCTTCCTGGCAGAGTATCCAAAGGTCAAGAAATCTACTGAAGTGGTGGAGCTTGAGGTCCTTCTTTTATACACAGTTGTGTCTTTTGAAGTGGGAATATGCTTCTATGGGCGTGCATTTGAAGTGTACAGATGCCCTGACTTCCCTGCCCCGGCTCCAGACTAACTAAAGGGGGTATCGAGCCCTTTGTGTGGAGGAAGGACAGCCTATTCAAGAGTAGTGGGCTGTGCCTAGCTCCTCCCTCCCATTCTGCCAGTGATGTCCCATCTAGCCATGTTATCTCTCCATTTTCTGGGGTGGGAAAGGGGTCCGAAGCCTTGCTGCCTGCTGAGGCTCCGAAGCATCTCCCCTCCCCTTGGCTGACCCTTGTAGACCCTATGTTGCCTCTTCTCCCTGTGGACCTATGGGATTGCAGGAGGGAAGCAGGGGCAGGTCAGAACACAAACTCTGACATAGCCATTTGAGTGGGAAGCCACCTTGCGGACACTCTCCGCCTGGCTTCCCCTCTCACTCCTGAGGGACCCCTTAGACTTTGAGAATGTGGGCGCAGATACATTTTAAGAGCAGGATCACTGCCTGCTCTTAAAAAATGAAACTGAAACATTTCATTTTTCTTTTTAAAACGCATCCCGTTTTCCTTTAAGAAAAACAGGCTGCATTACAATAAAGAAAACTGCTTTATTGAAAAATCAATCACAGACTAAGTGGTCTGCTGACCACAGCAGTCCACCATCCCTGTGAGTGCTGGTCATTCCCGTTGGGTCACAAATTGCGACCTGCCTTATGACTATTAATGAGGTAGATCCCTTGGGACCCATTTAATAATCGCAAACAGTGTCTCAGACACTGTTGTACATTCCATTTTGCGAGTCGCAAAATTGAATGATTGTACATCTGGCCCTATGTAACATATAGGGTTGGGCTGATTTTCTTTTCAACTGGCTGAGTTGTGCATGGTACAAAACTTCACAAGTCTTGGAACCAAGAGCAATATGGGGTGTGGAAAGGGGTATGGAGACCTCAAATTGAAACAATGCCAGACATTCTACACTTATTTATATATTTACTTTGTAATATATGTAATATTTACAACTTAAAGCACAGGGACAAGTTTGTTAGTTTGCCCCAACTGATAGATTTTTTAGGTCAGATTTGCAGCAGCGATTAAAACAACTCTGATTGGTAAATGTCTCAGTGTTCAATCTACCCAACAGGCCATATTGCTTTTTCACTGCAGCAGACAGTGAAACTGCAAAGGCCAGTGACGTAGCTAGACCTATTGCCACCTGGGCCGGACCCTAAGTTTGCTGGCCGGGGCAGGCAAGTGCGGGGGTGTGGGGGGTGCATCTGGCGGCCGACAGACTACTTGTTCTCGGAGACAGGGGGATGGTGGTACTCGACAGACACGACATGCTCAGCTCCGCCGCCCCCAATAACAGTCCCGCCCGGGGCGGACCGCCCCCCTCCCCATAGCTGCACTACTGGCAAAGAATGTATTTATTTATTATATTTTTGAAGCTTATAAAGCGCACGGCTACCCCCGACGGGGGTGTCCCGGCGCTGCGGACAGCAGGCAACCAGAGGAGTTCAGCATGGTCTAGGTGTTGGAGAACAGCCAGCTTTTAAGTTTGCTCCGGAACAACGATTCTGAAGTAGTGAGCCTAAGATCTAAAGGTAGGCCATTCCAGTACTTAGCAGTGGTCACCGCAAAGGCACGACCCCCCATTCTAGAGCGGCGAAAGCGAGGGGCACAGAGAAGGCGAAGGTGGTTTGATCTGAGGGCTCGCGAAGAATGGACAGGTTTGAGCCTATGTCTCAAGTAGGCAGGACCCAGGCCATTAAGGGCCCTAAAGGCAATCACCAGAGTTTTAAATTGTATGCGATAGGTCACAGGTAGCCAGTGCAGCTTAGCCAGATACGGTGAGATGGAGTGGCGATATGGGATGTTACCGATCAGCCTAGCAGCAGCATTCTGCACAATCTGCAACCGTTTAATCAGGTAAGCTGGGGCTCCTACATACAAACTGTTGGCATAGTTCAAATGGAAAGTAATTAAGGCATGAACAACGGTCCTCCGAGAATCGAGCAGGAGGAAAGGAAATATTTTCTTAATCATGTGAAGTGTGCCAAAACAAGCTGCTGTAACTTTGTTAATTTGGGTTTTACAAGCAATTGGACTGGGACCGGTGGGGGGTTTAACTCCGCGGGCCACCACAGCGAAGAAGGAGGTGGGGATTTCTGATTGAAGAATAAGACCTCGGTCTTATCTGTATTGAGCTTCAATTTATTGGTAGACATCCAGGAGGAGATGTTTACAAGGCAGTGTCGAAAGTTGGACAAGTTGCCGAAAGAAAACACAAGCTGAGTGTCGTCAGCATAAGAGATCACTCTGACTCCCCAGGATTCCACCACTTCTGCCAAGGGGGTCAGGTAGACGTTAAAAAACAGGAGGCTCAGTGCAGTGCCCTGTGGGACCCCACATAACAGAGGTTTCTCTGATGATACATAAGGCCGAAGAAAAACCTGCTGAGATCTGCCACTCAGGAAGGATCACACCCATGCCAGAGGTGTCCCCCCAATACCAATATCGCGCAAATGATCCAGTAGGATGTCATGCGAAACGGTATCGAAAGCCGCGGATAGGTCGAGGAGGACCAGCATGGCCTCCTCGCCCACATCCACGCACTCCCGAATGGACTCAGATACCTCCAATAATGCAGATTCAGTACTAAAGCCTAGCCTAAAGCCAGATTGGGAATCATGTAGGAGTTGCTTAGATTCCAAATATTCGGCAAGTTGCTCCTGCACCACTTTCTCTAGAATTTTTGCTGGTTTAGGGAGGAGCGATATAGGCCGATAGTTACTGAAGAGTGATGGGTCGGCATCTGCCTTTTTAAGGATTGGAATCAGCATGGCCTGTTTCCATAAAGAGGGAAATAGGCCAGAGAGTAGTGAGGAGTTCCAAATTTCAAGAAGCGGGCCAATCAACAGAGGGGCAAGGCTACCCAATACCTGTGCAGGGGCCGGGTCGAGGGGCGGCCCAGATTTGCACCAATGTAACAGAGTCAGTGCAAATTCCGCAATTAAGGTTTTAAATGAGACAAATGTTCCCTCATGAGTGGTTTTAAGGTCAGGCAATGGGGGAGCCCTGTTCTGATTAAATGAGGACGAGATATTGAGGATTTTCTCATGGAAGAAGTCCGAAAGCCCATCACAGAGGGTCTGACTAGGGGCACTCGGGCAGGCCAAGGCTGGGGGGTTAGAATATTCCTTGATAATATTAAATAAGGTTTGAGTCGAATTTTCAGCAGCCTTAATTTTCTGTGCAAAATGATCCTTCATAGTAATACGTTTAAGTTTGTGGAAGTTCTTGAGGGCAGTTCTATAAATAATTTTGGCGGCTGGATCGTATGACCGTCGCCAATCACGTTCCAATTTTTTACATCTACTTCTTTCCTTACGGAGTTCCGGTGAAAACCAAGGGGCAGACAGTTTAGATCTTAATGAGGTTAGCGGTAGGATAGGGGCAACTAGATCAATAGAGGATAAGAGACACAAGTTGAATTTGGAAACATCTAGGTTCAGATCATTGGAAGGCTGCCCTATAAGATTCGTGAAAGTAGGTTCAAGGGCATTACACGTAACATTGTGCCATTTCCTACCGTGGTCCCTGACTTTAGTGGAAAAGCCAGAAGACTGAGACACGGTCAACTCAAAGGGGATCAGGTGGTGATCAGACCAAGTGAGAGGTAGAGCAGGTAGAGTAATAAGGCCAGGATGGTTCGAAAATACCAGGTCAAGGGCATGGCCTGCTAGGTGTGTAGGGCCCTGTACCAGCTGAATCAGGTTAAGGCCGAGCATATTATCCAGGAAATTACTAGCTCGTGAGCATGTGTCCACATCTACGTGAAGATTAAAGTCACCTAGGACAGTAAAGTGGGGATGCTTTAGTGATAGATCCGCAATCGTGGCCAAAAGAGCAGCAAGCGAGGAAGGTGAAGCATCTGGGGGATTGTAGACCAGGACGCCTGAAGACATGACGAAGGAGGCATCCAGAATGGAAAAATACATTGCTTCAATTAGGCCTATGTTAGCAATTTTCCTGAGGTGATTTTTAGATGGGATAGTAGAATAACAGTGATCCCCCCACCCACCTTCGTACCCTCACGATTTATTCCCACAAGACGATAGCCAGGGGGGATGGCCAAATTGATGTCAGGATTGGAGAAATCTTTAAACCATGTCTCTGTGAGAAACAGGATATCCCAAGAGTAGGTGGAAATCAGTAGCCAGATGTCACTGGAATGGCGAGGGAGAGAGCGGCAGTTAAGCATACCAGCCTTAAAGGTCACAGATTGACTGGGTAGCCTGGGGTGATTAACCTGAGCAGTAACACTTTTTCTGGGGGGTTCCATGGTAAAGGCGCAGTACCTACATTTAAAATGAGGCAGTTCAGTCTCCGAGAAACTGCAACGTACCGCGGTGCTGCAGGCCCCGCTACTCAGCATCATCAGCTGAGACCTAGACCAGCAGCGCCGAGGGATGGAGGGGGAACTGGCAGCTGGACTGGCGCTGGGCGCGGGACAGGCGCGGACGGGCGCAGAAAGAATGAACTAATTACAAGGGTCTTTGTGCTGTATTTATGCAAGAAGTGTTTGATCACTGTTAAGCATGTGATGTGTGTGGCGTTTGAGAACAGGCCATGACTAGACTTGTCTGAAATTCACTTCATTTCCCTTGTATAAATTATTCAAAATACTTCAAAAATGATGCAAAATTCCTAGAAACGCCAATCTGTTGTTTGGTGTTTTTTTTAACATGAAATGCTACGTTACGTCCATTTTGGACTCAAGGACATATTTGAGGCGCTAAAAAAAGGCACAAAATCACATGCCACTCAAACAGCCGCTCTTGTTTGTGTCGCTCTTGTTCCCACAGCAGGATTTTTACACTCAGTTTTGGGCTTTTGCCTAACAAGCATAACATGAAATGCTAGAAAATACACAAATTTATACTGCTTAAACCCTGTCCTAGTCATGAGTGTGATGCCTTTGGTGGGTGGGATAAAGGATTGCCATCAGTGTCTATTTTAAACCAGAATACAGGCATGTAGAGCAATAATACAATTTGCGGCTAAATTCCTTATTTTAGATATACACTAAGAAGAGATTTTTTAAAAATCAGAGCAATGCAGCGCAGCCCCCCAAGCCCGTTTTTGATTGGAGGGGGCAGCAGTCAGCTTGCTTGCCAGGACCCCAAGCCCCAGCAGCCTTTGCTGCCATCACCGCCTTCCTCCTGCGCCCAAAGATGCATAAGAGCAGTGGCCGGGCCCTGCAGACAAATTGGTAGCTATTAATTTTTATAACTCCTTTCGCAGGAACCATGATAGTAAATGTAAAATGTAAATGTATTGTATTTATATAGCGCACGTCTACCCGGAGGCCTCTTAGCGCTGTATTCATACCGCTGTGGAACCCATCCTGGCTTTCCTGTGAAATGTCCACTCCTGGGCACCACCAAGGTGAAGCCAGGTATCCAAGCGCTGCTGGGGCCGTTGTGGAGATTAAGCAAGCTATTGCCCAGAGTGGGACCCATGATTAGACTAGGCACCGAGGCGAAAATTATCAGGTCCGGGGAAATTGAGTCCAAGAGCCGCCGAGGCAGGAATTGAACCCTGGTCCCAGCCCAGACCTCTGCATCAGGGTCTGCCGCTCTAACCATTGAGCCACACTTCTCCACTAGTGAATATTTAGATTTCCTTGAAGGCTTCATAGAGCAAGCTGGACAGGATAGTCGTACCCCCCTCAAATTTATCATAATGGGGGATTTTAATGTACACCATTGCACTTTAAATTGTATTCTGGATAGGGGAACATCGGAGAGTATGGCTCCCGTGGCTCATTTTGATCACTCTCCCCAAGGCACCCTGATACAGTGTATATTAGCTGACAACAATCTACATTGTTTAGAGTACACGAGCGAGTCAGTGGCAGTGCCCTCCTTTTATGGGACCGGGAGTTGTTCAACCATAGATTACATTGGGGTGTCCGCCCTGTTGTCTCAAAACATAATGAAAGTGAGCTCATCTTGGACACTTTATAGTGACCACAACCCAATCTTGGTTGAATTTAAGGGTTTGATGGTCTTTCGGGATACAGAACCTACGGCTCGCGCAAATAGAGAATTCTATCCAACAGACCAGGCCCCCAAAATAAGGTGGGGGAAGATTATACTGGAGGATTTTTTAAACCAGCTGCACACCAAAGGTAGGGAAGACTTTGAGCAGTGCCTTGATACTCATACTGAACCCGACGCGGTATTAGAGGCATTCGATAACTTGGCTAAGCAGATTGCAATAAATGTAACTGAAAAAAGGAAGACCAGGTGACAGCAAAGAGGTTAAATGGTTTAATTCAGATTGCTCCAAAACCCATAAAGCCCTAATTGTCACAGTAAAAAACAAGCCTGGGGATCACGAATTGATTAAAGTCCATAGGAAAGCGTACAATATAGCCTTAAAAGCAAAAAAAGATGAAATTAAGGAACAGGCTTGGGAGGATCTAAGTCAGGCTAGTACTATGACTGGAATATTGTAAATAATCCTTTCTTTAGAAATAATGATATGTCAAAAAACAGAGTGCGTCATTCCAGCCGTAGCTGGGTCAGCCATTTAGAGCAGACTTATACTGAGATGGCCGTAGAACATACAGATATCCCTTGGGAACCTAATACTGAACTGCTTTCTCTATGCTTTAAGATGGACGAAGTACAGAATGCTATAGCAGCTGCCTCAGTGCATAAAGCCCCAAGGCCCAACGGGATACTAGTGGATCTTCATAAATCAGACCCAGGCACCTGGGCAAAGATTTTAACAAGAGTTTTAACGCTGCTACAGTCGCTGGCCCACCTCATTCATGGTCCACAGCAGTGATCTTACCTATCTTTAAAAAGGGCGCCAGAGACGACCCAGCATGCTACCGCCCGATCTCGTTATTAGATTCAGCATCAAAAATAACGGGTACGATAATTTTAATTTGTTTAAGCAATTGGTTGGTAGAAAAGAACGTGCTATCGGATTTGCCATTTGGTTTTAGGAATGGCATGGGAACAGTGGACAAATACATGAATCTACTTATGTTGACTTGCAAATACACCCTTGCCAAGAAAGGTTGCATGTTCATGGCATTTATGGACTTAACGTCCGCCTTCCATAGAGTGAACAGATCAAAGCTATGGCCTTTATTGCTAGAGATAGGCATCGATGTAGATTTGGTATCCTTCTTGCATTGATCTCATTTACATTTAAAGATAGATATAATGAAAATGGTCCCCTAACCAAACCATGGAAGGACAGGAGTGGACTGAGGCAGGGTTGTATCCTGGCTCTGGTTTTATTTATACTCTATATCAATAATCTAAGGGCCAGACTATCCAGATGCAAGCAAGGACACTCGAGAGTTGGTTTAAAGTCTATCCCTGCCCTTTTATATGCTGATGATGCTGTGTCACTTGCCAGGACACCAATTGGGTTGAAACGACTGGTAAATACTTTTATCGATGTTATCGTCTCACTGGACCTTTCTACTAATTTTACAAACTCTCATACAATGTCATCGGGAAAGACCAGGCGCGAGAAGCAAGCACTTTATGCAAAAGTGGAGAGTTGCCCAACATTGCAACATATCCATATTTTGGTGTACTGCTTGATGAAAAGGGATCCTGGGTGGCTCAGCGAGCATTGAAGAAAAACACTCTAGCGAGAGCCACAGGAGCAACACTGGACTTTGCTAGAAGATTAGGGAGCAAACCCTTAGTGCCATTATTGAAAGTTTACAATGAGAAATGTATCCCTATGACAACATATGGCAGTGAGGTTTGGGGCTATAAGGAGGTAAATGATCTGCAAGTAGCCGGAAATAATTTTGTAAGGAAACTTTTAGCTGCTCCCCAAGTATCCCTGCATTTATGGTGCACGAAGATTTTAAGCAGGACTATATCTCAGATTGTATTGCAGTGGCCCTGTTAATATGGTGGCTACAAATCTAGTCTAGCCCAAGCCTTGCTTAAATCTAACTATTCTATAGGACTGCATAAAGTTAGACAGGTCCGTAGACATTCCCTGGCTAAATTATGTTTTACAAGAGCTCATGGTATTGGGGCGCCCGGAGCTTTTTAACCAACCAAGACAACTGCACCTCGGGGAGTTGAAAGCCATTAAAAGTCCATTTTTAACCAAGAGAAGGCTGGAAAGGGAAACATCTGAACCCGCCAAACCCATAGCACATTACATAATAATAATCCCTGGGATTTTAGACAAACCTTTTTGGTTGTTTATCAATAATTTGCATAATTGTTTTCTTTTATCAAGATTCAGGTTCAATTGCATTGACTGGCTCCTTACAGTGGATGTATGGCGTTACAATGCATGCTTTTACCACGCATGCTGTTACAACGCAGTTTTTACAATGCATACCTTTACAACGCATAGCGCTTTGGGGTGCTGGATAGTGAATAGTTTAATTTACTATTCAAACTCCAGTCCCCGTGGACACTAGGGAAGGTGTTGGATAGTAAATTAAATCTATTCCCTATCCTAGAGCGCCCCCAGCGCAATGCGTTGTAATGGTTTTCGTTGTAAAACCTGCGTTGTAAAAGCACTGCGTTACAAAAGTTTTGTTGTAAAGGATGTTTCCCCCTTACAGTACCACAGGGTTTTGCCAAGGTAGGATCTCTAAAACCCTGTTCTTGTGATGGCTTTTGGTCCAAGATTTGATGCATTTTATGTTTTTTTGTGGATATATAATGATTTGCGGTCTAAGTGCATTTTACATCTTTTTAAAAACTGCCAATTTGCACAAGTGAGACCAGCCCTGATATACTTGCAAATGATTTCATCCCCTCTGATATGGTATGGGGTTGTCAGCTTTTTAGCGGGCGTTGTACGTAGAAGGAAAAAAATGGACCGCAGGTAGAAAAGACCTGGCCTTTGCAGAGCTGAATGTTAAAATGTTGTTCTAACCTATATGATGAACTTCTACTTCTGGTAGTGATATTATAATGCTTTTATTCTTAATATTGTTTGGATTGGCGACACAGGTTGTATCACATTATGTTATATGTACTATGGGGCTAACTGACAGCTTTTTATGTTTCCTTCTTTTTACTACGTATTTGTACTGGCTACAACTTGCGTACATCTACTTTTATGGTCACAATGTGGCTGAATAAAGTTTTATTGACTTGACTTGACTTGCGCGACAGGTAGGGAGCAGGAGAGTCCCATATCTTCAGAGATATGGCTCTCTCCTCCCCTTTACCTTGCGCTTGTGCTGATTTCAGCTGCTGTGCGCCATGCACACACCTTACACCATAGCGCTAGGGTACGCGCGTGAGTCTAGAATAGGTTTCCTACAGAAAAGGTACCCTTCCTGTACAAACGACTATGCCTAGACACGATGCAAAGCTTTTCCCACTTTGTATGCATTCTGCACAGTGCAGCACGCATGCAAAGTCGGAAAAGCAAGGAGAAATTACAGCATTTATCTTGTTGGCGCCTCCTTTGAAGGGGCGTTAACTTTTGGCGCAAAAATCTAAGGGCCTCATTTATGAGGCTGTGCGTCACTTTTACGCCGCCGGTGCATCACTTATTGTGACGCACCAGTGGCGTAAAAAATGCGCCTTGTTGCACCATATTTACAAAGTGACGCATCTAGGTGGATGCGTCACTTTGTAAACCCCTGCGCCACATTATACCTGCGCCAGGTATAATGTATGTAAGGGGGGCGTATTAACACAAGAAAGGGTCGTAGAAGAGACGCAGTGAAATCTATAAGATTTCACTGCGCCACTTCTAGGATGCAAATGCGTCAATATCTTACGTCTGCCTCACGGCAGGCGTAAGACTGACATAGGCCCTTTCACATTGGGCTTGCCCCATGTGAAAGGACGCATTGCTGGAGTTGCGTCACTTTTGTGACACACGCCAGCAATGCGTCACTTTTGCGCCATACAGATACGTCAGAAATACTGACGTATCTGTAACTCCTTGCGCAATGATGCGTCATACTGTAAATATGACGCATCATTGGTGTCGCACGGAGGGCGCAATGAAAAGTGCTGCATCACTGTTTTCACGCAGCGATGCGTCACTTTTCATAAATGAGGACCCTGTAAATCTTTATAAATATGGTTGTGCGTCAAAAGGCATGGGTGGGTGAATGGGAACGCCCATGTAGTGCCCCCTTGGCGCTAAGTAATGCAAAGCAGTGCTTAACGCTGCTTTGCACTACTTTGAGAGTGCTCTCAAGAAAGGAAAACAGCAAAAAAAAGTATTGTGTGCTGGTTAGCGTCACTATTGTGGCACTAACCCAGCGAAACGTGTTTGTAAATCTCCCACCTAAGAATTCTAATTGTGCATTGTAGTTCTAGACATCCAATAACCCTCTGAGCAAAAATGAGTTTCAAGAAACAGTTCTGTGGGGAAAGAAAAACACTTTTCTGTTGTGTTTGTTTGACCCTCCAATCTGTTAGTGCTCAGAAGCCACCGGTTCCCAACTCCCGCCTCAGTCATCAGTAGGACTCCCCTACTGAATTTACCTCGATGGGGGGGGAGTCGAAAGTATAAGACCCCAGAGTTGTTACTGGAACAGAGGGACTCTGGCAGAGACAAATTCTCGTGCCAGCCGCAACCTTGCAAAACCCACATTAACCGGCGCATGCCCCCCACCCCGCAACCTAGACGTATACTCCCTCCCCACCCCCCACATCCCCCGACAGCTGGCATTTCCTTGCAGAACGATCCAATCACAACGACGACCATCTTCCCCGCGCGGTTCGATAAACGACAAAGTTCAGCTGGTTTCCTTCTTTCGAGTGTTTGCGAACGCGATGGCGCTGCGTCGAGCGTCATCCTTCTCGCAGCGCTGCACGAAACCTCCTTCAACTCCGGGCAGAGAGGGGCTAGCTGGCTGACGAGCAAGTCGTGTCAGTGCGCAAACCGCCTGGCACAGCCTGCTGGTGCACGGAGACCCCTGCGCCCACCGTTCCAGCAAAGCGCAACTCTGCGCCCACCCTTCGGCTGCGAGGACCCCGGCTGCGCAACCGTCTGTGGATAGGACCCCTTCTAGTGGAAATAACCCCGCACCCACCCTTCTGTTGAGCGAGCCTCAGGGCATACTTTTCTGACTTGGAAGGAAAACTCCTGGCGAGGGGACCCCCGACGCCACTGTTTCTACTGAGGGGACTGCTGCGCACACGAATTATCTGGAAATAATCGTGTACGTCCATTCTACAAGTTAGAGGACCCCTGAGTGCGTGTTTCTACTCACAGGACCCCGTGCCCACGTATCTGGAAGTGACCCGCACCCCCATCCTGCTAGTGGGAGGACCCCTGCGTAATCATTCCACTGAGAGGACCGCAGCGCCTATGTTTTATCTTGGAGTAACCCGTACGCCTACCCTACTACTGAGAGAACCCCTGCATCCCCCTTTCTGGTGAAAGGACCTCACGCGCTCACTTTTCTCTCTGGAAGACACTTGCGCCCACCCTTCTATTGAGAGGACCAAGGTGCCCACCTTTCAGCGAGAGGATCTTGGCACCTACCCTGCTGGTAAGAAGACCCCTGCGCGCACCCTACTGGCACAGAAGGACCCTTGCGCTCACCCTACTGGCACACCGGGGCCCCTCTGCGCACCTTACTGGCACACCAGTACCCCTGCGCGCACCCTACTGGCACACCGGGACCCCTCTGCGCACCTTACTGGCACACAAGGACACTTGCGCTCACCCTACTGGCACACCAGTACCCCTGCGCGCACCTTACTGGCACAGCAGGACCCCTGCGCGCACCCTACTGGCACACCAGTACCCCTGCGCGCACCCTACTGGCACTCAAGGACCCTTGCACGCACCCTACTGGCACACCAGTACCCCTGCGCGCACCCTACTGGCACACAAGGACACCTGTGCGCACCTTACTTGCACACAAGGACCCTTGCGCTCACCCTACTGGCACACCAGTACCCCTGCGCGCACCCTACTGGCACACAAGGACACCTGTGCGCACCTTACTTGCACACAAGGACACTTGCGCTCACCCTACTGGCACACCAGTACCCCTGCGCGCACCTTACTGGCACAGCAGGACCCCTGCGCGCACCCTACTGGCACACCAGTACCCCTGCGCGCACCCTACTGGCACTCAAGGACCCTTGCACGCACCCTACTGGCACACCAGTACCCCTGCGCGCACCCTACTGGGAGACAAGGACCCTTGCACGCACCCTACTGGCACACCAGTACCCCTGCGCGCACCCTACTGGCACTCAAGGACACCTGTGCGCACCTTACTTGCACACAAGGACCCTTGCGCTCACCCTACTGGCACACCAGTACCCCTGCGCGCACCCTACTGGCACACAAGGACCCTTGCACGCACCCTACTGGCACACAAGGACCCTTGCACGCACCCTACTGGGAGACAAGGACCCTTGCGCGCACCTTTCCAGGACGAGCCCTGCTGGGTCGACCCTCGAAGTCCCAGACACCTTATAAGAGGACCCCTGAACGGGACACCCATACCGACTTCACAGAGGAGAACAGAGGACCCCTGTAGCCACCAGGCAGGGGAGAGGACCCGTGCCCACCGCGCTGCAGCTTAGGGACCACGTACCCACCCACCAAGGTAAGCGCGCTTCATACCAACCCTGACACAGCGAGAACCACGCACCCGCGCTCGGACTGTCTGTACTGCCAGTCTCGCCCAGATGATCCCTCTTCACCCCCCCCCCCCCGGGTGCCGGTCCCCACGGAAGCCCCACGGCTCCCGACTCGGCCACCCAGCCCTCTTCTCGCAGAGACTCGTCGCGCCTCCCTCAGACACCGCCCTACAGGTGTCCGGAGTGCTCCATGTGTGTTATTGTGGGGGGAGATCTTGAGGGTGACTATACCAATATGTATTTATTGGGGAGTTCTTAAGCATTGTGTGCACATCACAAGGCATGGCACACGTCCGGTTAGATGAGATAAAGGACTCTGGATCTTTAACGCCTGCCCCTTAACCTTTCCTCGCCAGCCGGTTCTCCACCCTCCAAGAGGAACTTTGACCCCGAGTCGCAGGGGTCTAGGCAGACGCGCAGAGACTGTGAAAGGGGTAGTGAGTGTGAGGTGCTGCGGTGAGTAAAGTTGTGTAGCGTCGACGAAGGGGAATTGGATTACATCTGGCAATATAGCTCATCGTGTTAATGCACCTGCTGTTCAATCAATAAGCAGTCTACAGACCTCATGGTACAATTCATGTGAGATAGCTCCGCGGATTAATGCACCAGCTAAAAACACTCTTGCCACCTGCTGCTTTAAGATTTCAGTCGCAGTAAACTAGCTGAGAGACTAAATGCATAGGCTCTGAAAATCATTGGATATTCATATCCTATAGGTCACGCAGAAAACAAATTGGTGCAGAAAGGTTAACGGGGCAAGCTTTAAAAATCAAGAGTCCTTTACCTCATGGAATTGAAATAATTCAAGGGTAGGAACACCTAGATGTGTATATGATCTACAGGTCATAGATTCTAGTCCTAACTACTAAACACAGTGGGTTAATGTACCTGCTGCAGAGTTGTCTGTACAAACTATAGGTCATGGCTCACTGGGTTGTATAGCTAGCATGGTTGTGTAGAATGGGCGTGCTTGTGTATACTCTAGGCTCCACTCCCAGTAGGCTGCTCGGGGTTAATTTATCTGCTACAGCTACAGTGATGTGTACGTGACCTGCAGGTCACAGGATTCTATCACAGTGAGATAACTCAGCGGGTCTAAACACCTGCGGCAGTGATCAGCATCTAGTTTCCGTTCACTGGATCTAACTCTGACGCTTTCTGTTGAATTCGATGGATTCGTGCGATTCAGTACAAATAATGTTAAATCTTGCTATCTACAGACCCAAGAGAACACATCATGGGGAGGGGAGCCAACATTTCTAGAGTTGAAATAGACCTTGGAAGAGCAGCTGAGACTGGAAGTGACACATTTTGTGCATGGCGTGTTATTGACGACCTTGACTGCTAGGGAGCTCCCAATGGCCGGTCCAATTTCCCCTGGCATGCAGCTCTTCCCCTATCCAAGTATTGTTGGGCATTACTTTTTCTGAAATGCTGTCCCTAAACGGATCTTTCTCTTCTCAGGTTATCACTTTTCTGGCTTCCAAGAAGACCCGCGCACAGCCTGACCCGGAAGTGTTTCAGACGCTGAGCATGTTGGGAAGACATTAGGAAATTCATGAGCCCTCAAGGAGCTGTCTGACCCGGAACATTTAGAGTCGAAGACTTAGAGGGTTGGATCACATGTTGGAGTTGAGTCCTTGTTTAGCTGCAGGGTCTGCAACCCCCAAATCAACCCCGTCTGCAGCTTGCACCGCTGCCTCCACATCCCTCATGGAGAACCTCTCGGAAGCGAGCAATCTCAGTGCCTCCTGCGACCCGCTCAGAGGGAACTGCGATTATAACAACTTCACAGGGCAGAACTTTACGTACTTCGACCAGGGGCCCGATTTCTACATCATCCTTCCCGTCATCTACTCCGTCATCTGTGCGGTGGGGCTCACCGGCAACACGGCGGTCATCTACGTCATCCTCAAGGCTCCCAAGATGAAGACGGTGACCAACATGTTCATCCTCAACCTGGCCATCGCAGATGACCTCTTCACGTTGGTCCTGCCCATCAATATCGCTGAGCACCTTCTACACTACTGGCCCTTTGGCGATGTCCTCTGCAAGGTCATCGTCTCCATCGACCACTACAACATCTTCTCCAGCATCTACTTCCTGACCGTGATGAGCATCGACAGGTACTTGGTGGTTCTGGCCACTGTGCAGTCTAAGAGGATGCCTCACCGCACCTACCGGGCTGCCAAGATCGTCAGCTTCCTGGTCTGGGTCTTGGTGACGGTCATTGTTCTGCCCTTCACCGTCTTCGCCAACGTCTACACGGACAACCTGAAGATTAAAAGCTGCGGCCTGAGCTTCCCCAAGCCCGAGCGGCTGTGGTTCAAGGTAAGCCGGGTCTACATGCTCTTCCTTGGCTTTGCTATTCCAGTGTCCACCATCTGCATCCTCTACACCGTCATGTTGTACAAGTTGCGCAACATGAGGTTGAACTCCAACGCCAAGGCCCTGGACAAGGCCAAGAAGCGGGTCACTGTCATGGTCTTCATTGTACTGGCAGTGTGCCTCTTCTGCTGGACCCCCTTCCACTTGGCCATCATCGTTGCCCTGACAACGGACCTGCAGCAGACCCCTTTGGTCATCGGCCTGTCATACTTCATCACCAGCCTAAGCTACGCCAACTCCTGCCTCAACCCCTTCCTCTACGCTTTCCTGGATGACAGCTTCCGGAAGAGTTTCAGGAAGATGCTGGAGTGCCGGGCCACCTGACCAGAGGGTCGGCACCATTGCCGACCCAGTCAAGGCCGCTGTTCACTCGTGGAGGTCTCCGACCAGCTTTCGAGGACTTCCTTTATTACGACTTTATGACTCAACAATAGGAGAATGGTGGAAGGTGCTCCTCATTTGAGGATGCTGGAGGGACCAGAGGAGCCAGGAGTCTCTTTGCGGCCCCAGATGTGCATCAGGAGTGCACACACCACTTGGCATCTCATATCCATGGCTCTGGAGCTGAGTTGGACACTACCAGCCAGGGTCTACCAGGAGGTTCAGTGAAATGCACCAAGGCCCACGCATGACAGGTCAATGCCGCTAGCACATTTCATAGGAGTCACACAGGAGCCCCCTGTGGATTCTTGCTTTTTCTCCCCGGGTGAGGTTTAAACTGTGAAGGACGTGGGAATGTGTGCTCTTGAGCCGTGCTGTATTGACACTACCCACAGGATTTGTGTGCAAGAGACAGAAAATTGCAGGAAAAAGAAAGTCTTATATGAGCATTTGGTTCATGTACCTTCAATACTACACTCCAAACCTCAACAATAAGCCACCAGGGCCTACTGGTTTGATGCCCACATTTGGACAAACTGTTATAAAAGTAACTGATAATTCTGTTCCAGTACTGAGACCCACACATTTCTCTGCCAATGCACCATAAGACTGGCACACAGCCCCCCAGTTGTACCAGTACTAAGACCCACACACAGCTCTATCAGTGCCCCTCACAGCTGGCATACAGCCCCCCTTATACCAGTACTAACATCCACACACAGCTCTGTCTGTCGATACCCCTCACAGCTTGCACACAGCCCCACTGTTACTTCACTACTAAGACCCACGCTCAGCTCTGTATATGTGCATCTAAGGCACCCCCTGATTCTGGAGTACTCAATCGGTTGTATGATGTTACAACGCGATCTTTTAGATCGCGGTACATCACAACGCATCTTTTACAACGCAAGTCGTTACCACGACTTGCGCTGTAGGGTGCTGGACTTAGGAATAGTATGATTTACTATTCCAACTCCAGCCTACGTACAGTAGGGAAGGTGTTGGAATAGTAAATCTACTATTCCTTAGTCTAGCGTGGTAATGGCAGCGCGGTGTTCTAAACGGGTTGTCATGGATGTTCCCCACTAAATCAATCAGGCATTTGTAAAGCACGGCTACTCACCCGTGAGGGTCTCAAGGCACTTGAGGGAGGGGGGCTGCTAATTCATCAGGGTGTGGAGGTTCCGTCGAAGAGCCAGGTCTTGAGGTCCTTCCTGAACTGTGTAGTACTGTGTGTCCAGTATTGAGACCCAAACAACCCCACCCCCATACTGAATCCATGCCACCCTATCCTGTAGCACCCATGCTGTTCCAGAACATTGTCGCACACAGAGCTATATTTGTGGCCTATCCTGCCTCACGACACACCTTGCTGTGTTCGATACAGCTCTGTCAAGGGACACCCACCCTGGTCTGCAGCTTTTCCTGTTTTCCAGTTTCGAGACTCACTCACAGCTCTGCCGTTGCAGCTCTATTGTGATCTGCGGCACATCTGCCCTGCCAATTCTTGGATCCCAGACAGCTCAGTGAATGGATTTCACTCCTGGCCTTCAGCGCCCAATCCTATCCCAGTAGAGAGAGCCACACTCATCTCTGCCAATGAACCTCCACCTTGGCCTGTAACACTTCCAAGATCCCAGCATACGGATCCTTGCACGGGTCTGAGTGTGAACCTCTTTTTAATCTGCAGCACCCTTAAATACTTCTTAAATACTGGGGCCCACGCACTGCTCTGAAAATGCATCTCAGTTCTGAGCTGTAGTTCACTCAGCTATCCCAGTACTTGAATAGACACGTCTCTGTCCGTGTCCCTCTGTCCTGATCGGCAGGACAGTCTGATGTCCCCATACTTGGATCTACAGGTCTCTCTATGTACCTCAGCCCGGACCTACACATCCTTGTGTGTTCCAGTACAAGGACCCTCACATCTCCACGAAAGTATGACGTTACAATGCATACATTTACAATGCATGCCTTTACAATGCAGTTTTTACAACGCAACATCCTTTACATCGCATTTTTTTTACATGGCATGCCATTACATCACATTTTCAGAAACTGCCTTTACAACGCAGTCCATTACAATGCATTATACCTTTATAACACATATCATTACAATGCATACCATTGCATTAAGTGTTGGATAGTATAGGGTCATAATGACTATTCTAACTCCAGTGTGTGCAACAGTAGGGTAAGTGTCGGATAGTGAATGCTACTATTCATTGTAACGGTATGCGTTATAATGACTTGTGATTTAATGCCTGCGTTGTAGTGACATGCATTGTAATGACATGCGTTGTAGTGACATGCAATGTAATGGCTGCGTTGTAATGACATGCAATGTAAAGGATGTTGCGATGTAATGACTGCGTTGCATAGGTTGTTTCCCATCTCAGCCAGTTTGTCCTAGTCTCATTAACACCCCTGCTGTTCCAGTACTGGAACTCTCATTCAGCTCAGTCAATGCACCTCGGCCTGTATCTTCAGCGCCCTCTCGTGCTCCACTGCGGGGCTCCACAAACAGGTCATTGAGGCATCTCAGTCCAGAGTACATCTCCTCCAAGCTGGCATTGCCTGGCCTTCTGGGCGCAGAGACAGATAGATATCCGATGGATAGTGACCCCTCAGTGGGCCATAGTGAGACATGGGGTGAGCTCCAAATCTTACATTGTGGGGACGTGGGGCGAATTCTTGCTTTCTGCAGCACACATACCCCTCCCCCTTTCATTTCACCCTTTGCTTTTCAGTCACATTTTCTTTGCCTCTCTTTTCCCTGTTCCTCCACCCAACAGTTCCTCCGCCCTCCTTCTCGCGGTCACTCACGCATCCAGTGCCGAGAGACGGCTGGCTCTCTGTAAGTACAACTCAGCTCTCCCTCACTGTCTCTCCTTCTTTCACCTCACTTATTCTCTCTCTTTTCTCATTCGTCTTCCAGTCTCCCCTCTCTTTCCACACCAAGCGCTCTCTCTTGCTCACACTTTGGGGAAGATTTACAAGCTCCTTGCACCACTTTTGCATCATTTTTAACATGGGAAAAGTGACATAAGGGTGGCACAAGGGGTTTGTAAATAGGCCCCTTTGTATTTTTATTAAACCCTCCCACCTCTCACCACTTTCACGCTGAGCAGTGTTTACATGCCGCCTCTCTTTCCTTTCATGACATGCTAAGTTAGCAGGTTTTTGTATAGCGCTGTATTGCCAGTACCTCATGAAAGTGCTATTTCGCACGTCTTCTTCTGTTGCATGTCATTCTGAGACATATCCACCCAATTTTCTTTTCAAATCACATATAGCAGTCGAACTCTGTCCCTCTCCCACCTGCCAATTCTCCCTACTTCAATCATACACCTTATTCTAGCCCCATCTCTCACCTTTCTAGATCTGTCTTTTTTTTTCACACGTCTCACTCTAGTTCCCTGACACCCTGTAGCTCCCTCACTACTTAATGCCGCCCTCCCTCTCACTGCTTCACTTCTCTGTCATCTGCTAACATATGAAACCTTCTAGCCTTGATTCAAAGTTTGCACCAATATCAACAGTTCATTTACCCCTCTCCCTTTCACGTGACTTTTCTAATCTACTTCTCACTATTCTTTCTCTCTCTAATCTCTTTTCTTTTCAGATCACTTCTAATGCTCCTTTGTTTTAAGTGCATGACTCGCACTATCTCGCAGTCTTCTCCCTTCCACCCACTCCTTGCACCTCTCGTTTTAGAGGGCCATATGTATCAAGATACCCATTTGCGATTCTCAAATAGCGATTTTTAAGAAATCGCTATTTGAGAATCGCAAATAGGTATGTATGTACAAAAGCACATTTTTTTGCGATTTCTTAAAATTCCTTAATTGCGATTTGCAAATTGCGAATCGCAATTAAGGAATATTTTCCCATTCAATTCTATGGGCCAGGGGGCCCATCGGAATGAATGGGAAGTTATTCGCAATTTGAGATTCGAAATTTGCTAATTGCAAATTGTGAATAATTTCAAGGGTGCAGGGGTGTCCAAAGGACACCCTGTTGCACCCCTGAAATATGCATGGGTGCTGAAAAGTGCAAAAATGTGCATTTTTCAAGGAATTCGCAACTTACCACCAACTAGAAGTTGGTGGTAATTTGCGATTCCTTAAGGACATTTTGCAATTTTTTTTTGCTTCATACATTGCATTTAAGGAATTGCAAAATATGCGATTCCTTAAATGCAATTGCAAAATAAGGAATCGCAAATTTTGCGATTCCTTATTTTGCACCAGATTTTGCTTTATACATACCATTTAGCAAATTCGCATTCGCAAAGGCTGAAATTCTGCGAATTTTGGCCTTTGCGAATGCGAATTTGCTTGATACATATGTCCCTCTGTCCTTTAACACCCACCTCCTTCTTTCCTACTCCCTTGTATTCATTCTCTTCGCTCTCGTTTCTTCACGCCTCTCTCTCTCTCGCATTTCCTCTCCTCTGCTCTTCTCAAGTCCACAAGCTTTCCTCTCTCGACCACCTCTCGCTGCTTCCCTCTCGCTGTCTTCATCTTTCTGTTACTCTTTCTGTTACTCCTCATTCTCAGGCACACTCTACTGTTTAAACATCTCCTACGCGCTGCCTTCTCCCTTCCCTCCATCATTCACTCTGCTGCCTCACATCACTCCATCTCCCTCCTGTTCTCCCTCCTTGTTCCCCACCTCCTGCTCCTCAGCCTTTCTTCCAGTGGTCCCAGGGTCAGCCACCAGTGCATTTGGTATCATTCACTTTGTCTCACTCATAAATGGCCCCGCACATTTCCATCACGTCCATAAGGCTCTGAACTGTAAATTGGGAGCATCCGGAAAAGGTTACAGTAATGTATCCACTAAATGAATATAGTATCCTTACAACAGTGGCTAGAGCAGTTAAATTCACATAAAACGTAATGGAACTGTGGCATCTCCAAACTTCTAGTCATCCACCCATCAGTACATTTATTAAACCATCTATCTATTCATACATTTATTCATCTTACTCCCGTCTATCCATATCCAACCATTCAGACCCATCCACATAAATCCATCCACCTTACACATACCTTACCAAATCCATCCATGCATGCACCCATCCATCTATCCATCCGTCCGTCCATTCATGCACCCATCCATCATACAGCCACCAATACAAATGCACCAATACAAATCCATCTATCAATTGTCCACCTCATACCGACCTGTGAAAATTGGTCCCTCCATTTTGGCCATCCCTATGCAAATCCATACATTCATCCATCGAATACACACACACAATGCATGTTTGTTTGTTTATTTATGTATTTATTTAAGGATTTTACTTATTGAATTATAAAGAATTTTATATAGCAATACAAATCAGGTTTGTTTGCATCCACTATAGAACGCTATATACATGCCTAAATCTGCACATATTTAATCCATCAGGTTTCCATCGGTGATGATGACACCACTTGCTTCATCCCATTCATCCTCCCCCTCACAATGCTGTGCAAGGAGACGTTAAGTTTCACGACCGCCTCCCTCCAGGAGCAATTGGGTTATATTGCACACTTTAACTCCTCGATCTAAAGAGAGCACATACTGTGGTGTGTTTTCTATACTGCAGTGGTAGACATATCTTCACATTATTCTCTCTCCTGGTGCACAGATTATTTATCCCGATCCCTTCAAAACCAAGACGTTTTACAGATCTGATTTATTAGGACACCCCATCTTCATAACACCATTTATTGGGGTCAATTAATTATTGGCTGGAAAAACGTAAACAGAAGATTTTAATTCTGACCTTGTACTACCACCTGCTGGCCATTTAAAGGAACAGCGAGTGGAGACGAGGAAAAAGCTGCGTGCCACTGGAGCAGAAAACAGTACAACGTACAGCGGCAAAATAATCGCGTGGACAGTGGAGGGAACAGGAGGGCGAGCTTCTATAACACACGGAATTGATTCAGCACAGGCAGCCACCCCGACCTTCACTCACAAAAAGAGTGTGGGCCTCATTTATGAGGCTGAGCGTCAATTTTACGCCGCCTGTGACGCACCAGTGGCGTAAAAAATGCGCCTTGTTGCGCCATATTTACAAAGTGACGCATCTAGGTAGATGCGTCAGTTTGAAAACACCTGCGCCAGGTATAATGTATGCAAAGGGGGCGTTTTGAAGCAAGAAAGGGTCATGGAAGGGACGCAGTGAAATCTATAGGATTTCACTGCGCCATTTCTTGGCCGCTAATGCGTCAAAATCTTACGCCTGCTTCATGGCAGTCGTAAGACTGACGCAGGCACTAACAACATGGGACTTGCCCATGTGAAAGTACACATTGCTGGAGTTGCGTCACTTTTGTGACACACTCCAGTAACGCGTCACTTTTTGCGCCTACAGATACGTCAGAAATACTGACGTATCTGTAACTCCTTGCAACATGATGCGTCATATTATAAATATGACGCATCAATCATGACGCAAGGAGTGCGCACTGAGAAGTGACGCATTGCTGCTTTCACTCAGCGATGCGTCATTTCTCATAAATGAGGCCCCAAGTATTCACTGAGAGCAACAGAGCAAACTGCTCTCAAACTCACAAGTCTGGGCATACTTACTAATCTTTCAGCAACTCAGGGCAGCAATCAAAGTTGTGTGAAAGGGAGAGAGAAGAAATGTCCTACATTCGCAGAGATATGGAGCACTCCTGCTCTCTTTTTGTGCTGGTGCACTGTGGGGCATATTATCAAGCATGGTTTTAACAGTATCGCCGGTTAAGCGGCAGAAAACTGCCGCTAAAGCGGTGATAATGGGCTTGATAATATGCTGTAGAGAATTCGCATAGAAGCCCATGTTCACACCAGAACATGGGCTTCTATGGGAATTCACAAGGGCATATTATCAAGCCCATTATCGCCGCTTTAGCGGCAGTTTTCTGCTACTAAAGCTGTGATAATGTTAACGTCGATTCTTGATAATATGCCCCTCTGTTCTGACTAGCGTCAATGCGGGCACCCTTGCACCATAGTGATTTGCTCTGTGTCGCCTTGTGCAACGCAAGGGCGATGCAAAGGGTTAGTATATTTTTGCCATACTGCACAAACAGAATACACAGGCAGGGGCATAAGACGGGCATTGCTGTGGGGAGAACCCCTTCCACCGGCAGGTCTGGACTGGTCATTTATTACATGGGGCATTTCGGGAAGGGTGGAGTCTTAGGAATCTTTTTGAAGACCTCTGTCACTTTACTACAGCAGACGCAGTCAGAGACATTAGCAGAGAGAAAGTGGAAGGGAAGAGGATAGGAAGAAATCTGAAAGAGAGCGAGAGAGAAAGAGAAGAAGGAGAGAGACAAAGGTGTCGATTCCGATCCGGTAAAATGCGCTCCGAATGGTCGTACGGAGAGTTTTTTCCCCGTACGAATCGTATCCGTAGACGTCCCGTACGTACGATGAAGTACGATCCGTACTAGGTGCCGAACTCCGTACGAGTCGTACAGGACTCCGTACGACTCAAATCTCCGTACGAATCTCACTCGGAACCCGCAGTACGCGACATCGCGGCATGTTTTTACGACCCAGCAAGTACGATCCGTGTCGGGTACGCGCCGTACGACCCTTTTCCTACGGGAGCCGAAAACAGTCGTAAACGCAGAGTTCGCGCCGAAACAGGTACGGAAGGCCCCCCCCCCGGGTACGGCACGTACCACCCATGATCGCAGGGGTACGCGCCGTACCCCTGTGGTCATGCGGGGTACGCGCCGTACACCCAGCGTACATGGGGTACGCACCGTACCCCATGTACAGTGGGCGTACGGCACGTACCCCATGTACGCTGGGTGTACGGCACGTACCCCGCATGACCAGAGGGGTACGCCGCGTACCCCTGCGATCATGGGGGGTACGCGCCGTACGGTGTGTAGGTGAGCGCGCGATTTTCCGTACGAATCGACGTGAACCGTACGAATCGCGTACGGGTTGGCCGATCGGGATCGGAATCGTCCGGTCGTACGGCGTCTGTACGAGTCGTACGGAAACGGCTCCGGATACGATTCGTACGCCGGATTATTTTACCGGATCGGAATCGACCCCAAAATGTATAGATGGATGAGAGTGGAGAAGAAATGAGTGTATCTGGTTTGAAAAAAAATTCTAAGACTGTTTTCGGTTCCCACCCTGGCCCTGCCCATCAGCACTGTACGTAGGAACAGCAGTGCAGCACACCTCACTCTTACACTCTTGGTCACAGGCTGAACAGCAGCAATTCGTATCCATATTAAATTCCAACAACGGAATTGCAAGTTTCTACCACACACCCAGAATAGGTTCAATTGGGAACCAGCAACGCAAATGTCATTCACACACACAACAGCCACAGTAAATCTATCAGCAGAAAATGCTTTCCTCTTTTTATTGGAAACTGGTAAAGCAAGCACACGCATCATCATCAGGGCAACCTCTCAACACGTCAAAACGAGGCTCCTCCAAGGTCAAAACAGTCACTTTACGGTCTTGTGCACCTGTGTGTGTTCACATTTTAAAGTGACTGCAATGTGAGTGTGCTTTACTTGGGTAAAGATATTTTAAGTCACCTATTAAGCTCCAGTAACATGTGTGCCTAGGTTATTTTTGTTGTTGTTGCAGTTTTATGAAGCGCAAACTCGACCCAAAGGGATCAGAGTCCTTTACATGAGCACCAGCTGTATTAAAGATTGACACATTCATTTTTAGGCACGGGAAGATTACGTGAATTTGCCCAGGATCACAGGCAGTTTGAGCTTCCTGCCAGACTCCAACGCGGTTCCTCAGCTTTAAAGTAGGCCACTCTAGCCGTTAAGCCACACCTTGAAGGAGTCCTCTCAGTATCCCAGAGACACGAGCCTGCAACGTGACTGTTGTCCAGCCTGACCTGCCTTTTAGTGTCACTGTACTCATGCACGACTGACTAAGCCACACATACAAGGATTTCAAAGCCACCAGTCTGGTGTGTGCCTGACTTTAACTCAGCCCTGCAAGTCTTTCACATTTGTTGGACTGACATATTACTGAATGTGTGGTAGCTCTGCCATGCACTCCTAGCAAAAAGCCTGACTTCTAACTGGCTCCTTCTGCACAGGTTTAGGTGCATTTCAGAGGCAGATGAAAGACATGTGACAGATCTGCCCAACCCCTGCCACAATTCATAGGCCTCGCCTTCAGCAAAGCTCCACATTTTGGGTTAGGTGAGTCTACCTCTGTTTACACCTTGGAATACAGCAAAGGCAAATATAGGTGTGTCAAATAATGAAAACATAATGCACTGGGTGACTACTGGCCCCTTCTGCTGTCAAAGAGGTGTCCTCCTCCTCCATGATGTCTCCGGCCAAGAGAAGGAGAGAGTGAAGCTCCACACTGGCTGTTGCATAGCACATGCTAGAGACCCCTCTATCAACCTGATTTCTCTGTTTACTGGTATCTACATCCATATGAAGAGATTTTATCTAGTTTTTACTGGGGATGTGCTAAATTTGGTAATTTGCATTTGTGTAATTACATGAAAGTTTGGAAAAATTACTCTAAATTACTAGACCTGGGTGGTGAACTCCGCTCTGTTCGTGTATTTTTCTGCACTCTGCACTTCGTAGAGTGCAGAAAACTCCACTTCGCTAAGTGCAGCAGAGTTTTTTCCTTGCTCGTGAATGGTAAGTTTGCGAGCGAAAGCGGGTACTCGGGTGGAATTTTTACCCGAGCGGTAGTAAGACCAGCCCGAACGGCAGTTTGCACTGCACTCCGCCACTTGTGGAACTTCAGAGTGTTTTTGTCAATTCACGGAGTTCCTCGTAGCAAAACTCCGGGAACAACGCCCTGGTCTGTAAATTACACGTTAATATCCAAAATAAAAATACACAATTTAGCTCCATATTTTTGCATGAAATGCATCCTCTACTCACTTTTTGACACAACTAAGCATTTTACAGTAAATAAGTAGTTTTAAAAACACAATTGGTACAAGCAACAAGCCCTTGCATTCTGGTTATTCATATTATTCCCACACACTCGCGGTAAGCGTGTACTTATGCTATGCAGCATGATGGTGTGATTTCTGCAAATTCAGGTAATAAGCGTAACGTTTCCTGTAATTATATGAATTACACCAGCTGAATTTACTTTTTGGTGTGGACCTAGTCCTTACCTTACACTTTAAAGAGGTGAAGTTTATTTTCCAATTTAACCATAATTGTTTGATTTCAGACAAACCATTTTATTTCTCTTTGGCTGAAACTGAATTGTAAATGTGTGTAATGCAATGTAAATATTTGAATTTGTGTAAATATGGTTGATGTAAAAGAACTGGGCTGTCTTATTACTGTTCCAATAACAGATCCCTTCATGATGCACTGGTTTCTGTCATCTTGTTTCAAATACACAACACTATTCTATGTACAGCAATATGTGTTTGAGAATCTCCTGCTGCAATAAAAATCACCTTTGCTGCTACTTATACCTATGTTTCCTCTATATCAAACGCCTAACATAAGCAACTTTGATGCATTCACAGGGTTGTATTATTTAAAATACAAGAGTCTCTGATAGCCAGCATTCTGCAACACCTTCCAGGCAGGGAAACATCCTTAACATCGCGGTCAGTACACCGCGATGCTGTTACATCACGGTCGTTACAACGACTGCGATCTAACCACGCTATGCCATTACAACGCAAGTCTTTACATCGACTTGCGCTAGATGGCGTGCTAACATTAGAAATAGTGTAGTTTACTATCCCAACACCTTCCCTACTGTTAAGCTGACTGGAGTTGGAATAGTAAATTACACTTTTCTAATGTTAGCACGCCATCTAGCACAAGTAGATGTAAAGACTTGTGTTGTAATGGCATAGCGTGGTAACATCGCAGTCGTTTTAACGACCGTGATGTAACGGCACGCGTTGTACTGAATCGCGTGGTAACATCATACATCCTCCAGGCATGAAGTGTTTGAATTAATGCAAAACAAAAAGTGAGAAACCACACTGGGGGAAACCAAATCATGGAAAACCATTTTAAGGAAAGACACTTTTAAGGAAATACAAAAAAGTAAATAAATAAAGTAAATATTTTAAAGGAAAGATCGTTTTAGGGACAAATCCTAAATTACATTAAACTTGAGTGGAATTTGGGACTACTGTGGAATTTTTGAGTTCAGGGATGGGTAATGTTTAGGGTGATGAGGGTTCTTTAGGTGTCAGGAATATTTGGAGTTTCGGCATAGAAAGGGGGTTCTAGGGATCAGAGATGGGTGTAGTGTAGGGCTGGTGAAAGGTTTTTATGGTTCGCAGATGAGTGTTGTTCAAGTGTATAAGGTGTTTTTATGGTACAAGGATGGGTGGAGTTTAGGGCAGGTGAGGGTTTTTAAGGTTTGATTATGAATATTGGCTTGGAGTGGTGAAGAGGTTTTAGGGTTAAGGATGGGGTGTAGTTTAGAGTGGTAAGAGGTTTTAAGGAGTCAGGGATGGGTGGAGTTTAGATGTAGAAAGGGGTTTTGGGGTTCAGGGATTAGTATTTTAGGTTGACGAGGAGCTCTTATGAGTCATGGATGGCTGGTTTTTGAGGGTGGAGATGATCTTTTAGGGTTCAGTGTTGGGCAGAGCTTGGGTGTACTGAGGTGTTTTAGGGTATGAGATGGGATGGATTTAGGCGTATAAATAAGGTTTTAGAGTTCAAGTATGGGTGGAGGTAGGGGTAGTGAGTGATTTTATGGTTCAGGGATGGGCGAGTTTTGGTTTGAAACGGCTTTTAGGTTTCAGGGATGAGTGTAGATTAGGTGTGTTGATGGGCTTTAGAGGGTTGGGCTTGATGGTGTTTAGGGGTTGTAAAAGATCAGCAATAGATGATGTTTACGGGTGGTGATGGGTCAGCAAATTAAATGCATCCTAAGTAATTGATGATGTAAAATATAATAATTTGAAATAATGCCCCCTGAAGTAAAGCACTGAAATAAATATCTCCATCAAAACTGTTTCTGAAAGTAAGACCTGCAACCATTGCATTTACACTTAAAAAATAAGCATTCAAAAGCCAATTTCGACCAAAAAGACATTCTTTGAATTGGTCTCCATGAAAAAGTAAATGTCATTCATTCTGAACATTTCCATTCACCATTTAGATGAAATGGTTTCTCAGTAATGGTATTCACTTCCAGCAGCCAGGCCTCCCTTCACACAACTGTGTTTTTCTAATGATGTCTGGTGCGGACCGACAATGTGTGTTATTGAAGGAGCTGTTAGATAGTGGAGCAAGGAGCTGTGTGCCCACAGCAAGGAGGGAGAGAGAAATGAACATACTTGGTAACTGGTTTCATGTCAAGAGATTGGCTTTTAATGCAGTCACCCAACAGGAAAAAGAATAAGTGATTTATAATATCACTTCTCCCATTATAAATATAGAATTACAGGTCACAGCAGGCATAGGGGTGTTGAAAAAACAAAAACAAGACTGTCTGAAAAAAAGGGCAATACATGTGGGTCACCTGAACAATATATGGGGGAGTCCACATAATGATTTATAATACATTACTTACACCAGGGTTAATAAATACCAGATTGCAAAGTTTTGTTTTGACTTATATTAATTTCATACTTTGTACTGCATTTGGCAGTGTTGCTTCATCGAATTAGCATTTCTCTTTTTTTTCTCCAAAGTGGGTCTCTTAATTTATGTTCAAATATGTTAACAATATGTTAAAATGTAATGACCTTTTTATTATTGATATATGTAGAAACCTCCTGCACTGCCACGTTTAATTTACCTCTTTTATCTTTCTTAGTGAGTGGTTGAGTAGTTAGAATCCCCAGTTTAAAAAAAGTTATTTACTCAATTTTTCTTTTCCCTTTAAATAGGTTTCCATGGGCCATATGTATCATGCCCAAATGCGTTCGCAAACGCCGAAATTAGCAGAATTTCGGCGTTTGCGAACGCATTTTCGCAAAAATGGTATGTATCACCCAAATCTGCTTGCAAAATAAGGAATCGCAAAATTTGTGATTCCTTATTTTGCGATTGCATTTAAAGAATCACAAATTTTGCGATTCCTTAAATGCAATGTAAGAAGCCAAAAAAATTTGCAAAATGTCCTTAAGGAATCGCAAATTACCACCAACTTCTAGTTGGTGGTAAGTTGCGAATAACTTGAAAAATGCAAATTTTTGCATTTTTCAAAGTGCCTTAGGGCATGTATGTGCACCCATGCATATTTCAGGGGTGCAACAGGGTGTCCTTTGGACACCCCTGCACCCTTGAAATTATTATCAATTTGCGATTTGCAAATTGCGAATCGCACATTGAGAATAACTTCTCATTCATTCCTATGGGCCTCCTTGCCCATAGAAATGAATGGGAAAGTATTCCTTAATTGTGATTTGCAATTTGCAAATTGCAATTAAGGAATGTTAAGAAATCGCAAAAAATAAGCGATTTTGTACATACATACCTATTTGCGATTCTCAAATAGCGATTTCTTAAAAATCGCTATTTGAGAATCGCAAAACTGGATGATGATACATATGGCCCTATATCCCTTATCTTCTAATACTTGCATGTACCCGTCTCAGTGATTTTGTTCCCAGTGTTCTGATTACTTTCTGTTACTTTTAAGCCAAGGTTTTTGTCTTCTGATCGTAAGTTTCTGAGTTTAACGTGCCACTCCGAGAACTATGTGCTAATAGTATGGCGGTGGATTGCAAGCAGGCTGGTACATAAAGAGAGATGATGATTCACATTGCTGACAATGAAAAATATTACAAGTGAGGTGGAGACCCACAAATGCCTATAATGCAGGAGATGGGTGATACGCTGCGGCCACTACTGGGGACTAGTACTAGGCCAGTGGGGATACATAAACGCCCATAATGAGCAAGATAGGGATGTATGGAGGACAGTGATGGGGAATGGTAATGCTATTAATTGAAAAACAGGGTAGGCTGGATGTCATCCTCTTAGCGTTGAACAGTTGATAGCTAAAGCTCTTAATGGTGGTAATGTAAAAAGACGTCTCCTGGTAGTAATAGATGTTACCACCAGCACCTTGAGACCCCCACTGGTGAGTAGCACGCTTACAATTCCCTGATTGAATGATTGATTACAATTCTCTGATTGAAGGTTGATATTGAGGGAGCTAAACCGCTATGGCAAATGGAAAAGAGGAACAGGCACTTGTGGTCTGCTATATGTTTGCCAGGAACTGTGTTGGAGACGAGCTTCATGAGAAGCATTGAGCACCAGGCATGAAGGGTGACATGGAGTGTTGAATGTTGTGCTAAGCTAAGGATGTTAAACTTGAGCTTCATCTTCTTGTGCCAAACAGATGCCAAGAGTTTCAGGAAAGGTGCATGGCCCTTCCAAGTGGTGTTTTATTAATCCAATTCTCTCTCAGGTTCCCAACCTAAGACAAACTAAAATATTTTGCTGTGATGTTATTTCCTGTTTGAATCACACATAAGGATGTATTTCTACTTGATTAATTTATTGCAGTCCACCAGTTCGCTTATTTTTCATAATGTACTTCACCCCATGCTACTATTTTTGTTCCAGATTTTTTTTCTGCTGACACTTAGAACTTATACTGTGCCTACTTCTTAATACTTCCGCTTGGCTCTTGTTCTTCCTTTGTGTCATGGGGTCTTTGCTACCTTGTTAAGAACTTTATTATTAATCTTCATCTTCAATCAAGAGCTACAAGAATTCAAGGAGGTCTTGTTAGTTGTGTTTTTTCCCTCTGATCTGGAGCCTGATATGGAGACACTTTACATGTTTCACTTACACTTTACACTAATCAGTGCGTATGGCGCTCGGCTACTGGGAGGAGTCGCCCTTTCATCAGGCAATGAAAAATGGAACTAAAAAAAAAACTCCTCAGAATCCAGTCTTTGACAGAATGGGAGAGAACAACTAACTTCGTTTTTCTATAATGCTTCATGTGCATATCTGCCATTTCTATGAACTATTCAGAATAGATATTAAAATAAACCAATTTATGATCATTTATTCATCAGCAAGATGGAAGGCTGTGTGTTGCTTGATGGATTTTGACGGGCGCGGATGCGTCTCGGTTCTTCGAAGTTATGTTGATTTTCCAGCTCCCAGTGGAAAACAGCTCTCTGGAGGCCTAAAACAACAACAGACACATCTTTACACGTCAGAACTCCCAGCAAGGCAGTTCAGGGGAGCTGGTGGTGAAGTCTTTGTGTCCCTGAGACTTCAGAACAGGAGGCAAGCTCAGTTTGAAGCCCTTGGAGATCTTTTCTCAAGCAGGTGACAAAGGAAACAGCAAAGTCCTTTTTTCTTTTTCTTGGCAGCAAGTAGCCACTGCAGGCCAACCCCAGACAGCAAACAGCACAGGGGCAGTATTCCTCCTCAACTTCTCCGGCTCGTCTTCTTGGCAAAGAATCCTCTTGATTTGCCAGAAGTGATCTGAAAGTTTGGGGTCTGGGCCCCTCTTTTTATATGCAAAAATCCTTTGTTCTCTGGTGGCAGAGAAGCCCCGTGCTCAGTCCAAACTGGTTCTGTCCTCTCTGGTGCGCTTCCTTGTAAGGAGGCGGAGAAAGCACTCTCCTTGGCAGACCAGGCCCATTCAGGTGAAAGGAAATCGCCTCCCCCTACTCTAAATGCAGCCAAGGTCTATTCAGCCCAGCCCTGACTCATCAGGCTCTCTGGAGCCACTGCCACTCCCAAACCCCTGTCATCAAAAAGTCAGACATGCAATACCAAAGGCACACTGGATGGTTAAACAAGAAAATACCTACTTTCTAACAGTAATATTTTGAAACACAGAATGTAAAAATCACCCTCACTAAAAGAAGCATTTTAACATTCTGAGTTCAGGCCTATTAAACTTTATTTTCCTACCTTGTTCCCAGGGGTAGTTATGTTTATAGGATGCTATAAGCAAACTCCCCATTCTCTCCTATGGGAACAGGTAGCCTTGCAATAGTGAAAAAACTAAACTGGCAGTAATTCACTATCACGACATGCTACACACATCAGAGCATGTCCTACCTTTCACATACAATGCACCCTGCCCACAGGGGTACCTTGGGCCGACCTTAGGGGTGACTAACATGCAAGAAAAGGGACGGTTAGGGACTTGCAAGTGTGTGCTCTTCCCAAGTCGACATGGCAGTCCCAGACTGCACACAGGCTCTGCAATGGAAGGCCTGAGTTACATTTTACAGGGTGCTGCTGTGGGTGGCACAATCAGTGCTGTAGCCAACTAGCAGCATTTGATTTACAGGCCCTGGGCACCCACAGTGCACTGTACGAGGGTCTGACTAGTAAATCAAACATGCCAATCATGGAATCACTAATCCATAACAACAATTTACAAAGGGAGCACTTGCACTTTGGCACTAAACAGCAGTGGCAAAGGGCCCAAAGCATCTAGACCAGCAAAACGAAGTCCAACACACATCAAAACCACAGGATTCAAAAGCAAAAAATGCAGGGGAGACCCATGTCAAAGGTGCCAGGTCTAACACTGAGTAAGAAGGACTATAAGCCTACTAGAGCATTACATCCATGGAAGGTAGAATGTTATAAATTGTAAAAGGAGAAACAGAAAAACAAGCATTGGAATGATGGAACAGTAGGCCATTATCAGCCATTAATGTACGAAGCCTCCTAATTATCTACAATAGAGCTGTCAACAAACCAGTGTTCTAATGTAGTATTATTGCCAGTTGCTGAGGGCTGTACTGATTGTTAGAGGCCCTCTCCATCGAAAGTAGTAAAACAATCAGGGAGAAACTGAAATTCAAACATTAGAATGTTGAAGCAAAGGTGTGCACAACACATTATTGGCCCTCGGCTACTCCATTCTGCTCAATGAATCTCCCAAGTTTACAATGTTATAAAAGTCATTATGTACTAAAACCGTGCAATTGATAAAACATTTTTTCTGACTGGGATCCATTCCAATTTCTGTAGCAAGGCCAAACATGATCACATTTTTCAGATCCCCAATTAGCTGTGGTGTAATTAGGATATTTTCAGGTGCTGGCAATTAAATGCCATTCCTGTAATCTAACCAGGATTGTACCAAAGCATTTGCTGCAGTTACACACAGATAACAAATGGATATAATAAAATAATTACCAAGTTTTAAGGTGAAAGATGCATGTTCTTGTACCAATGCTGTCTGTGCATCAAGGGCTATTGTTTTTAGAATTAAAAAAAAGAATACCAGATTCTTCTCTGTGATAAATGGAGTCTAGTTCTGTTCTACTGAACAAAGCCAGGGGTTTGCAGAGAGAGGCAAATCTGAAACAGAAGCTGGGTGTAATCTGCTAACAGGTAGAGTGGTTTGGTGAGGTATAGGATATAGTTTAACAATTAGTGGTACAGGAATGACACCTGGGGCATGCCCCTCTTCAAAGGCTGGGCCTTTGAGTGTAACATGATGACTTGCTGAACATATCCAGAAATAAAAGGCTTAGAATATTTTTCTTTTTTCTCCTTTTCATTTCCTCTCCTACATTGGGTAATTGATATATGGGGAAAAGTAACCCTTGTAATACCTTCGAAGGAAATTGCAAGTCACAGGGGAATTACCTGGCTATATGAGTTCAATTGAACTCCCAAGTGAATTGCAATAGTCCCTTAACGTACAGGAGAGGGCATTTTATTCCTTATAATACATAGCTGCACCATCACCCTTCCCTTAAAATGCTTAAATCCTTGTTATTGTCCCTTTCTTATGAAAGGGATAGTTTGTTTTCATCCATGAAGAATACAAGTAGAATCTGTAGCCAAAAATTAAACACACAAAAAGCACTTTGTAATTTTGTTGCAAAAAGATATTAGAATCAGAGTAATGTAGGTTTGATTAAACATGCTGTCGCTCAGAAGGTGTAGAAACATGCAGAGTGACTCTATGTTTCCTGTAAGACCTGTAGTGTGGAAAAATAAACATGTTGATATAAATTCTCCTTCCTTTGTATCCGTTTTCTTTTTAAGAACAGATACTAAGAAAAAACAGTTCCTGTTGTCCTTATTTAAACTACAGCTGTAACTGTTCTCATAACCTGTCTTTCTTCCTTGATGCTCTTTCTGGCAGGAGGCATTATAACATCAGAACTCAGCTGTAATGAGTTACTGTAGGTGTACCACCACACGCTAAATTTTTTTACAGGTAGCTAGAGACATCAGGTCGCCTGTAATAAGGAAATTAGAGACAGGCTTATTTTTGGGGGTGCAGGCACCTGTGCATCATCCCTCACTTCTCTCAAATTCAAACAGCTGGTGAAAGAAAATTGCAAATGACAACCTACAACACAAGTTTGAGTTGCCCTAGACTCTGAAACTGGAAGGGCTTAGGTGCCTGTTCCGGAGCAGCAAAAGAAAAGGAAAGCACATATAGGCACCAAGCGTGACACCTTCATGCAGTCCAGTATTTGGGGCATATTTACAAGCACATTGCACCACAGGGACATCACTTTCTCCAACATTCTGGTGGTACAATGCCCTGCTCCATATTTACACTTTGCGTGGCTTAACACCACTTTGTAAATATTGTCCCCTTTCACGCAGGTTTCTGTATGATAGGGTTTTGCAATGGATGTTGCTGTGAGCATTCAACCACAACACCCATTGAGTTTTTTTTTTGTTTAAAATATTTTATTGAACAAAAGCAGAGGTAGTGATAAGTTGACAGTCATAAATTACAGACTTGACATAGAATACGTACACAGTTTATCACAAGCACGATTCCGAGGGGAACCAGTTCTAGTCATCGCCATGTCAGTTGAGGGGGAAGTACAAAGTTCGCCTCTATAAACATTCCAGTGTCCCCATTTCTTATCCCAAGATCCAGGACACTCCCTAACCTTGTAGACCGTTTTTTCGGACAGCATACAAACATCCATAGCAGCAACCCACTTAATCAAGAGCGGTGTAGTTTTGCGAACCCCATTGCATTGCTATACCCATTGAGTTTTTAATGCTGTCTCAGATTTACAAGGATCTGTAAATCTGAGACAGCGCCAAAGACTAACCCCACTGAATAGCAGGCGTTAGATTGGTGCAACAAGGAGAAATTTCTCCTTGGTTTTGCTCCTTCTTTGTATGCAGCACACATAGAAAGAGCAAATCGTCTTTAAAGATTGTTTATGTGCAGGAAGGTCTCCCTTCCTGCATATATACAATTATCCCTGCAACACAGACACCCTTGCACCATGGTGCAAGGGTGCCTGCATTGCAGGGAATTATTTATGCAATGCAGGCACCCTTACACTAAAGTGCAAGGGTGTCTGTGTTGGTGCTAGGCAGCTTTTTTTAGCACCAGAGCAAGGGAAAACACAGGGGTGCTCTATATTTTGTAAATATGACGCATCCCTGCATTTTTTAAATGGCACTGTGTTGCGGTGCTAAATTGCGTGCAGCTCGTGCAGTGCCATTTCCTTGTAAATATCCCCTATAGTGTGCATAGCAGAATTCATAGGCCTATGCATATAATTGGGAAAAAGTGTTTTACAATGCAACAGGTGTTGCCTAAAAATGCATGACATGTGACATGAGATCCTTTATCATCTATAAGAACTGGCTTCTCTGTAGAGCTTTCAGATAGCAGCCAGTTGGTTTTTCTTAACTTTCAGCGAAGTGTCTGATGCTGCTTGGAGACACTCACGTGGCTCGTCACCAGAGGATAGGCCTACCAGGTCACTGTGAGCTGGCATGTGTGCTACTTCTCCAGGCCACTGCTTTCAGTTCACACAGCTGTGCACTCTGGAACTGTTTGGAATAAAAAAATGGATTAACACACTTGGAATCAACTAGTCATAAAAAGAAGGCACAGGGCTAGAAATATGGTGTTCTGCAGTTACATTATGGTCTAGAAACAATACAGGAAGTAAATGCAAGCTTCCACTAAACATGCAGAAAAAAGGTATATAAAGAATGGATCCTTGGTTATGTGATGTTGCCAGCCAGTCCTGTGTTTTCAGTCAACAGCACGTTGCATTTTGGGATGTGTAGTTCGACTGCCCTGCAAGACTCTCGGAGGTTATGGCACTTGCATTAACTGGTTCTGATTCCCTCCCACATTCAGAGATCTTGGCCTGGTCACTGTCAGCAACTGATTTACCACATCTGCCACTTGCACGATCTCTCCTTCCTGTGCCTGATTCGTAGGATTTAGGCAACACTCACACTTCCAATGCCTGATCTTGTGAAAAAAATGAGAAGCAGTGGTCTTTTTTAAGGTCATAAGGTCTATACCTGTTTTAGAATCTATGGGGACACCACTTCCTCTTCCCTGTCACAGCGGTCCTGCAACTGATGTAACTTGGACAACACCTGGGACATTCCCTTGATTGCAAACTATTGTTCCCCCTGTTGCCTGTACCTGCTCTCCTTTTTGTGTATTTCACATTTGAACCAGCATCAACTTCTCCTTTATTCTCCAATGATTGGAATCCCTCTCATCACTGCAATACCTGGCATACCGTAAAATCTCATCCATTGACTTATTTTTCAGCAGATTAAGTGTTGCTGGATCATGAGGCTAACTTCCGGCCTCAGCCCTGTCACAAATTTTGATATAAATTGTCCCATGTGCTTAGGGTTTAAGGGTGTCCAACCCGCTGTACTGCTGAAAGGATTGTAATAGCCTCTTTTAATAAGCATGCAGTCTCTTTAGGCTCCTGGGTCATTCAATCTATCTTAAGCCAATCAATGTCTTGAGGGACTATTTTGGACTGCCACCATGTGATTACCTGATCGTACTTTTCTATAACCAACGGCGAAGGACAATGAGTCACTGAATCCCTCTCTGGCTCAGCAGCAGGCCACTCAATGGCTATTTTACAAGCAGACCACAGATTACTAGGAGCCACATTTTCGAACAAGGTATTTGAGTCAGTCCACAACACCTTTGCGATCTTAACAAAGTGATCGACTTGCTTATACCTCTCAGCAGATAGTCCCTCAACCTAGGAAAATCATTTGTAAATGCAGCAAGATCACCTCTGCTTCAGGGAACATGCACATACCCTCCGCTAGGCACCTCCCATAATGGGTATGCTTCAACTCCCTGTGTTTCCCCCTCCTGAAGGTGGTGTTTCACCTGTCACCTTCCTTGCACTCTTTTTTTTCGACCATCTTTCCTCTCACTTATCCAGCATACTCCATGCCCTTATTCCAAAATCAACTCTTAGATATGCGTGTTCAATCCTGTCACCCTCCTATTCCTCCAGCTCCTGGTCACTGTAGTAGAGTCTATGATTTCCCTGTAACATTTTCGTTCGAGACAAGCCTACTCCATACCTCTGAGCTAACTCCTATAACTTCTCATGCGCTCGTCTTGCCCTGCAGATGACATCCTTTGCTACAAAAAACAGGTCATCGGACTCATAGGTTTCTTTCATATCCAAAGGCAAATTCCCACTGATGATCTTGTCTACCACAGCTTTCAACCTCACCACATCCAGTAGCTTCGCCTTCACTGCAGCCTTGATGGTACCTTGACTCGATGTACTACTCTGACCCTCCTTGCTGTTATTGTGATCCCCAACAAAGATTCCAAGTCTATAACATCTAAGACATGCTGACTTCCGGTGGCTCCGTGACTCATACTTGCTTCCGAGGCCTCACCCGTCGGTCCTCTCACCCGTGTTTTCCACAACCATAGGTCTAAACTGGTGCTTGCCATAGGTAGAGACCGTATAGTCCTGGAACCAATGCATACTCTTGAAGGATAGGCAGTAGCTGCTAAAGGGGTACTAGATTCTCTAGGCACTAAAGACGGACAATTCCCATTTGTGCTTCCTTATCTTCCCAGTCCAGTCCCTTTAACCTGTAAGGTCACAACACAAACATTGCTCCTCTTAACTGATGCATTACATCTAGCCGAAATGAATTAAAGCATGAACATTACAATTCACCTTTTTTTTCAGTGATCTTATGTCAATTTTGAAGCCACCTTATAGTGTGGAGCCCAACTTTTGTCGCCATAGAATGTGCTGGAATATCCTTGGGTGGCACCTCTTCGCCCACTCAAGTAACAACCCCTCTGTCACCTCTGAACAGATCCCACAACACCCTAAAACATTGCATGATTTCAATTGCAATTTGATGTTCAAAATATTATGACACAACAATCTCTTCCAACCACAACTTCCCGTTGATTACTAACCAATCCCAGCACAGCGTTACATCAATGACCAATTACAGCGCAACCCTATCTGACGTAACCTTCACTACCCACAGCGGCTCATCCGCCTTCACAATTTCTCCATAAGCATTCACTCATACAATTGTTTTAAAATCCATAATAGTCTCCCATCTAAAAGATTAATAGAATTCACTCATCCAAGAACATCCACACACAGTGACCCTCGACCTGCGCTGGTCACCCGAATCAGTATAGCTCACCCCTGTACACCAGATTTACTAAACGATACTCATGCATCCCATTCACACAAAGTTCCCTGTAACTCGGATGACGTCTAATGACAACTCCTCAATTCTTTGGTCAGGAAATTACAATCTCAATCTCAGTGTCTTCTACCTCTTTAATATATACTGGGATCTTTGGCCACTTCGGGACCAGAAACTTACAATTTAAATACTAGGACCAAGTCCGGTCCAGAAACACAGTCACTCAACTCTGACACAAACTCCTCAAGACATCACACAATCAAATCATCCCAGCCATCTAATTCACAACATACACCCTATTAATACTCGCTCCTTTCGCTGCTGATCTCGCCTCACCATCAAACTCCGTCGTCTCTGCTGGATTCCGTTGCCTACTGTTGTCAGTCATTGGGTTCTTTTTTGGGTTTTGCAGTTCTAGGTTCCACTTTTGTTATGTTATGTTATGTTAAAATTACTTTTACCGCGCACGGTCACCAAATGGTTTCATGGCGCTCATAAACAATAACGGGGGGCAGACAGCAAGATTACTCAAAAGCTAATTGAAAAAGATGAGTTTTAAGTAGTTTGCGAAAACAAGAATAGTTAGGGCAGAGTCGGAGTGAAATAGGAAGGGAGTTCCACAATGCTGGGGCAAGAAACGAGAAGCACGAGCCACCATGCTTTTTACGTTTGTATCTGGGGACAATCAGGAGGTTGTGGGTGGTGGAACAAAGGTTTCTTGAGGGAATGTGACGCTTGAGGCTGGAGGAAGTGAAAGCCGGAGCAGGAGCAAGAAGGGCCTTAAAGACAGTACAGCCCAGCTTAAAAATGAAACGGGAGGCCACTGGAAGCCAGTGCAATTTCCTCAGCAGGGGCGAGACATGTTGATATTTGGGCTGCTGGAAGACCAGTCTCGCCGCCTGGTTCTGTACCAGCTGAAGCCGATGAAGATGGTAAGCAGGAATCCCAATGTAAAGAGAGTTAGCGTAGTCAATACGGGGAGGTGACCAGAGCCATAATGACAAGTATGAGAGCCTCAGTCGTGAGAAACCTGCGGATTTTGCAGATCCTGCGTAGATGGAAAAAGCAGGAGGATGTAACTGCATTGATTTGAGGTCTCATAGATAGATCACTAGATATAATCACACCGAGGCTCTTCACCGAATTGACCGGGCAGGGCGGAGGGCCAAGAGCGGAGGGCCAGAAACTGGGGCTCCAGGGGTTGGCCGTCCCTCCTGTTAGTACTAACTCTGTCTTGTTAGGATTGAGCTTCAGCTGGCTAAAATGCATCCACTCAGAAATGGCAAGCATGGTGGATTGAAAATTGGCACAGGACGAAGGGGATGAATCAACAGGGAAAATCAACTGTAAATCATCCGCGTAATTGAATATAGTGGCAGGGGTGTGACGGAGAGAAACAATAAGAGGTTGCATGTAAAGATTAAATAAAAGAGGTGAGAGAGCAGAGCCCTAAGGAACACCACAAGAAAGTGCAGAATAAGGGGCTGAAAAGGTAGACAAATGAACTGATTGAGAACGTTGGTGCAAGAAAGACCTAATCCAGGTTAGAGCCATGCCCTGGATGCCCGCATTGTTGACACAGTCGATCAAGATAGCATGATCGACCGTGTCAAAGGCAGCCGACAGATCTAATAAAACAAGAGCCTGGGCCAGGTTCTTATCGGCGCCTTGCCTCAGTACATCCATTACAGCCACGATGACAGCTTCAGTAGAGTGAGCCGGTCTAAAACCGGCTTGCTGGTCATCTAAAAAAGAAGACCCTTCAATGAGGCAGCGGGTAACATAGGTCTCCAAAAATTTTCCCCAGATAAGGGAGAAGGGAGATCGGCCGATAATTGCTCAGGACAGAAGGATCAGCACCCGGTTTTTTGAGTATGGGAACCACAACCGCCTGTTTGAAAGCATCAGGGACAGAGCCTGTGGCAAGCGAGCTGTTAAGAAGTGCCAAGGGAGGATCGGGGCATGCCAAAAAGGCGGCTTTCAGGATTTGAGGGGGACAGCAGTCATTGGGGGAGCCCGAGCCCACCGTATGTAGTAAGGAGATAAACTCAGTCAGGGAAATAGGAGGGAATGCATTAAAACAACAGGGATTCGGAGGGGGTAAAAAAGAAACAGTGGATGGGGAAGGAGGGGGGATGTTATTTTTAATAGTGATAATTTTATCAATAAAGAAGGAATTTAGGGAATCACAGAGAGTCTGTGTGGGTAAAGGTTGGGCAGTGACACGGTCTGAACCAGAGAGCTCCTCTACAATTGAAAAAATATTTTTAGTTTTAGAGGCAGAATTAAGAATTTTCTGCGAAAAATAGGAAGTTTTAGCCTGTAGAATGGATTTTTGGTAGAGTTTTAATAGATCTACATAAGCAATTCTTAATAGAGGGTCATAGTTACACCTCCAACGACGCTCTGCTTGACAGAGAGCCAGTTTGTCCAGTTTCAGCTGATCCGTGAACCAACGCTGAGCGTCGTGGGGACGTTTACTTTTGATTGTTCCTAACGGGGCCACTACATCGCTCGCATGTCCCAGCCACTGATCAAGAGCATCAGCCTGGGCAGATGTCGAGGTCATGTCACTAGGGACAGACGTGGCTAAGATTGAGTGGAATTCTGTAATGTTGGCTCGTTTCCAGTTATGTGCAGTAAAGTTAGTAGTAGGAGAAGGGCGACAGGGTAAGATAAGTTTTCACAGAAAAAGAAATAAAAAAGTGATCCGACCAGGAGCAAGGATATACTAAAGGGGGGGAAATGTCAAGATTGGCTGTCCAAACTTGATCGAGGATATGGCCCTTGTTGTGGGTGGCTACAGTGATGTGCTGCTTGCAATTCAGGCCAGATAAAAGATCTGTGAAGTCCTCGGAAAGGCCACCTTCACAAGGGTCTGACGGCCAATGGTTAAAGTTGCCAATGACGAGGATTTTGGCGGAATTCATAAATAGCCGGGAGATGATATCACCAAACTGTTGGGAGAAAAGAGGCATGTTCTCAGGGGGTCTGTAGTCAAAAACAGAAGAGCCCCCCTAAATCTGGATATGAAGAGAGGCAAACGCTCTAATCTATAGTTCACAACATCATCATTGTCCCACACAAGGCATTTTATTTGAAAATCACATGTAAATGTATTTTCTGGTAAGATTTCTTTTCATTTATAAATCAAGTCCAATACTAAAGAAGACATAAATGTATATACAAACTCTTTTTACATTGAGAACACAGCAATGCAGCCTACCTAATCATCACTTCAAAATAGTCGTCAATCACACTCCGTCACACCATCATCACTCATACCACTCAACACTATTTACAAAATCATACACACACCACAGAAAGAAAAAGCATTCCTATATATACATCATAGTAAAACTAGCACAAAAGAAAGAGACAACAGCAAAACAACAAGCGCCGACGCGCGTTTCGGAACAGGACGGATATTATCCAATCCTTCGTCAGGGCGCAGATAGGTACATAAAAGTTCTTTAGTCGTATTTCACAACCACAGGAAAAAATCAGACCATTATTTTCGTAAGGTTATCATTGAAAGATGAATTCCAGGCAGCAGGTTCACACCACCTAGTACGGTCAACCCCCTGTAATCAATAGGGGATCACACAGGCCGTATACGGAGGCAAGCGGGTGCTTCACCGGGGGGCACAGATTCAAATCCAATAGATGGTTGATCGAGTTCAGTAGGGAAATCCCCACCGAGCGTAAATCTGTAATAGTAAGGGTCCGATTCTCCACAGGTAGACTCAAATAGCCCCGGGCATCAGGATCTGCCCGGGAAAGGTCGAAGGTCTACGTACAATTACCTTTGTAAATCCCGTCCGTATTCTAGCAGATATTTCAAGCACCTCCAAAAGGGAGAAAAAGTAAAGCTTCCCGGGACGAAGTGATTCAATGCATCCCTTCAAACCGCATCGTGGCGAGGCTCCGTTCAAACTGCCGGGAGAGTCAGCGAGTCAGGGGGTCTGTAGACAAGGACACAAATGAAGGAAAACTTAGGAGAAATAAATTTCAAAGTAAGAATATCAGTTTTAGGAAGGATACTGGTTTCCAAAATGGTAAACTTATATTGGGAGCGGATAATAGCAGCAACCCCCCACTTTTCAAGATTGATTCTATATTCTCCCCTCACGTCATGTGCTAACCATCCTACACTGCTACCAACTGAAAGGCCCGGGTTCATAAGTATTTGACCTATTCTAGAAACACAATCCGATGTTTCTTTTTAGCAGCATGTGAGCGTAGAGGGGAGAAAGTTTGTTATTTCAGCCAATCAATTAAACAAGACTTCTGTTTGTCACATAGTAACCACAGACAACTATGTGACATTAATTAATTTATTACAAAGCCAAAAATAACTGGATATAAAGACATTTCAAGACGAGAGTGTAAATTAGCATAAAGCCAGATCTGTGGATCAATTGAGATGATGTAGCATACGTAAAACAATTATTTCAAGAAATAAAATACAGAGAATTAGAAAGCATGAGTTCAAGTTTTTCTGCATCGAGAGTTGATGAGTAAAAAGCATTAATTTATCCCTACACTAACACTAAAGTGATATCCCTACTTAAGCATCCTCAGGAAGAAGAGTAAAAGGTGTCAGCCTGTGGAACCTCCCTGTTAGTCTCTCCACCATCAATGGGTCAGATAGCATAAAGCTATAGAGACAGAGCTTAATCTCAGATGCTCTCTCCCTAAAGGCAAAAGAAGAAGTGGGCACTTTCCCTAATCCCAGCATCACATTATTGTAGGTAACTTTCCCAAGATTCATTGGGGATCACGCCATCTGCTCTGTGTACAGTCCTAAAGGTAGTTGTCCATGGAATAGCGGTGTTCCTTCCTTGCCACAATTTGTCCTTGGTTCCCAGGACTTCTCCTGTATGAAGCACAACAACCTTCCTTTATCGACTCAAGCCACATGATCGTAACTTCTTCTGTCCTTGCCTGACTAGTAAAACAAAGACATTATTCTAGCTAGGAAGAGCACTTCTTTCATCTACAACACAAAATGTGGGAAAAACAAATTCCACAGAACACATGAAATTTTGCTTGTTAATTCTAAAGTGAGAGTTTCCAGGGAACTGCCGATCAGGCCTACACAATTCGGCTAACATAAGAAAACAGCATGTGAGCTTTATGAATTGCATAAAATATAAGGCACATTCAATTAGTGCATTTACCTACATGTAAAACGACATGATTATTAACACATTTAGTACATGAATAATTGTCAGCTCCACAACATGAGTTCTTCATGTTAATATTTTCTGCTAGTTATATACAGTTTCTACGTTACCTCTCCAACTTACTTTTCAATGGCCTAAGCACTTCAAGTTCAAGTTAATACATTCCACAATCCTAACACTTCATGTTAATATGACAAAAGATTATATGCAGGTGTGATCTACACATGTGATTATAATGCAACCATACAAATAAAATGTACTTTCTGCTACATCACAACTATGGGGTAAAAATAGTTTAAAATGCAGGGTGTTGCTGGCCAAGAAGCTTGGACAGTGTAAGCATCAACAGTGTAAGCTTTGCCCACAAACAGAACAGATGCAAACCTGGCAAGGTACCAAGAAAAACAGCAGAGGCAGCAGCAGAGCGACAGACTTCCCTTTCACAAAGGTAACAGGTTAACCGCAAGAAGCACAGAATGACACAGAACGAATAAAGCCTGTGATGAAGCAATGTGATCACTGTAGAGTTGCATGGAAATATGATACTTCCCAAATATCCTTTAGTGGTGGACATTCGAATGTAAACAAGCTTGTATTTTATTTTTGTTTTTGCAGACAGTAAAACTGGTTAAACTGACTCAAGTCATTGAATGCCATTAACTCAATGAGGGGAGTCCCTTCTGGTTTCAGGGAGCTCCTATGCTGTAGGTGATAACATTTGTCTTCATTAGTTTCAGCTGTACTTAAACACAGTTAGCATGTAAGTAAACACTGGCCCCGCACAGGCACCTCTCTGCTCTTGCTTACAATGGGAGGTTCATTCTGGCAGGGCACCTCAAGGCTTTACAGCCTACCATTTTCTGATTGTCAGTGGCCACCTAATAAACAACAGATGAGTGTTACTGCTGACTAGGGCCTGCATTAAATGGTCTGACAGGGCCATATATTGAGTATCTCTGCTAAAGGAAATATGACTAACTAAGCTGCCACAAGATGATAGGAAGGAGCCACATTTCCCCATCACCAAGTAAAAAATACGTTTACCAATTTAACATCATATAGAAGGTCAGGTACCAGGCCCAGACATGCTCACAACTTACCTTTAACAAAATGCTTGCCCGTGTCCCCTTATAGCAGCTGTAGAAATTATTTAATCTCTTTAAATCCACTCAATCAAAAAGCATGGAGGATCTTATCACAACCCTGATCTTAAAAAAAGGGAAATACTCAGGAATGCCTTCCTCTAAGAGACCTATATCACTTCTGAACATAGATTAAGAACTATTCACTGGAATATTTGCTGCTCTAAAGAAACAGATGAAGACTAAAGTAGCTTACCTGGATCATTGAGGAGTGACAGAAGATAGACGAATTGTTGCTATAAAGAGGTTCTGCTCTTGGTAGACATCGCAGAGAAACAATGGATGCTGGAAAGGCATTTTACCACGTGGACTGGTAATTTATTGAAACAACCCCACAGTACATGGGGTTTGGAGAAGAGCTTATGGGATCGCTATTGGAAGGATACGTTTGGGGGTCATCTACTGAGCTACAGTGGATTACACTCTTCAGCTGATTCTCAACATACATTAAACACTTGGGGGTCAATTTTACTCCACACAAACAACATGATGTACCAAAATTACCAAATACTATACAGGTCACCCAAGGTACAACTGCAAGTTTTGGGGCCTTACAGAATTTGGAGGGTCGGACATATAGCAGGATTCAATATACGCCTTTCTAATGGTGAAAAATGGCAATCTGTTGAAACTCTAGTGTCTTATTGATAAATACATATGGGCAGGAAAGACACAGAGAACACAGCTGATACAGTGTACTCTACAACTAAAAGAAAGTGGCCTGGGAGTTCCAAATGAGGAGAAATACAATCAGACATCACAACTTAGATACTTGATAGAATGGATGGAGGAAAAAGCAGAGGATGGATAATGCATGGTAGACCCCACCCTTACAAGGACACCTGTATTGGAGCAACCGTGTATACCCAAATAACAACATAAATACCTCTATAGATCCCCAGTAGCAGTTTCGCTGATGTTGAAAAAGTGTACACTAAATAGGAGGGGTGCACTTACGTCACATCCATCACCATTAACATCACTATGGGACAATACAGATTTTATGTCAGGAATACATAAGGATGTTCATAAAAAAGTGGAACGAAGCAGAATGTCTTGGTTTGGAGGACATGATCTTAGAGTAAGTTGAAGAGCTTTGAATAGACAAGAATAGGGTCTTATTAGGAACATTATAGAGATACCCAAGTTAGACAGTAGGTGCTCCAACCATAAACAAGACAGGGACAGGGAATTAATATCCATGAAGAAATGCTTGAGAAGTCAAAAAGATATGGCACATGCAGCCACTGACCTTTACAAAACCCTGCGTAAACTCAAAGGAAAACATAGAGATATATTTAAAGCAGCATTGGAGTGAAGGGGCAGGGAATGGACATTCTCCCTAGGCACACAAACCCTCCCAGGCATGCTGAAGGCAGAGAAACACTATTTAAATCGTCTATGGATCGCACCTCTCATAAAAAGATACATACAACAGACCTAGTTAAAACAGACAAATGCTGTAAGGGATGTGACAGCAGTGCTTACCTTTCCCATAGTTTATGACTAGGGGTGAGCGGAGCTCGCGGAGTTGCACTACGTGGAATTCCGCTGAGTTGCATAAAAACTCTGTGGAATTCCACAGAGTTCGGCGAGCGGGAGGAGTTGCTCAACTCGCCCACCCCTGTACAATATACATCCATAGTGAAATGGACAATGCACTAAATACGGTTCAGGAAGGTGTGCATTTGGGTATTTTAGGTGAAGGGTGGCGCACTGCACTGATTCTGTGCATGACATGTGAAACATAAGGGGAGTTGCAGTGAGTAAATAAAATGGCACCCCATTCTGCACGGTTGCAATGCTTTGTGAGAAGCCTGGAGGAGGCTGGCAATGCCGGGGTATCCCCCAAGTACCACAGCCGCTCATTGATTGTCCCTGAGTGGGACTGGAGAGAGAAGGGCACCATCGTGCCACTGCAAAGTAGTAAAGGAAGAATAGAGACAGAAGAGCCAGAGGATGCGGGGGCAGTAAACACATTTGTTAAAGAGAAAGTCAAGTTTCTCTTTCAGCCTTACAGAAAGTACGTACAGCAGGGGCTGTGTGCACAATGCAAAGACCGCATAGGAGCGATGATATTTAGTGTCGCAGAGATAGGGGCCGGGGGAGCATACTACAGGGCAATACAATGAGGCTCCAGCAGCGTCGGATTGGTAAGGCGGGCATTCGGGCATTGCCCGAGGGGCCTGTGTCCGAGTTCTGCTGTGGGCTGCTTTTTTGAGCAGTCTTGGGGGCTATTTGGGCGCTGTCTCTATTGTTTGAATACAGCCAGCGGCCCAGTGGGTGTCTGAGTGGCCTTTCTAGAGGCGGATGGGCGCTCATTACCTCCGTTTAGCCGAAGTATCACTCCCTTTGTCTCGCGGGCCGGCCCATTAATGTGTGCACATACTGAGCGGGGGCAGGAGGCCTGAGTAGAAGTGGCCTCACTTGTTTCACCAGTGTAAACTAACGCGTGCATTGTTTTTACCCCACCCTCCTAAAGTTTTTTTTATACGATTATACCAAAGCAGTGATTTGAGGAGTGTTTATGCAAATGTGGGCAGATTTGTTTTGCGTGCCCGGGCCGATTTTCAATCCCAATCCAACTCTGGGCTCCAGGAGGGCGGATACAGAGTGGGTGCAGGAGCACTGCCAAGAATGCTACGAGGTACAGCGAGAGGTGTAGCCACTTAGGATGCAATGAGGTAAATCCAGGACAGTTAACTGCACCGTAGGGGGTAGAAATCAGAGAGATGCAGGAATATCAATACAGGTAGCCACGCTGACAGGTCTACAAGTGCCAGAGCTAAAGAAGGTTATATACCAAGTTAACAACAATAGGTTGCACCTACACCACTCTCACTCCCCTGCCCTCTGCCATGAGCACCCTGAGGCTCCTTACTAGTTGGTGATTGAAGCAGTGCGGGCACGCCAACAGGAAGGGTAGTGTCCGTGAATGACACAAGTAGGGCAGCACAGTTCAATGTGCACACAGGATAAGAGGTTGGAAGAGGTCACCCAAGCCGCTCTTCCTCCTCACATTCTATGACTATCTTGAAGGCGGTCGGTGAAGTGCAGAGTGACGGCCCGGCCCCAGCGAGGATCAGTGATGTCGTCCTTCAGCATTACGGCAAGGTTAGTGTGCTAGTTCTTTATAGGGATTGTGAATATTCCTTGGCCGCACCACACCTCCCAGGTCAATTCCCAATGACTATGATGCTATGCAGTAGAACTGGAAGCGCTACACTGTAACCCCGGAAGGGACCGCCCTGGCACTCTAGCCGTCATGACAAAAATACCGCCATTTCAGGTTGGGCACGGGGAGCTAGGGGGTGGTGGATGGCGGCATTGGGAAACTCTGCTACATGGCGGATGGTCACAAGGCACCAAATCAGACATGTTTGCATCCACTCCTATGTATGATGAATGGGAAATGGGTGGGATGTATGGCTGTAAATGACGGATGTCTGGAATCACGCTGGGATGAAGTCACCGATGCCCGAAACCGTGACGCTGATAGTGTCACTGGCCTACAGTGCATACCACCATAGACCACAATCGCAATGACGGGCTTTAGAAAGGTAAACCCTGAATCATGCGTTACAGTGCAGAAAGGTGATTTATTGCCTGGTTTCCTTCTCCTGCTTCAGAGTGAGGTGGGGCAGGCAGCCTGGGGAAGACAGCCCAGACTTAAATACATCGATTTGTTTAGAGATTCAATAGTATCTTTAAATAAATCGATCTATTTAACATTTGTTTACATAAATGGGTAGGCATGTTAGTGGGGCATAGCCCCAGAGCCCTCATGGAAAAACCACCCTTGGCCTAACTGTTGGTATGTCAGGTTCCAATAATCCTCTGTGTCAAAATAGCCCTCTGCTCTCCATTTTCAGGATTTCAAATCATCTGATTGCTTCTTTTTCTTATCACCATATCTTTCCACCATACATTATGTCACGTGGTTACACTAGGCCCAGATAGAAATGCCATTTTACAGGCTCATGTTTTTAAAGTTTTCTTCTGTCCCTAAACATGATGACATTTGACACACATTCATTTGTGTGTAAATACAGGATAATGTTCTTCGAACTCAGTTTGCTTGCACTGCCATTTCATAGGCACACCATCAAACACCTCGAACCTTCTGTACAAGGGCTAAGTTCATCATGCAAACTCTTTTTATTTGTTTTGGTCATTCGGTGACAGAGCAATCACAATAGTAAAAACAATAGTGGCCTGACTGGGAATTTGTCATGGTAACATGGATTCTGTTTATTATATAAACAACATCAATCCTTTGTTGAGACAGAGCAACATCTTGCTCTCGCATAGAGGCCTACCCATGCTGGAATTCCAGCCTAGCTGATTCCTATTTATCTATGCGAGGGATGCTGCCCAGCTCTCCAAAAAGACAGGCAGCTGATGATACTTACCCACAGGTAAACTGGAGTTAGATGCCCTACAGGGATTGAGCAGATTCACCTACTCTAGACAGGTAGTTTAGGAGGCGCTAGGTAGGAGTACAATATATTACAGTACTATATACTATATACCTTGTAATAGGCAAAATTGTTGAACTGTTTATCTTTTTCACCATTCTTGTAATCGCATTTTTCTGTGTCCTATTGATTATTGCAGCACAGTATTTTATGCAAGAATCACAAAGCTTCAATAAATATTGAAACGTTTTACTGTGTACTTCTTGTGTACCTCTTTGGGTATGCATAAGGAACTATGCAAAAGCGTTCTAGATCCGTTACCACAATTTCATGGAGTAATCAGGGTTGTCGTGTTCTGAGTTTTCACATTCCATTTGTTCCCTTGTCAGGTTAGAGGTACAGATGGTGCACTGTGAGCAAGCAGGACTAAGGCCAACATATTCCTGCTGCATTCATGGCAAGACTATATACAACTATAGATAATTGTCTAAATTTAATATAGTTCTCAGCTGTCCCTTTAGGAGGGATAGTAGCCCCTAAAATATCCATTACTATTTGCCCAAAACTTTATTCCTTATTCAGTTCTTCTACAAACAAGTTCTTGGAAAAACTAAAGCTAAGTAACACAAACCGACTTAGGGGCATATTATCAACACAGGCGATAAAATTATCGCTGCTTTTATCGGCAGAAAACTGCAGCTAAAGCCGCTTTTGCGGCAGAAAACTGCCGCTAAAGCCGCTTTTGCGGCAGTTTTCTGCCGATAAAAGCAGCGATAATTTTATCGCCTGTGTTGATAATATGCCCCTTAGTTCTTTATCAAATTGAAATAAACAGTCTTTCCACTAACATGATAGATTCCCTTTAACACAGGTTCTCCTCCAGTCAAAAATGCACCTCTGGCTTCATAGTTTCTGTCACGTGTACTCTCACTAACAAATTCCTCCTTATCTCCTATAGAACTCTGCCTTACCATACACATTTTACCTCTCCTTTCTCGTCCCATACTCTACCTTGGATGTAAACTCGAAAACCTACATTTTTCTTCTTCCTTGATTTCATCTTTTGTGATCTCATTGTAATCTCATGCTCTTTTTGAATCCTTACCACCTTTATACCTCTCTCATTATGTTTCCTAATAAAATCATCTTCTTCTTTTTTCAATAAGCATGAATAAGCAGCTCCTTTCTAAGTCTCTGCACCAGTTATTTCAAATGCTTACCATATTTTGTCACTTTATCAATCTCACTAATGAATGCATGTTCTAGTGTCACATTATAGTTAGTTGAATATGGAGAAAGAAACTCCTTATAATTAAAAATCGCCACAAACACACTACAAAAGAGCAGGTAGGAAAGTTCCAGTTGCTCCTAAGTAGCCCCTTCTCCAGCTGACTTACGAAGAAGAGAGTAGGCAAAACAATCACTAACACACATTATACTTATGTATTCACTAACCATTCTTGTATATACCTTATCCCTAATACCTTTAACAAACCGCTTATCATGTATTGGCTTTCCTAATTCTTTATGATTCTTTCTAGTTGCAACTTCATTAGTCATCTATTGTGAAACATATCCTACAGGAGTCATTAAGCACGCCGACAGGTCAACTACTATCAGTAGTTTTATGGTTCAAAAAATCATCCGTACAATTTTACAGCCAGTTCTGTATCTCATCTTTATAACAGAGACAATAAACAAAACAAACATTTCTCTTAGTCAAAAACAAAGTTTTCTTTATTTTCTTTTTTCAAAACATAAGCATCAGAGGAAATACTAGAACAACATTCCAAAAAGATTTTTTTTCTTTTTTTAACTCAGTTCTTGTCAGTGTGTAATTTCACAAATCAAAATAAAAATTAGTAATCAGTTCTAGTATTCCAACGTATTACATTTCTCTGCAACAGTCTCTCTCCATGTCTTTTCAACCCTCAATCAGCTTTTCATCTTATTTTGAAGATTCATAAAAACAAAAACAAAAAATGTCTCTAGTTTTTCTCAGGGTGACTCTTTCATTGCTTTCAGATTTTCACTACCTTGCTTTACTCTGGATTTATCAAACTAATCAGGGCCACTCAAGGGGGCTTTGTGTGGCTTGACAAATCACATTCTAAGGGTTGTTTTACTTTTGCACCCCGTAGTGTGCTGCAAAAGCGGCACAGCCTTTTGATAAATATGGCCCATAGTTTCTTCTGTATTATGACGAGTGCATATGAATGAGAGTGACAAAGTACAAAGGTCTTGAGTGATGAGATCAGATCTGTCTGCAAGTGCACAGCCCCTATTCACAGTGAACTACAAACATTATGCCAATAATCAGTAGATTTTTTAAGTAAAAAAGAAGGTGGATGTTTGTTCAACTGTTTTGTCAGTCTATGTAAAACAGTGCCTGACCTTGCTTCAAAAAATAATTCATTTTAAAAATATACCAATGTGCCCCTGGGCATTGAAAAGGGGCAACATGGGCATTATATCACAGGTGTGGTCTTATAGAGGTTGGTAGAGTCAAGTCATTCTATGCTCTCTGTTTAAGATACTTTTTAAACATATTTTAATTTTCATGAAACATCATTTGTAGTGAGAGAGCACGAGTTTGAAAAAAATGTATAAGTACGCCATATTTACAAGCACGTAGTTAGTTTAAACATGCTTTGCACACGAGTGGTTTATATTCAGTAGTGAAACATATAGAATGTTAAGTAGAGTAACTATAATTATAACGGTGTGAGATTAATGTAGAAATGTTGGAATATATGTGAAAACCTCATGTTCTCATGTTAAAAAGAGTCATGTCCGAATTAAATGTAACTTTGAAAATCCAGTATTATGTGTAGGCCTTAGGGCAATTCACAGCAAACCTGAACGTGCTGCTAAATTAATGTGAGATAAAGTTGACATGGTTCTTTCAAAATGTACTATTGAACTTAGGGTTAAAAGTATATGCTTTATAGATGTGTTATTTTAGAAACGTATGCTAGTCAAGAATGTTTGCTGTTTAAATCAAGTTAACGTTTTAAGAGTGCAGGAACCTGCTGCATGTAAATCAAGTAGGCCAGAGCAGATAATGTCATGTAGTTTAAATTGCCATGTGCTCGTTAGAGGAGAGGTCGTGAGGTGTCCAGCATGGAGCTTTGAGAGTGTTTTATGACCAAAGATATGGTGGAGTCTGGAATTTGAGGCCCACTGCAGGATGAGCTGTATGCAGGTGCGAGGGTCCTAATCAGCTCGAATGAAAGGGACTTTGTTCAGTGGCGCCTTGCGCAGGCCTGTAGGAGTTTCCAGGAATTTCAGGGGGTATCAGCGCACGGAAGAAGGAGCCTGGGAACCAAGGTCAACTATAACGAGGGTCTTCAAGAGTACCATCATGGAGTTTACCGCGCAAAGATGTACCACGTGAGGGGCGTCCCAAGGGGCGTTTCTATTGGAAATGTGATTTGGTATTAGGGAAAGTGACCCGGGAGGAGTGCAGGGTAGATGATTTTGGGAGCCTAAGGAAGCGGATGGGTAGGCAGATAGGCTGATCAGGAGAGACCCATTATCAGAGAAGAGACAAAGAGAAGTGCGTGATCTTCTTAGGAAGTCACCACGGCTGACACCTAGAGGGTTAAGATCTTGCTAAGTAGGGATGTCATTTAGTGTAGTGTAGGGACAGACTAACCTTAATTTTTCTTTTCTGTAATGACTTTGAGGTTGCAACTTGTATCCATTTTGGCAACCCTGATGGTTTTCGAGCTTGTACTTATTATTCTGTTTTTCAGACTCAGACTATTCAAAAAGTTCATGTTTATAGTGATACCGATTTATCTTCTTAATCTCATTTTGAGAAGTTTGTATCTTCAGTTATCTTTGACTTTATATTAAATCTTTAAAACTTAATTTTGGTCAGTGGTCATTTAGAGTGGTGTAAGTTCTTAAATTGATTGATTTATTACGAGATTACCTTTTACTCAAGACAGGTACCAACGATTCAGTCGACAGGAAATGGGATTTGGTAAGATAATTAGTAACCAGTAATCCCGCGTTAGCAGTTGGTAGCAGAGTGAGGATGGTTATCTTCTTGAGGAAGGTAATCTAGAGAGGTTAGTTTACCCCAAGGCCCGAGACGCCGAGAGACGAGCAGCGGAAGAATCGTGTGCCGAAAGGTGCAGACGGTGCGAGAAAAGCAGCAGTATCGGAGAGTGAGTATAAAAAGGGTCATGCGTGAATAGATTGCGGTGTTTTGTGTTGTATTTGTATTGTAATGTCTTGCGGAGTTGAATGCCTGTAGTGTGAATGAGAGACGGTTGTGAGCGCGCGCAACCTGGTAAACTGGTAACCTGGTAAACGGGTTAACTGGTGAAATCTTAAGTTCAGGCCAGAGCTTAAGTGGTTTTGGGTGTATTGAACATCCAGGGTAGTTGTCGACCATAGTACGGAGGTCACGAGGTACCATTGACCGCCGTGGATCCAAGATAGGGGGAGTGTAAGAGTGAGTGTATGAGTAACGGACGCTGGTCGAAAGTTACTGTGTGTAAGTAACCTATCGGAGAAGGCGATTGTCTGGAAGTAATCGGAAAGACATTTCGCCAAGTTAAGGTGACAACTACAGAAAGACTGTGGGCGTACAGTCAAGAAAGGTGATCGCTTGGACGGAAGTAATCATTTTTCAGAGTATGAATGGGATGCGTGCATGACCGAGGAGAAGAGCTGAGAAAGGAGGGGAACTGCTGCGAAGGGGGACGGGTGACGTCGGCTAGAGCCGCGCTCTGATTGAGCGGTTGGTGTGACGTTAGCTAGAGCCGCGCTCTGGTTGGGCGGCTAGCGTGACGTCGGAGGAAAGTCGCGTACGGATAGGCCAGTTAGTGAGGACAGCGCTGAGATTGGTGGAGTGTCATCAGGAAGTAAACAAACGCGGAGAAAAGAGAAATCATGAAGTGTTTTAAGTGTTTGAAAGGGATTTTTAAACGTAAACGAAGTGAACATTATTACGGGGAAGAGGCTCCCCCAGAGGGTACGCCAGCTCATTATATGGCAACGAATGTTGGGCTGCATACGATATTGTGGATTGGGGCTTGGAATAAGCTTACGGAAGGGAATGAGGAAATGCAGTTCCCGAAGTACGGGACGTTTAAATTAGAGGTGTTACATCGGCTGAAAGCAACCATGTCCTCATTGAAACCCTCGCCCAGACCAACACAGTTTGAGGCTCTTAATGCATGGATTAAGGCTGCACACGACCGAAATTTGAACAGGCGTCAACAAAGGCTGACGCGATCGGTAAGGGCAGTGCGAGATTCCAAATGGGATGAGGAGGAAAAGCGTTGGAGGGTACAGACTATTGAGGTGGAGAAAATGTATCCGATGAGGGAGGTGTCAGGAGGAGGAAACCTCATGGAAGAAGACGAGGAAAGCGAGTCGGAGGACAATCTGATAAACAGATTGTTAATGGATAGACCACCTCCGAGAGTGGAGTTGATAGAAGATAGAGGGCTCGCAAGGGAGGATGGGAATGAGATAGAGGGATATACACCACTCCCTATATCGGAATGGACACCTAGCAAAGGCGGAGAAACACCTCCAAACAACACTGTACAGAGTGTAGTGGGAAGGTTTGTGGTGCAGAAAACGCCAACCACAGAAAGGGTTGAGTCTGTGGGATTGCCAGACGCTCTTCAAGTGCCTGTTACCATAGGACCCATAGTTTCGATCTATAATTCTGAGAGAGATAGAGGGGAACAACAAAGGCAATTGGATAGGGAGAGGATTGAGATGGAAAGGAGGAATAATGTGACAAATGCATGGAAACAATTGCCAGGATCAGTAACATGGAATACCCCATTAGACACAACTGTCGGTCCCAATTCAGAACAGGGAGGTCCGAGAGGACCAATGGATCTAAGGGGACCGCGGCCAAGATCTTTTTCAGAGTTAAGAGCTGATTTGAGGGAATGGGACGGGTCCATAGTATCTCCGAGTAACAGGACAAGAACGGAACCAGAGTGGGAAAGCAGGGGTAACGGGACTGTATCTCATTGTGGGGCCAGCGAAAGCAGTCAGGGCCGGGAAGGCCAAAGTCAAGAGAATAGAGGGGATGCATGTCCTACAAATCAGAGAGAACAGCCGGAACAAAATACTAGGATTGTAGAATGTGAGGAAATGTCCCGTCTCTGGGGGAAGGGAGGAGATGAGGCGGTACGGGCTTTTCAGAATAGGTTTAGGTGCCTTCATCATACACTCGGGGAAGACGTTCAACATTGGAGAAAGGAGAACAGCGATAAGTCCCGCCACGCCTCGAATAATCAGGAATCACAGGGAAGTAGGGAAGAAAGAGGGAGTAATGGAACATCTTACCCTGCATCCCGTGAAACTAGCCCGGAGGGGGAGAGAGGGGCTATGAGGCATGAAGGAGTGTTTCACCACCCACCCCGAGAAGACGGAAAGGCATGGGATCTAGAGAGATGGGAACAGGGGAGGACTCCCTATAATTCACCAATACCTAAACGTAGATCTCGGAGCTGGGATGGGAGAGATGCGGATGGAGGAGCTAAATTGAGTGTCTTGAAAGCTGAAATTAAGGCAAAAAGGCTTGATGTTACCAGTTTAAAATCAGATGTTGATGAGATAATAGATGGAACATTGCCTTTGGAAAGGATAGAATTGTACGAACAGGATGAGTTATTGTTCATGGCAAAGGATATTACTAGGAAAGCTAGAGCGTTTCATGAAAAACTGACTGATTTGGCAGACAAGTATGCCGTGGATTTGTCTAGGACAAGGGCATTACAGAGTAACCACAGATTACAGTACGCAGACCAGGATCTAGATGAGAAGAGAACTACTGGATTAAAAACACACATAAGAGAGCTGGTAACAGGGATAAGAGTGTGGAGAGAACTGGATAAATGGGAAGAAAGGTGGTCGAAAAAGGGCACAGTTAGGCGAAGTACAAATGTGATGACCCCTGAGGGAAGGGTAATGCAGATGGAGGCATTCCCTTTGCGAGAAATATCAAATGGAAATTATGTACATGTGCCCTGGAGTAGAGGAGACTTAGCCGCATTTACCAACTCATTTCCGAAGTTGCGGGACAATCCAGTCGAATGGTATAAGCAGGTAGAGAGGTTTGTTAAAATCTCGAAAGTACTGTGGATAGATTTGAACACGTTGTTTGACATCGTGGTCCCATCTGATTTGTGGACCCCGTGCAAGACTAGTGTCGAATGGCCAAATGCTGAACCATTGAGGGATGCTCGAACAAATGGACCATCTGAGATTGTCATGCGAAAGTATGAAAGGGTAATAGCATGGCTGAAAGATAAGGTACCACCACAGGACATAGATTGGGTAAAAATAGACCGAACAAGGCAGGAACCCAAGGAGACAGTTCACGAGTTTTATGAAAGATTGTTGAAAACATTCAAGCAATACAGTGGACTAGATGTAATGGATCCCAAAGACATAGGGCAGTTCGTGTCAAAGTTTGTCTTGGGGTTGAGACCTGATATTTGTTTGATGATACAGCAACATTTAATCTGTTGGCAGAACAAACCACTAGATGAGATTTTACGATATGCGAGGTACTGCAGTGACGAGATAGATTCTAAAGCCAAGAATCTAAAGGAGAAATTGATGGTGGTGCAAATGCAGTCCGCTGGGAAGGGTGGCCAGCAGAAGCAGGGGATGGGACGAAAACCAAATGGTCAGAGCAAAGATAATGAAGAAGGGCAGAGACCTAGGATAGACTTTGCCACTTTAAAGAAAACGACAAAGTGTCATCAGTGTCACCAGGTGGGGCATTGGCGACGCGAGTGTCCCTTTAACCCTGAAAATGGAGAGCTAGAAGTAGAAGAGCAGGTCCAAGAAGACCCAGTGCAAAAGGTGACAGTCCCAAGTAATAAGGTGGCCAAAGGGGGGACTTCGGCTCCACGGGCCCAATTCCCACAGCCACCGAAGATAACAGCTGGAGGAAAGGTCTTTAAACAAATGCCTCTGTTTATTGAGGAAGAAAAATGTTATTACATTGATCCATTGACAGGACAACGGGTGAGCAGTGAAGAGGACTGTACCCTCGGGGCAGTTCTAGAAGTGGATCAGAGAGGGCCATTTGTTGAGGCAGAAGTGGCAGGGTGTCCCACTACGTTCTTAGTGGATACTGGGGCTACTCGTTCGACTCTGAGATCAGCGGTGGTTCCAGACTTGCCGATGTCAGGGGAAACAATTCAGGTGGTAGGAGTCGCAAATAAAAGAATGACTAGTCCGTTGACAGAACCAGTATCTGTGAAAATAGGCAGTCATATGAACGAACATCAGTTTGTGGTTTGTGACTCGAGTCCGGTATGTCTGTTAGGAAGGGATTTGTTGTGCAAATTGAACTGCACCATATACTGCACCCCGCAAGGAGTGGAGGTACAGACTACCGACGATGATGCTACCTTTAAGGTGGCCAATTCAAAATTCTGTGTAGAACTATATCCTACTCTGACTGTAGAAGATCTTCCACAAGATTTAAGAGATGCAGTGGCGTCAGAGGTGTGGGATTTCACAGGAGAAGATATAGGATTGATTAAAGGGGTAGAACCGGTAAAAATATTGGTAAAACCAAATGTTGAGTTTCCAAGAACGCCTCAATACAAATTGTCACAGGAAACGATTGCAGGAATAAAGCCTGTGATCGAGTCAATGATACAGCAGGGAATACTGAAAGAAATCGTGGGTAGTCCTTGTAACTCCCCGATTATGGGTTTGCAGAAACCTAGCGGGAAGTTTAGGATAGTTCAGGATTTACGAAAAATTAACAACATAGTCGTTTCATGTTGTCCCGTGGTACCGAATCCATCAGTAATATTGTTTCAAATACCATGTCAAGCAGAATGGTTCACAGTGATAGATCTTTGTCAGGCTTTCTTTTCAATCCCATTGGATGAAGAGAGCAGGTACCTTTTCGCTTTTAAAATGGAAGATCGCGTTTTAACATGGTGTCGAATCCCACAAGGATTCACAGACAGCCCATCCATCTTTAATCAGTTGTTGAAAAAGAATCTTGAGAATCTAGTACTGCCACAGAACTCGGTTCTGGTACAGTACATAGATGACCTACTTGTTGCGTCAGAAACAGAGGAAGCTTGTAAAGTAGATTCAATTGCCTTACTGAATCATTTAGCTGAAAATGGACATAAGGTATCTCCGAGCAAGTTACAGTATTGTCTGACAGAAGTACAGTATCTAGGGCACAGGTTAGAAAAAGGGAAACGTAAGGTGTCCCCAGAGAGGATTGAGGCGATAATGAAAATGAATGCGCCTACAACACAGAGAGAAGTTAGAATGTTCCTAGGAATGGTGGGTTACTGCCGACAGTGGATAGTTAACTTTTCACTGAAAGCAAAGCCCTTACAGAAACTGACGCACAAGGAGGTGAGTGATCCGGTACCATGGGATGAAGAATGTTTGGTGGCATTTTTACAGCTGAGAGACGATTTATGTCGTGCTCCGGCTCTGGGAATGCCAGATTACGAAAAGTCATTTTCACTCTATTGCTGTGAGAGAGAGGGATGTGCTTTGTCAGTCTTGGCACAGACCCACGGTAATGCCCGTAGACCAGTTGCATATTTTTCGGCTACATTAGATCCAGTAGCCGCAGCGTTGCCCGGATGTCTCAAATCCGTTGCTGCAACGGGTGTCAGCATTGAAAAGAGCGAGAGTATTGTGATGGGACATCCAGTAGTGGTGTATGTACCACATTCAGTTGAATTGTTAATGACCAGGACGAAGACGCAGCATCTGACCAATAGCAGGCTCACGCGTTACGAGCAAGTTATACTTGCCGCAGAAAACGTGACTCTCAGGAGATGCTCTGTCTTGAATCCTGCTACTTTGATGCCATTACCTACGGTAATAGAAGGCGAAGGATGTGAAGACCACGATTGCCTTGATGTGACTGAACTATGCACGAAACCCAGACCAGATATTGTGGATGAGCCATTGTCAGACCCCGATGAAATTTACTTTGTTGATGGCTCATGTTTAAGAGACGATACTGGTCGGTTGAGAGCAGCTTATGCTGTTTGTACTATTACTGGAGTTGTAGAAGCCGCTTGCCTGGAAGGAGTACATTCCGCACAGGTAGCAGAGATTATTGCCCTAACTCGTGCCTGCATAGCAGGAAATGGAAAGAGAGTCACCATCTACACGGACAGCCAATATGGTTTCGGTGTGGTTCATGATTTCGGGCAGTTGTGGTCTCAGAGGGGTTACATGACCTCCTCTAGTTCGCCCATTCGAAATGGAGAATTTGTGCGATTGCTGATAGAAGCATTACAAGGTCCTGTTGACATCGCAGTGGTGAAGTGTGTAGCTCATACTAAGAATACAGATTTTGTGTCACAAGGTAATAGATATGCTGATGAAGTCGCACGCTATTGTGCGGAACAAAGTTATTCTTTCTCAAAGGTGGAAATAGAAGGTGCAGAAGAAAAGACTGAATTAAGTATGATGTTAGAAACTGTAGACACTTGGGAGGATTTAAGAATAATGCAGGAGAACGCACCTGAAACAGAGAAAAAGGCATGGGAAATAGCAGGTTGTGTGCGAAGTGAAATGGATTTCTGGGTTTCAGCAGATGGGAGAGCTGTGTTACCTGAAGAATTAGCTAATCCCATGGCGAGAGAAATACATGGTCCAGTACATCTAGGAAGGGATGCTATGATGAGAGTGTTTAGGCAAACTTGGTATTGCCCTAAATTTAGAATAGCAGCAGAATCAGTATGTAAACGATGTGTTACTTGCCAACAGCTGAACGTAGGCAAACGAACCCCAGTCACACTGAGTCACATTGGGAGGTCGGGGGGGCCTTTCAATAGAATGCAACTAGATTTCATCGAGATGCCAAGAGTCAATCGCCTTCGGTATGTGTTGGTGATTGTATGCGTATTTTCCAGATGGGTTGAAGCGTACCCTACACGTAGGTGCGATACACTCACAGTGGCTAAATTGTTGCTCAGGGAGTTGATACCGCGCTTCGGGGTGCCTGCCTCTTTGGAATCTGACAGAGGAAAACATTTTAACAGCGAAATAGTGAAGATGTTGTGCTCCACACTGAATATCGATCAAAAGCTGCATTGTAGTTATCGACCAGAAGCTTCAGGAATTGTGGAACAAGTGAATGGCACTTTGAAGAATAGATTGGCTAAAGTAGTGGCATCCACATCCTTGAGTTGGCCAGATGCTCTTCCTTTAGTGCTCATGAGCATGCGCAGCACACCAGATAGGAGGACAGGTCTCTCTCCCCACGAGATCCTGATGGGGAGGGCCATGAGACTTCCTACAGTTCCAACTACTGCTCTATTGAATATTACAGATGATCTGATCTTGGATTATTGTAAAGGACTGTCTGACGCCATCCATTCTGTGTCCCTTCAGGTGCATGCGGCTGAAGTTCCAGCAGCGAGGAACCTGTGTCATGACCTGAACCCAGGGGACTGGGTCTTAGTTAAAAAGCACGTCCGGAAGAACTGCCTAGATGTTCGCTGGCGTGGGCCCTTTCAGGTAATCCTGATCACGAACACCGCGGTGAAGTGCGGGGGGCTGCCAAATTGGATCCATGCATCCCATACTCGAAGAGTTCCAGCACCTCTAGAAGGAACAGCTACCATCCCAGACGAAAGCCCGGAAGTGGAAGAGGAGTCGCAAGAAGGGATTGAGGCAGCTGAGGAGGTGTCGGAAGAAGTTGGGAACGCATCGGATTCAGAAGAAGAGCGAAGGCAGGACGGCAGTGAGACAGAAGACGCAACTGAAGGAGAGAGCAGAAGTGAATACGACTCAGACTCAGATCCGTATCGGAGCGACCAAGAACCAAGTGGGAGGACAAGAAATAGGAGAATAAGGCTTGGAGCTGCCACTTGGCCAACAAGGAGAAGAAGGCTAAGTTTGAGGTCGGCCCAAGAAGAAACGCTTACTCCTATATCCGAAGACTCAGATCCAGAAGAAGATATCCAGGATCAAGCCGAGGAGGGTCTTAGAAGATCAAGGAGGGTGCGAGTGCCTAGTAGAAGATACTCTACTCCCGACTGGACCTACCTCGTTGCAGATGTCTGGGAGACACAGAACAGGGAGGATCAGGGAAGTGGAACTGATCAGAACTGACCCGATCATCACAGTGCAAATAAGGTTTCTACTGCCAGGAGCGGAGACTGAAAGGTTGCTGACACTCAACATCGTTCATCCTGCTCTTCTAAGTGGAATAAGAAAATTGATTTTAGAGACAGTTGAGTTTCCAGTTTGCTGTTCACGATATCCAATATTGGAGGGAACTCTTCTTCGTTTGGAAATGCTTGAGCGAGTAGTAGAAATGCTAGGAGCGCTTATTGTTGTGGATTAATACCATATTGTGAATGTCTTCAAAGGGGCGCAGAACTGGGAAGGTGAAGAAAGTGATCTTGATTAGAACGGACCCCTTTGTAATTGTGGATGTAGAACTGATAGTACCAGGAGTGGAAATTGAAAAAACGCTAACTCTCAATTTTGTCCGTCCACTTGTCTTGAGCGAAATAAGGAGAATAATCCTAGAAAAAGTTGACTTTCCATGTTGTGGTACGAACTGTCCAGAACCTGAGGGAATGATACTTCGGATGGACATTTATGAAGAAGTAGTGTCACTCATTGAGTCATACATAACTTCAGACGAAAATAAGACTGTTGCAAGGAAATTGTAAAAACTTGTTGCAAGATAACCTAGCGCCGAGTGGAAGAAGAAAAGTGATAGGGGTTTCATTTTAGTGGATGGAGAAGGGCTAGGGTTGTCTATTTTCTACTGGACTTTGAACTGTTTTGCGGAAACAAATTGTCAAGCTTCCAAGTGTTCAAGGAAAGACATTGCAAGAGAGAAAGACTTTGTTTGAAAAGAAGAGGAAGTGAATGCTGGAAGAAAGTCGAAAACTACACTGTTTGAGAACATGGAGGCTGGCAACCCGAACCGCAGGGAAAAATGTATAGCTGTTATACTTTTAGGAGTAGTGGTTTCTCTTATAATTTTAGTGGTAACTGTTTCATTCCTAGCGGGACACGAAGGGGATGAAACCACAGTTAAGGAGGATAAGGGAGTGTCAACACCGAAAACTACCGTTATTAAAGAGAAGGGAAACATCAATGAAAAAGACAAAGCATTGTTAGATGCAGAAGTAAAAAGGTTACACATGGATGAGTCACAGGGAAATTACAAGTCAAATGCTTATGCTAAATTGCTTTATGAATATGTTGATGCCATGGAAGTAAAGGATTGTTATGTTTGTATGCAGTTACCAGCTTCAGTGGAGGAGGGTATCAGATACCATCATCTCCCGTTGACATATGGAATAACGTGCAGTTTATTGTTAAGTATGTTTTATGGACGAGACGGATTTGAGTATTACTTCTCGAATTTCGACTCGACATTGCCAGAGGTTCCGAATTTCAAGCATTTGAACAAATGGGACTACTACAAAAGCGAAGACAGATTACACAAATGGTTTATTCCATGGAAAACGTTAGATACTTCACATGCTCGAAGGAACACTCTGACTTGTCAAATATCAGAAGTTGAGAAAAAGTTTATAGCACAGGTAGATACTAGATACAGGAGGCAGAAGATATTGAAGGCATCAGGACAAGGGGAAACAGATTGGACCAAGGAGGAAAGGGCACAACAACGAAAAGGTAGTATTGGTCCAATTGCTTTGGATAAGGAGAAACGGGGGAAACTGTGCATTCACAGGAGTTACTCCTATTATGAAAACGTTTATGTAGGACAAGTCAATTGCGAACATGCCTTTCAATTGGAGTATTACTCTAAGAACTTCATGAAAGGGATGCAAGCAATACCAAATGTATATTTTGTATGTGGAAGATATGCCTATGTGAAGTTACCAGATAATTGGTACGGATCATGCTATCTGGCTGTTGTCTTTCCTAAAATATATCATGTTGAGAACTTAGACACGCCTAAGAAAGAAATATCAACTAGATGGAAGCGAGGGCTGGGTGCAGCAGAAGTAGTTGGAGATGTAATAGGTGCTGCATTCCCTTTCTTAGGATTGATAATGAATGACATTAAGATCAGGAGGTTAGCTACAGTCGTAGATAGGCTATCTGCCAGTACTGCAAGATCCTTGATGCTGATAGAAGGGGAGATGCAATCGATTAGGGCAATGGTTCTTCAGAACCGACTTGCTTTAGATGTTCTGTTAGCAAAAGAGGGAGGAGTCTGTAGGGCCTTGAAGGTCCATGAATGCTGTACTTACATTCCAGACAATTCAAAGCCTCTAGAGAAGTATATACAAAACATCACTGCCATACACTACGAAATTGAGGACCTGGCAAAGGTAAATGTGTGGGAAAAAGTAGGCCATGGAATGGGTAAAGTTGGAAGTTGGTTTGCCAACTTAGGAAAGGGTATCGTTTGGTACATATTGAAACCCATCATCATAATTGTGATTTGTGTAATCACTTTGTGGGGATTGGTGCGTTTGTATCAATGTTATAGAGCAAATAGGTTACAGAGAGCTATGAAGAAACAGGAAGAAGAGTTGACAGCGATGCAGGACACTCAATATAAAAGTCTGAAAGCATTAGAGAGTATGAAAAGAAGTGGTACTGCCCTGTCTTCACTTTAAAAGGTTCTACATTTTTAGTGTCTTGGTGATGATGACCCCTGAAGGTCATCAAAGGGGGGACTGAGAGAGCACGAGTTTGAAAAAAATGTATAAGTACGCCATATTTACAAGCACGTAGTTAGTTTAAACATGTTTTGCACACGAGTGGTTTATATTCAGTAGTGAAACGTATAGAATGTTAAGTAGAGTAACTATAATTATAACGGTGTGAGATTAATGTAGAAATGTTGGAATATATGTGAAAACCTCATGTTCTCATGTTAAAAAGAGTCATGTCCGAATTAAATGTAACTTTGAAAATCCAGTATTATGTGTAGGCCTTAGGGCAATTCACAGCAAACCTGAACGTGCTGCTAAATTAATGTGAGATAAAGTTGACATGGTTCTTTCAAAATGTACTATTGAACTTAGGGTTAAAAGTATATGCTTTATAGATGTGTTATTTTAGAAACGTATGCTAGTCAAGAATGTTTGCTGTTTAAATCAAGTTAACGTTTTAAGAGTGCAGGAACCTGCTGCATGTAAATCAAGTAGGCCAGAGCAGATAATGTCATGTAGTTTAAATTGCCATGTGCTCGTTAGAGGAGAGGTCGTGAGGTGTCCAGCATGGAGCTTTGAGAGTGTTTTATGACCAAAGATATGGTGGAGTCTGGAATTTGAGGCCCACTGCAGGATGAGCTGTATGCAGGTGCGAGGGTCCTAATCAGCTCGAATGAAAGGGACTTTGTTCAGTGGCGCCTTGCGCAGGCCTGTAGGAGTTTCCAGGAATTTCAGGGGGTATCAGCGCACGGAAGAAGGAGCCTGGGAACCAAGGTCAACTATAACGAGGGTCTTCAAGAGTACCATCATGGAGTTTACCGCGCAAAGATGTACCACGTGAGGGGCGTCCCAAGGGGCGTTTCTATTGGAAATGTGATTTGGTATTAGGGAAAGTGACCCGGGAGGAGTGCAGGGTAGATGATTTTGGGAGCCTAAGGAAGCGGATGGGTAGGCAGATAGGCTGATCAGGAGAGACCCATTATCAGAGAAGAGACAAAGAGAAGTGCGTGATCTTCTTAGGAAGTCACCACGGCTGACACCTAGAGGGTTAAGATCTTGCTAAGTAGGGATGTCATTTAGTGTAGTGTAGGGACAGACTAACCTTAATTTTTCTTTTCTGTAATGACTTTGAGGTTGCAACTTGTATCCATTTTGGCAACCCTGATGGTTTTCGAGCTTGTACTTATTATTCTGTTTTTCAGACTCAGACTATTCAAAAAGTTCATGTTTATAGTGATACCGATTTATCTTCTTAATCTCATTTTGAGAAGTTTGTATCTTCAGTTATCTTTGACTTTATATTAAATCTTTAAAACTTAATTTTGGTCAGTGGTCATTTAGAGTGGTGTAAGTTCTTAAATTGATTGATTTATTACGAGATTACCTTTTACTCAAGACAGGTACCAACGATTCAGTCGACAGGAAATGGGATTTGGTAAGATAATTAGTAACCAGTAATCCCGCGTTAGCAGTTGGTAGCAGAGTGAGGATGGTTATCTTCTTGAGGAAGGTAATCTAGAGAGGTTAGTTTACCCCAAGGCCCGAGACGCCGAGAGACGAGCAGCGGAAGAATCGTGTGCCGAAAGGTGCAGACGGTGCGAGAAAAGCAGCAGTATCGGAGAGTGAGTATAAAAAGGGTCATGCGTGAATAGATTGCGGTGTTTTGTGTTGTATTTGTATTGTAATGTCTTGCGGAGTTGAATGCCTGTAGTGTGAATGAGAGACGGTTGTGAGCGCGCGCAACCTGGTAAACTGGTAACCTGGTAAACGGGTTAACTGGTGAAATCTTAAGTTCAGGCCAGAGCTTAAGTGGTTTTGGGTGTATCGAACATCCAGGGTAGTTGTCGACCATAGTACGGAGGTCACGAGGTACCATTGACCGCCGTGGATCCAAGATAGGGGGAGTGTAAGAGTGAGTGTATGAGTAACGGACGCTGGTCGAAAGTTACTGTGTGTAAGTAACCTATCGGAGAAGGCGATTGTCTGGAAGTAATCGGAAAGACATTTCGCCAAGTTAAGGTGACAACTACAGAAAGACTGTGGGCGTACAGTCAAGAAAGGTGATCGCTTGGACGGAAGTAATCATTTTTCAGAGTATGAATGGGATGCGTGCATGACCGAGGAGAAGAGCTGAGAAAGGAGGGGAACTGCTGCGAAGGGGGACGGGTGACGTCGGCTAGAGCCGCGCTCTGATTGAGCGGTTGGTGTGACGTTAGCTAGAGCCGCGCTCTGGTTGGGCGGCTAGCGTGACGTCGGAGGAAAGTCGCGTACGGATAGGCCAGTTAGTGAGGACAGCGCTGAGATTGGTGGAGTGTCATCAGGAAGTAAACAAACGCGGAGAAAAGAGAAATCATGAAGTGTTTTAAGTGTTTGAAAGGGATTTTTAAACATAAACGAAGTGAACATTATTACGGGGAAGAGGCTCCCCCAGAGGGTACGCCAGCTCATTATATGGCAACGAATGTTGGGCTGCATACGATATTGTGGATTGGGGCTTGGAATAAGCTTACGGAAGGGAATGAGGAAATGCAGTTCCCGAAGTACGGGACGTTTAAATTAGAGGTGTTACATCGGCTGAAAGCAACCATGTCCTCATTGAAACCCTCGCCCAGACCAACACAGTTTGAGGCTCTTAATGCATGGATTAAGGCTGCACACGACCGAAATTTGAACAGGCGTCAACAAAGGCTGACGCGATCGGTAAGGGCAGTGCGAGATTCCAAATGGGATGAGGAGGAAAAGCGTTGGAGGGTACAGACTATTGAGGTGGAGAAAATGTATCCGATGAGGGAGGTGTCAGGAGGAGGAAACCTCATGGAAGAAGACGAGGAAAGCGAGTCGGAGGACAATCTGATAAACAGATTGTTAATGGATAGACCACCTCCGAGAGTGGAGTTGATAGAAGATAGAGGGCTCGCAAGGGAGGATGGGAATGAGATAGAGGGATATACACCACTCCCTATATCGGAATGGACACCTAGCAAAGGCGGAGAAACACCTCCAAACAACACTGTACAGAGTGTAGTGGGAAGGTTTGTGGTGCAGAAAACGCCAACCACAGAAAGGGTTGAGTCTGTGGGATTGCCAGACGCTCTTCAAGTGCCTGTTACCATAGGACCCATAGTTTCGATCTATAATTCTGAGAGAGATAGAGGGGAACAACAAAGGCAATTGGATAGGGAGAGGATTGAGATGGAAAGGAGGAATAATGTGACAAATGCATGGAAACAATTGCCAGGATCAGTAACATGGAATACCCCATTAGACACAACTGTCGGTCCCAATTCAGAACAGGGAGGTCCGAGAGGACCAATGGATCTAAGGGGACCGCGGCCAAGATCTTTTTCAGAGTTAAGAGCTGATTTGAGGGAATGGGACGGGTCCATAGTATCTCCGAGTAACAGGACAAGAACGGAACCAGAGTGGGAAAGCAGGGGTAACGGGACTGTATCTCATTGTGGGGCCAGCGAAAGCAGTCAGGGCCGGGAAGGCCAAAGTCAAGAGAATAGAGGGGATGCATGTCCTACAAATCAGAGAGAACAGCCGGAACAAAATACTAGGATTGTAGAATGTGAGGAAATGTCCCGTCTCTGGGGGAAGGGAGGAGATGAGGCGGTACGGGCTTTTCAGAATAGGTTTAGGTGCCTTCATCATACACTCGGGGAAGACGTTCAACATTGGAGAAAGGAGAACAGCGATAAGTCCCGCCACGCCTCGAATAATCAGGAATCACAGGGAAGTAGGGAAGAAAGAGGGAGTAATGGAACATCTTACCCTGCATCCCGTGAAACTAGCCCGGAGGGGGAGAGAGGGGCTATGAGGCATGAAGGAGTGTTTCACCACCCACCCCGAGAAGACGGAAAGGCATGGGATCTAGAGAGATGGGAACAGGGGAGGACTCCCTATAATTCACCAATACCTAAACGTAGATCTCGGAGCTGGGATGGGAGAGATGCGGATGGAGGAGCTAAATTGAGTGTCTTGAAAGCTGAAATTAAGGCAAAAAGGCTTGATGTTACCAGTTTAAAATCAGATGTTGATGAGATAATAGATGGAACATTGCCTTTGGAAAGGATAGAATTGTACGAACAGGATGAGTTATTGTTCATGGCAAAGGATATTACTAGGAAAGCTAGAGCGTTTCATGAAAAACTGACTGATTTGGCAGACAAGTATGCCGTGGATTTGTCTAGGACAAGGGCATTACAGAGTAACCACAGATTACAGTACGCAGACCAGGATCTAGATGAGAAGAGAACTACTGGATTAAAAACACACATAAGAGAGCTGGTAACAGGGATAAGAGTGTGGAGAGAACTGGATAAATGGGAAGAAAGGTGGTCGAAAAAGGGCACAGTTAGGCGAAGTACAAATGTGATGACCCCTGAGGGAAGGGTAATGCAGATGGAGGCATTCCCTTTGCGAGAAATATCAAATGGAAATTATGTACATGTGCCCTGGAGTAGAGGAGACTTAGCCGCATTTACCAACTCATTTCCGAAGTTGCGGGACAATCCAGTCGAATGGTATAAGCAGGTAGAGAGGTTTGTTAAAATCTCGAAAGTACTGTGGATAGATTTGAACACGTTGTTTGACATCGTGGTCCCATCTGATTTGTGGACCCCGTGCAAGACTAGTGTCGAATGGCCAAATGCTGAACCATTGAGGGATGCTCGAACAAATGGACCATCTGAGATTGTCATGCGAAAGTATGAAAGGGTAATAGCATGGCTGAAAGATAAGGTACCACCACAGGACATAGATTGGGTAAAAATAGACCGAACAAGGCAGGAACCCAAGGAGACAGTTCACGAGTTTTATGAAAGATTGTTGAAAACATTCAAGCAATACAGTGGACTAGATGTAATGGATCCCAAAGACATAGGGCAGTTCGTGTCAAAGTTTGTCTTGGGGTTGAGACCTGATATTTGTTTGATGATACAGCAACATTTAATCTGTTGGCAGAACAAACCACTAGATGAGATTTTACGATATGCGAGGTACTGCAGTGACGAGATAGATTCTAAAGCCAAGAATCTAAAGGAGAAATTGATGGTGGTGCAAATGCAGTCCGCTGGGAAGGGTGGCCAGCAGAAGCAGGGGATGGGACGAAAACCAAATGGTCAGAGCAAAGATAATGAAGAAGGGCAGAGACCTAGGATAGACTTTGCCACTTTAAAGAAAACGACAAAGTGTCATCAGTGTCACCAGGTGGGGCATTGGCGACGCGAGTGTCCCTTTAACCCTGAAAATGGAGAGCTAGAAGTAGAAGAGCAGGTCCAAGAAGACCCAGTGCAAAAGGTGACAGTCCCAAGTAATAAGGTGGCCAAAGGGGGGACTTCGGCTCCACGGGCCCAATTCCCACAGCCACCGAAGATAACAGCTGGAGGAAAGGTCTTTAAACAAATGCCTCTGTTTATTGAGGAAGAAAAATGTTATTACATTGATCCATTGACAGGACAACGGGTGAGCAGTGAAGAGGACTGTACCCTCGGGGCAGTTCTAGAAGTGGATCAGAGAGGGCCATTTGTTGAGGCAGAAGTGGCAGGGTGTCCCACTACGTTCTTAGTGGATACTGGGGCTACTCGTTCGACTCTGAGATCAGCGGTGGTTCCAGACTTGCCGATGTCAGGGGAAACAATTCAGGTGGTAGGAGTCGCAAATAAAAGAATGACTAGTCCGTTGACAGAACCAGTATCTGTGAAAATAGGCAATCATATGAACGAACATCAGTTTGTGGTTTGTGACTCGAGTCCGGTATGTCTGTTAGGAAGGGATTTGTTGTGCAAATTGAACTGCACCATATACTGCACCCCGCAAGGAGTGGAGGTACAGACTACCGACGATGATGCTACCTTTAAGGTGGCCAATTCAAAATTCTGTGTAGAACTATATCCTACTCTGACTGTAGAAGATCTTCCACAAGATTTAAGAGATGCAGTGGCGTCAGAGGTGTGGGATTTCACAGGAGAAGATATAGGATTGATTAAAGGGGTAGAACCGGTAAAAATATTGGTAAAACCAAATGTTGAGTTTCCAAGAACGCCTCAATACAAATTGTCACAGGAAACGATTGCAGGAATAAAGCCTGTGATCGAGTCAATGATACAGCAGGGAATACTGAAAGAAATCGTGGGTAGTCCTTGTAACTCCCCGATTATGGGTTTGCAGAAACCTAGCGGGAAGTTTAGGATAGTTCAGGATTTACGAAAAATTAACAACATAGTCGTTTCATGTTGTCCCGTGGTACCGAATCCATCAGTAATATTGTTTCAAATACCATGTCAAGCAGAATGGTTCACAGTGATAGATCTTTGTCAGGCTTTCTTTTCAATCCCATTGGATGAAGAGAGCAGGTACCTTTTCGCTTTTAAAATGGAAGATCGCGTTTTAACATGGTGTCGAATCCCACAAGGATTCACAGACAGCCCATCCATCTTTAATCAGTTGTTGAAAAAGAATCTTGAGAATCTAGTACTGCCACAGAACTCGGTTCTGGTACAGTACATAGATGACCTACTTGTTGCGTCAGAAACAGAGGAAGCTTGTAAAGTAGATTCAATTGCCTTACTGAATCATTTAGCTGAAAATGGACATAAGGTATCTCCGAGCAAGTTACAGTATTGTCTGACAGAAGTACAGTATCTAGGGCACAGGTTAGAAAAAGGGAAACGTAAGGTGTCCCCAGAGAGGATTGAGGCGATAATGAAAATGAATGCGCCTACAACACAGAGAGAAGTTAGAATGTTCCTAGGAATGGTGGGTTACTGCCGACAGTGGATAGTTAACTTTTCACTGAAAGCAAAGCCCTTACAGAAACTGACGCACAAGGAGGTGAGTGATCCGGTACCATGGGATGAAGAATGTTTGGTGGCATTTTTACAGCTGAGAGACGATTTATGTCGTGCTCCGGCTCTGGGAATGCCAGATTACGAAAAGTCATTTTCACTCTATTGCTGTGAGAGAGAGGGATGTGCTTTGTCAGTCTTGGCACAGACCCACGGTAATGCCCGTAGACCAGTTGCATATTTTTCGGCTACATTAGATCCAGTAGCCGCAGCGTTGCCCGGATGTCTCAAATCCGTTGCTGCAACGGGTGTCAGCATTGAAAGGAGCGAGAGTATTGTGATGGGACATCCAGTAGTGGTGTATGTACCACATTCAGTTAAATTGTTAATGACCAGGACGAAGACGCAGCATCTGACCAATAGCAGGCTCACGCGTTACGAGCAAGTTATACTTGCCGCAGAAAACGTGACTCTCAGGAGATGCTCTGTCTTGAATCCTGCTACTTTGATGCCATTACCTACGGTAATAGAAGGCGAAGGATGTGAAGACCACGATTGCCTTGATGTGACTGAACTATGCACGAAACCCAGACCAGATATTGTGGATGAGCCATTGTCAGACCCCGATGAAATTTACTTTGTTGATGGCTCATGTTTAAGAGACGATACTGGTCGGTTGAGAGCAGCTTATGCTGTTTGTACTATTACTGGAGTTGTAGAAGCCGCTTGCCTGGAAGGAGTACATTCCGCACAGGTAGCAGAGATTATTGCCCTAACTCGTGCCTGCATAGCAGGAAATGGAAAGAGAGTCACCATCTACACGGACAGCCAATATGGTTTCGGTGTGGTTCATGATTTCGGGCAGTTGTGGTCTCAGAGGGGTTACATGACCTCCTCTAGTTCGCCCATTCGAAATGGAGAATTTGTGCGATTGCTGATAGAAGCATTACAAGGTCCTGTTGACATCGCAGTGGTGAAGTGTGTAGCTCATACTAAGAATACAGATTTTGTGTCACAAGGTAATAGATATGCTGATGAAGTCGCACGCTATTGTGCGGAACAAAGTTATTCTTTCTCAAAGGTGGAAATAGAAGGTGCAGAAGAAAAGACTGAATTAAGTATGATGTTAGAAACTGTAGACACTTGGGAGGATTTAAGAATAATGCAGGAGAACGCACCTGAAACAGAGAAAAAGGCATGGGAAATAGCAGGTTGTGTGCGAAGTGAAATGGATTTCTGGGTTTCAGCAGATGGGAGAGCTGTGTTACCTGAAGAATTAGCTAATCCCATGGCGAGAGAAATACATGGTCCAGTACATCTAGGAAGGGATGCTATGATGAGAGTGTTTAGGCAAACTTGGTATTGCCCTAAATTTAGAATAGCAGCAGAATCAGTATGTAAACGATGTGTTACTTGCCAACAGCTGAACGTAGGCAAACGAACCCCAGTCACACTGAGTCACATTGGGAGGTCGGGGGGGCCTTTCAATAGAATGCAACTAGATTTCATCGAGATGCCAAGAGTCAATCGCCTTCGGTATGTGTTGGTGATTGTATGCGTATTTTCCAGATGGGTTGAAGCGTACCCTACACGTAGGTGCGATACACTCACAGTGGATAAATTGTTGCTCAGGGAGTTGATACCGCGCTTCGGGGTGCCTGCCTCTTTGGAATCTGACAGAGGAAAACATTTTAACAGCGAAATAGTGAAGATGTTGTGCTCCAGACTGAATATCGATCAAAAGCTGCATTGTAGTTATCGACCAGAAGCTTCAGGAATTGTGGAACAAGTGAATGGCACTTTGAAGAATAGATTGGCTAAAGTAGTGGCATCCACATCCTTGAGTTGGCCAGATGCTCTTCCTTTAGTGCTCATGAGCATGCGCAGCACACCAGATAGGAGGACAGGTCTCTCTCCCCACGAGATCCTGATGGGGAGGGCCATGAGACTTCCTACAGTTCCAACTACTGCTCTATTGAATATTACAGATGATCTGATCTTGGATTATTGTAAAGGACTGTCTGACGCCATCCATTCTGTGTCCCTTCAGGTGCATGCGGCTGAAGTTCCAGCAGCGAGGAACCTGTGTCATGACCTGAACCCAGGGGACTGGGTCTTAGTTAAAAAGCACGTCCGGAAGAACTGCCTAGATGTTCGCTGGCGTGGGCCCTTTCAGGTAATCCTGATCACGAACACCGCGGTGAAGTGCGGGGGGCTGCCAAATTGGATCCATGCATCCCATACTCGAAGAGTTCCAGGACCTCTAGAAGGAACAGCTCCCATCCCAGACGAAAGCCCGGAAGTGGAAGAGGAGTCGCAAGAAGGGATTGAGGCAGCTGAGGAGGTGTCGGAAGAAGTTGGGAACGCATCGGATTCAGAAGAAGAGCGAAGGCAGGACGGCAGTGAGACAGAAGACGCAACTGAAGGAGAGAGCAGAAGTGAATACGACTCAGACTCAGATCCGTATCGGAGCGACCAAGAACCAAGTGGGAGGACAAGAAATAGGAGAATAAGGCTTGGAGCTGCCACTTGGCCAACAAGGAGAAGAAGGCTAAGTTTGAGGTCGGCCCAAGAAGAAACGCTTACTCCTATATCCGAAGACTCAGATCCAGAAGAAGATATCCAGGATCAAGCCGAGGAGGGTCTTAGAAGATCAAGGAGGGTGCGAGTGCCTAGTAGAAGATACTCTACTCCCGACTGGACCTACCTCGTTGCAGATGTCTGGGAGACACAGAACAGGGAGGATCAGGGAAGTGGAACTGATCAGAACTGACCCGATCATCACAGTGCAAATAAGGTTTCTACTGCCAGGAGCGGAGACTGAAAGGTTGCTGACACTCAACATCGTTCATCCTGCTCTTCTAAGTGGAATAAGAAAATTGATTTTAGAGACAGTTGAGTTTCCAGTTTGCTGTTCACGATATCCAATATTGGAGGGAACTCTTCTTCGTTTGGAAATGCTTGAGCGAGTAGTAGAAATGCTAGGAGCGCTTATTGTTGTGGATTAATACCATATTGTGAATGTCTTCAAAGGGGCGCAGAACTGGGAAGGTGAAGAAAGTGATCTTGATTAGAACGGACCCCTTTGTAATTGTGGATGTAGAACTGATAGTACCAGGAGTGGAAATTGAAAAAACGCTAACTCTCAATTTTGTCCGTCCACTTGTCTTGAGCGAAATAAGGAGAATAATCCTAGAAAAAGTTGACTTTCCATGTTGTGGTACGAACTGTCCAGAACCTGAGGGAATGATACTTCGGATGGACATTTATGAAGAAGTAGTGTCACTCATTGAGTCATACATAACTTCAGACGAAAATAAGACTGTTGCAAGGAAATTGTAAAAACTTGTTGCAAGATAACCTAGCGCCGAGTGGAAGAAGAAAAGTGATAGGGGTTTCATTTTAGTGGATGGAGAAGGGCTAGGGTTGTCTATTTTCTACTGGACTTTGAACTGTTTTGCGGAAACAAATTGTCAAGCTTCCAAGTGTTCAAGGAAAGACATTGCAAGAGAGAAAGACTTTGTTTGAAAAGAAGAGGAAGTGAATGCTGGAAGAAAGTCGAAAACTACACTGTTTGAGAACATGGAGGCTGGCAACCCGAACCGCAGGGAAAAATGTATAGCTGTTATACTTTTAGGAGTAGTGGTTTCTCTTATAATTTTAGTGGTAACTGTTTCATTCCTAGCGGGACACGAAGGGGATGAAACCACAGTTAAGGAGGATAAGGGAGTGTCAACACCGAAAACTACCGTTATTAAAGAGAAGGGAAACATCAATGAAAAAGACAAAGCATTGTTAGATGCAGAAGTAAAAAGGTTACACATGGATGAGTCACAGGGAAATTACAAGTCAAATGCTTATGCTAAATTGCTTTATGAATATGTTGATGCCATGGAAGTAAAGGATTGTTATGTTTGTATGCAGTTACCAGCTTCAGTGGAGGAGGGTATCAGATACCATCATCTCCCGTTGACATATGGAATAACGTGCAGTTTATTGTTAAGTATGTTTTATGGACGAGACGGATTTGAGTATTACTTCTCGAATTTCGACTCGACATTGCCAGAGGTTCCGAATTTCAAGCATTTGAACAAATGGGACTACTACAAAAGCGAAGACAGATTACACAAATGGTTTATTCCATGGAAAACGTTAGATACTTCACATGCTCGAAGGAACAATCTGACTTGTCAAATATCAGAAGTTGAGAAAAAGTTTATAGCACAGGTAGATACTAGATACAGGAGGCAGAAGATATTGAAGGCATCAGGACAAGGGGAAACAGATTGGACCAAGGAGGAAAGGGCACAACAACGAAAAGGTAGTATTGGTCCAATTGCTTTGGATAAGGAGAAACGGGGGAAACTGTGCATTCACAGGAGTTACTCCTATTATGAAAACGTTTATGTAGGACAAGTCAATTGCGAACATGCCTTTCAATTGGAGTATTACTCTAAGAACTTCATGAAAGGGATGCAAGCAATACCAAATGTATATTTTGTATGTGGAAGATATGCCTATGTGAAGTTACCAGATAATTGGTACGGATCATGCTATCTGGCTGTTGTCTTTCCTAAAATATATCATGTTGAGAATTTAGACACGCCTAAGAAAGAAATATCAACTAGATGGAAGCGAGGGCTGGGTGCAGCAGAAGTAGTTGGAGATGTAATAGGTGCTGCATTCCCTTTCTTAGGATTGATAATGAATGACATTAAGATCAGGAGGTTAGCTACAGTCGTAGATAGGCTATCTGCCAGTACTGCAAGATCCTTGATGCTGATAGAAGGGGAGATGCAATCGATTAGGGCAATGGTTCTTCAGAACCGACTTGCTTTAGATGTTCTGTTAGCAAAAGAGGGAGGAGTCTGTAGGGCCTTGAAGGTCCAGGAATGCTGTACTTACATTCCAGACAATTCAAAGCCTCTAGAGAAGTATATACAAAACATCACTGCCATACACTACGAAATTGAGGACCTGGCAAAGGTAAATGTGTGGGAAAAAGTAGGCCATGGAATGGGTAAAGTTGGAAGTTGGTTTGCCAACTTAGGAAAGGGTATCGTTTGGTACATATTGAAACCCATCATCATAATTGTGATTTGTGTAATCACTTTGTGGGGATTGGTGCGTTTGTATCAATGTTATAGAGCAAATAGGTTACAGAGAGCTATGAAGAAACAGGAAGAAGAGTTGACAGCGATGCAGGACACTCAATATAAAAGTCTGAAAGCATTAGAGAGTATGAAAAGAAGTGGTACTGCCCTGTCTTCACTTTAAAAGGTTCTACATTTTTAGTGTCTTGGTGATGATGACCCCTGAAGGTCATCAAAGGGGGGACTGAGAGAGCACGAGTTTGAAAAAAATGTATAAGTACGCCATATTTACAAGCACGTAGTTAGTTTAAACATGTTTTGCACACGAGTGGTTTATATTCAGTAGTGAAACGTATAGAATGTTAAGTAGAGTAACTATAATTATAACGGTGTGAGATTAATGTAGAAATGTTGGAATATATGTGAAAACCTCATGTTCTCATGTTAAAAAGAGTCATGTCCGAATTAAATGTAACTTTGAAAATCCAGTATTATGTGTAGGCCTTAGGGCAATTCACAGCAAACCTGAACGTGCTGCTAAATTAATGTGAGATAAAGTTGACATGGTTCTTTCAAAATGTACTATTGAACTTAGGGTTAAAAGTATATGCTTTATAGATGTGTTATTTTAGAAACGTATGCTAGTCAAGAATGTTTGCTGTTTAAATCAAGTTAACGTTTTAAGAGTGCAGGAACCTGCTGCATGTAAATCAAGTAGGCCAGAGCAGATAATGTCATGTAGTTTAAATTGCCATGTGCTCGTTAGAGGAGAGGTCGTGAGGTGTCCAGCATGGAGCTTTGAGAGTGTTTTATGACCAAAGATATGGTGGAGTCTGGAATTTGAGGCCCACTGCAGGATGAGCTGTATGCAGGTGCGAGGGTCCTAATCAGCTCGAATGAAAGGGACTTTGTTCAGTGGCGCCTTGCGCAGGCCTGTAGGAGTTTCCAGGAATTTCAGGGGGTATCAGCGCACGGAAGAAGGAGCCTGGGAACCAAGGTCAACTATAACGAGGGTCTTCAAGAGTACCATCATGGAGTTTACCGCGCAAAGATGTACCACGTGAGGGGCGTCCCAAGGGGCGTTTCTATTGGAAATGTGATTTGGTATTAGGGAAAGTGACCCGGGAGGAGTGCAGGGTAGATGATTTTGGGAGCCTAAGGAAGCGGATGGGTAGGCAGATAGGCTGATCAGGAGAGACCCATTATCAGAGAAGAGACAAAGAGAAGTGCGTGATCTTCTTAGGAAGTCACCACGGCTGACACCTAGAGGGTTAAGATCTTGCTAAGTAGGGATGTCATTTAGTGTAGTGTAGGGACAGACTAACCTTAATTTTTCTTTTCTGTAATGACTTTGAGGTTGCAACTTGTATCCATTTTGGCAACCCTGATGGTTTTCGAGCTTGTACTTATTATTCTGTTTTTCAGACTCAGACTATTCAAAAAGTTCATGTTTATAGTGATACCGATTTATCTTCTTAATCTCATTTTGAGAAGTTTGTATCTTCAGTTATCTTTGACTTTATATTAAATCTTTAAAACTTAATTTTGGTCAGTGGTCATTTAGAGTGGTGTAAGTTCTTAAATTGATTGATTTATTACGAGATTACCTTTTACTCAAGACAGGTACCAACGATTCAGTCGACAGGAAATGGGATTTGGTAAGATAATTAGTAACCAGTAATCCCGCGTTAGCAGTAGTATTGTGGTAGTACAGGCCATTCAGTATTTGACTTTGTAATGGCTATGCCCCAGCCTTACAGACTTTTGAGTGAGATTTGCAACAGAAACAACCTTGCCACTGTACAGGAGCTGGCTAAAAGAAAGTGCAATTTTGAAGGTTTTCAGTCTTATCTCAAGGTCTCCTGATAAAGGTCCTCTTTGTTATAACTCAACTTATTTTTTTTATGACTTGTATTTTTCTGTTTATTTGTGACTTAACTAACTTTCGCCTAAATACAATCCATACCTTTGAGTGAGAAAGCCACCTAAAAATGCTGATCTTGACAGAAAAAAAGTACAGAGTAGCAATACAGAATCTTCTTCCTGGACAATGATTGGGGTTAAATAATGTACAGCAGGGTGTGTACCAAGTCTGCAAATACCTTCAGGTGCAAAAAAAAGCACATGATACAAATTTGCACTGGAATTATAAAAGAACTGCTTCTTAGTTTCTGTAATTATGTTGTTAAGGCAACCTTCAGTGATGAGTGGAATGCACTGGAAAGTATAGATGTGTGCAAATTTACTTAATTTGCCTTTGCGAAATTATGCAACATTTTGGAACATTATGCAAAGTTATGTCTAATTATGCAAAATGTCAATCCATCATCCAGCACTATATTTAGGAGTGAAATAGTGGGAAAAACAGATTTCCCAACAATAACAGCCACTCACTGTCTGGTTGTTCGTGTTGTTTCCATGCTATAATTTTGCCACAAATGGTGGCGTAATTTAGTGACATGGCGTAATGGGTAATGGCATAGTTTTGGGAATTTCACGTAACAAGCATAACACCAGTTTTCCAAAATTAAGCAGCTAGGAATTTTCCCATAAAGAGGTGAATTGGAGGAGAACATTTTATTTTACATCATCTCCCTAATAAGGGTGCAATGAAGATAATCCATGTGGCCCCTAAAGGACTTGAGGCAACACTATGCACATTAGCAAATAGCGTCAATTACGATGTTGTCCGGAAAGGCTCTGAAAATCATTCGATTTGTCCGAATCCGATTCAGAACCTGCCTTTCCAAACAACTCAGACATGTTTCCCAATGAGTCATTACGATGGCTGGGAAGCTTTTAAACTGACTGACTCACTTACGAAAGGCATTTCTGCAGTAATAAAAACCGTGAATACATTAAAAAACCTAGAGACCCAAAAGTCATCAAACTGTACACCATCAAAGGAGGGCAGTTAAGGATCCCTCTGTGTCCTTTTTAAACTCTATGGACAAATGCAAAAAATAATATTCATGAAAAAGTATGGACATAGAATCACGATACAGAAAATAGTTGAAGAACAATAATGAATATGTAAATATAAACCGATATGGAATATATGATACATGGAACACTAATACATAAGATATGTCCTCATATCCATAAATACAGTACTATATAAATAATGATATACATAAATAATGTATGTATAAGTATAACACATAAAGGTGTTATAACTATAATAAAAATATATATATTTATCGTTCTGACTGTAAAGAATAATAAAAAAGAAAAACAAGATGAAAATACTGAGGGAAAAGAAAGGAAAAATAAGAAAAATATAATATAGATGTAATAGGCATCCTCTTCTTCTGCATCATAAGCACCTAATGTGAATGAAGAACAGGGTGCAGAACTTGTCAGTCCTTGTACTTCTGGAGAAGTCACCACATCAAAACCTGACCTGTCCCATTCTGCAAGTAGCTCAGTGACATGACTCCAGCTCCATACAGGTCATGAGTCATTTGATCCTCCTTCCTTTATTCCATTCTGTTCACATCTGCCTTCTTTGGAAGCATTCATCTCATATAAGAAAAATACACGATTCATGTACTTATGATAGGAAATGTTACCCAATCCTCCCTATAAATGCTGGGAGGCAGCTCCAAATGTTTGCACCATATGGTCTCCTCACAAACTGCACTTCATATTACATTTAGTAGTAATATATAAATACTACTAATATATTACAAAAGGCTATTCTCAAACATACATGCAGAGGTTATGCCTCCACCTCTCTTGTCTTTTTCTGCATGGAGATCTCTGCTACAACTGCAGAGTCTCCATACAGGTAAGTATACATTATAGTAGAAAATGTGGGAGGTGTAGCATCCTCCCCAGCCTGGGTACACGTAAATGAATGCGCCACACATGGAGCTTTGTATAACACATCTCGTCTGTGTGTAACCGCAGACTCAACATTCCAAACCTACATTCCCTTCACTACCCCCGGACACCTAAGTCACAGTTCTACGGAGTCCATCAGGAAATAAAAGGGTTCCATCATAGCTAACTCACACAACACTACATCACCCCCTCTGTTAAATAAAGAATCTTTTTTGTACAGATATATACAATATAACTCTTCAATGAGTCGTTGTGGCGCTCTAATCACACATCCTATTCGTGTCTTCAGAAACTGGGACAGGAGGATTGTCTGGGAATTACACTGGTGACGTAGGGACAGCAGCAGTCCCCAATAGTCTACTTAGAGCCAGTCTCTGCAGGGACATCAGGGACTGACGAGCAATGAGCCAAATGTCTGAAGTGTGAAGAATCTTGCGTAATGGACTTTCCAGGACACTTGGCAGTCACCATGTGTCCTTTACTAATCACAACAGGTTCAGCATGAAAAGGTTCGTCAAATTTGCATTTTCTTTCTGTTAACAGAAGAGCACTCGATTTCCTCTGGTGAAAGTAATGTTCTTGAAATGTCTGTGCTTGTCTGCATATGCTTTAATTTTCTGTCTACAAACCAATTCCTTTTTACAAGTTTCATTCTCATTAGTGAATCTTTCGTTGGTTCATTGAGGTCACTTCGTTGTCATGGCTCTCCTGAACATTGAGGTCGAGCTTTTATAATGGAGCCTGCTGGACAGCTTTCTTCAGCGTATTCATAACAGTTCAACTAGACCATTTGCCTGTGGCCACAGAAGTGTGCTTTTTTGATTCTTTACAGTAAGATGACTAAAAAAGTCTCAACTGATGAAAGGCGGCCATTGTCAGCATTTGAGATTGAAGGAACACCCCATGTCACAATAATGCCATCTAATCTCTCAATGACTCTTTCCTGAGTGATAGATGAGAGACCTTCTACTAATGGAAAATGGGAGTATTCATCATCAACCACCATCAGGTGATGTTCATTGCCAAGAGGACCAACACATGTCTCGGCAACTCATACATGTTTGAGGTGTGAGTCATTTTCGAAGACAAGCAATTGCATAGGTGACAGGCCTTCCATTCTCTTTCAACTCGTTCATCTTTAGAAATCCAAAAGCCAAGATGCCTCCTCGTATTGAACATTAGGGTCTACGATCAAAAGATAATAACTACACAATCGTGCACCATATAGGGAAAGAGCAAAACCCTACTGACTACTTCTCATGCATACCAGTACAGTGTCATGGTATCTCTTCCAATATGACTGAAGCTCACATAACATTTATAGTGTGATCCAACACCCTTGAGCTAATTTTTGGAACAAATTTTTACTGCCACAAGTAGAGATCATGACATGTTAAAACTAAACGATATTATTACCCTTCAGTCTTGGAAACAGCACACTCAACCTCTTGTCAGTGACAGTGACTACCAAAAAATAAAAAAATGTCAAAAATGGACTAACCGTTACTCAAGAAGGCATTATCTTACGCGGTGCAAGAATTGGTATTTCGGAGAGTCTGCGACACAGATCATTGATGTTGGGTGGCGTTCCACCCGACATCCAGCGCATTGGTCTGACCACCGGATTACAATACCAGTGGTCAGAGTGATTATGTTGAGAGGAAGACTGCCGCCTCTAACAGGCTCAATGCACCACTGTAGGGATTAGGATGTCCCTTTCCGACTGCCTTTTCATGCAGGTCCCACAGCCATGAAAAGGCAACCAGAAAGGGACTTTGGGGGACCCAAGCAGGGCCCTTGTCCTCAGTGGGCCACTGCGAAGTGGCCGGGGGCACATGTGGTGCATCTCCAAACATCCATGATTCGTGTGCCAGGCATCATGTGGTGCCTGGCATGGTGCAGAGACAGAATATTGACATGGAAATATCGATTTGCAATAATATTGACTCAAGAATATTGATGGTTGAAAATATTGAGGTACGTTTTCTCGTTGGCAAAAATATTGAATTTAATGTTATGCAAAAACATCAATTTTGTAAATGTCGATGTCAAAAATATAGTTGTATATAATATTGATTTTTTTGTGTTAGTATTTTATTATTTTTAAATTAGTATTAGTTAATATACGTTTAATAGATTAAAAAAATATGTTAAACACTTTGTGGCCTATTAGGATGTCAGGCGGACGCCACCCTAGTGGTGCTGAGACAGGCCGCCAGTGGTGCGGCAGTCCAGCACCAGCAATTAGGATGCCACGTGGCATCCTCTATTCCCAGCATTGTGGTGGGTGGTGCTCACAGCCCTTTTTTTCGAGTTCCCGATACGACGGGTCGTGTCTTCGCATTAAGGTCGAATGGCCACATGACTGGTGGGCCGTTCTGGTGTACATACTTTTTGGCATTATATAATACTCCAGCACTGGATGAAGATGGAGCTCTATACCATTGGAATTTCACGGTTACTACTTCCTTGAGGGTTTATCATTACCCTCGGAGAATTGTTAGGACCACGGGTCGAATTGAACACTACGGACTTGATCTCAACAGTTCATATGCGATGATAAGAGGTATGTGTGCCAGGACTTGGGGCACCTCTGAGATTTATTGATGAAACAGATGCAACCTTCCTTGTCTATTTGCACAAAGACTGTGTGAAGGTTTGTGTGCCAGAACTCGGGGCACCGCTGGTTCTTTCTGATGAAATAGATGCAACCTTCCGTGCCTATCTATATAAAGACTGTGGGAAGATGGAGAATTTGAATATGTACGGTCTAGTATGACCTGGGACCTTATGTATTAAACCTCAAGAGATTACCGAGCCCTGACGAAGTTCCATTGGAACGAAATGCGTTGGCTGAGGCTTTTTAAAAAAGATTGGAATAATAAAGAACTCAATAACTGGAGATGTTGGAAGTTCTCTGAATTTTGCTTCTTTGTGCACCGTCCCTTTTTCGAAAAATGTCTGGTATCTGTTGAACAGTGGAGCATATGTGTGGCAAGCTCCGGACGTGTGTTGCACATAACCAGGACTAATTTGTTAAAGTGTGAAATTGAGGTGCCTAACCGGGGTAAGCCACACTGTTAGTTTTTTGAGGACTTTGTGGCCTATTAGGATGGCAGGCGGACGCCACCCTAGCGGTGTTGAGACCGGCCGCCAGTGGTGCGGCTGTCCCGCACTAGCAATTAGGATGCCACGTGGCATCCTCTATTCCCAGCATTGTGGTGGGTGGTGCTCACAGCACCGCCCGCCATAATGCTGGGAATGCACGATGTGCATTGGCATGCACAAGGTGACAGGCATCGCGTGGTGCCTGCCACTTTGTCCGTGCCAATACAGGGGATACCCCATGTGCCCCCCAACCTCCCCAACATCCTGGGCCCCATTTGCAAAATCTGCATGCCTTTGCCACCACGGAAAGGCTGTCCCCCGCATGCATTGTATTATGGATGGCGGTGTCTAGCAGACACCGCCATCATATTCAACCCTTTCCGCCCGGTCGACTCATCGACCGGGCGGAAAAGCAGCGGACGGTCTTCCCGTCCGCCGTGGTACCCCTGCCAACATAAACAGGCGGGGGTAAATTGCATGTGGGCGGAGTATAATGGCGGGCGGATCGCCACCCTCATGCGGGCGGTGGTGATCTGCCCGCCATTATAATAGACCCCTTTGTTTTCTTTTTTAATTAAGTTTTAGGAGCGGTATGTTGGGTTTCTTGGGGATAAGGGTGGGGAGTAATTTTAAAAAATTGTATTCGATTTAAATAGTTTTTTTAATTTTTGTTACATTTTAGGAGTGGGATGTTGTGCTTATAGTGGATGAGGGTGGGGAGTAATTAACAAATGTGGGTATAGAATTTAAATATAAAAAATATTTTTGTAAATGAAAATGAAATACCAGCATTTGTAAAGTGCACAGCTACCTCCGGAGAGGTGTCCCGGCGCTGGGGGCCATCTGGAAGATTAAGCGAGCTATTGCCCAGAGACACATGGTGCTGGGCTAACCTGCTGCCGGTGATCAAATCATGAACCCTGTGGTCCAGAGTCGATTCGATTCGATTCAAAATCTTTATTCGGATTATAAGAAATCCATAACAGTGCAGTCTTAAAATACAGTTCAACATATTCAAAATTACAGTACCTAAGTGCAAATAGATGTTTATACAGTGCATATGAGTACAAATAACAAGTCATATATTTCCAATCTAACGTAAAAAGGAGATCAATAAGCATAAAGAGTACAAAAATAGATTAAGGGCATTCCATACTTCTACGAACATTAAAAATAACTTTTAAAAAAGTGCTTGTGCGGAATATAAGTTCATCATTTTCTAATTTTAGGAGCATGAGATAGGACTGATTCAAAGAGAGAGGTCTATATTTTTTTTAATATGGGGCTAAAAACCATTTAATATATTTCATATAAAACTTACACATAAAAAAGAAATGTAAATCACTTTGTTTACTAATTCCGTCACAAGGACACGGAATATTTCCATGTGGGCTGTGTCCCAAAGGAAAGCAGAGAGAAAACTTTATCGTTCCTGCTCTCATTCTAAAAAGTAACGATCTTTCCCAACTGCACATTGGTAATATCAGATACAATGGCAGTTGTTGAGTTGGTAAGTCATTATTAATATAGGACACAACAGTTTGTTTTCGCATCTCTTCTGATAGTCTATTTTCATTGTAGATAGCATATAGTTCAAGTTGAACTTCCTTTTTATCGGACCTCTTAATAAAGGATGGATTATCAAAGAGGTCTCCTCTATCTATGCTAGACAAACTTTCTTGTGTACCTCGGAGCCATGGAATCTTATTCCATTTGCCACAAGCTAAACATTCCCTTAAAATGTCCTGTGTTAGGCTAGCATAATCATTTACCCAGATAGCCAGCCAAAATAGTGCGGGCCTGGCAGCAATAAAATCGCTAATATAAGGTATATTCAGCTCTGAGTGGCAAATGTACCCTGATGATGAAATGGGAACCCCCAGTAATTTCCTACACAGTCGATTCTCTTCTTTTTGTAGGGTGGGGTTTTTTGGAGAACCCCATATTTCGGCACCGTAGGTTGCCACTGATGTGCATTGGAGCCTATATATCTTTAAAATGGCTTTAGTTGCTCCAATTTTCCTTGGTTTGGGGAGGGATAAAATTGAATTTATAGCCTTTGAGAACTTGCCTGTGGCGTGGGCAATATGCCCACCCCACAGGCCGCTCGCAGCAAAGACTATACCTAGATAAGGGAAAGTTTTAGTTGTGAGCAGCTTATCAGCTCCTATCGTAATAGAGTTTAGTTGCCTAGCGCCCGGCCCACAGGACATGATGAATGATTTTTTTAAATTTACTTTAAGATCCAGATTCCCCATATAAAGTGAAAAGTCCCTAACTAGTGCACGTAGGGCATTTGGTGTTAAACCCATGAGCACGGCGTCATCCGCATACAAAAGACAAGGTAATAGGCCTCCTTTGATTTTGGGAACATCTGAGGTAGCCATCTTGAGAGAGTTGCTCAGGCCATTTATATAGATGATGAATAACAGGGGTGCTAAAACGGACCCCTGTCTCACACCTCTTTCTACACTAATTGGCCCAGAGACTGTGCCCTCCATGTCAATCCGAACCTGCGCCTTTGTATCTTTATGCAGGTATGCGAGGAAATGTACCAGGGGGGGGTCCAGGCCGTACGACAAAAGGATCGACCACAATTTTGACCTATTTACTAGGTCAAATGCGGACGATAAATCCATGAATGCAAGGTAAATGGGAGATGCCTTGGCTATATTATATTTACTAATTAAAAGATTTAAATTTAGGCATTGTTCAATGGTCCCAACCCTGCATCTAAAACCCATTTGACAACGGTCTAGTACCCCCATTTCCTCAGCCCAATCGTTGACTCTATTGTACAGAACCCTGCCCATGATCTTCAGTGTATTGTCCAGGAGCGAAATAGGCCTGTAATTTACAGGATCAGATCGTTCTCCCTTTTTGTAAATCGGCACTATTATACTTGTGGACCAGGATGCGGGTATTGGGACATAAGGTAAGCTATTAAAAAGGTTCACAAAAATTTACCCCCAGAGATCCGGTTTATACTTAATTATATCTATTGGTGGTCCAGAGTCAGGCAATGTGGATTCATTTAAAAAAATGTTTTTATTATTGAAAATTATTTTTTTTATATTTGAAATATTTATTGGTGATATGTTGTATTCATAGAGGATATTTTTGTGGTGTATATAAAATTGTTAAATTTAAATATCATTATTTAGAAAAAATTGTACATTAAAATTTAATTAAATTACAATTATAAATTGTACATTTTAAAAATCTTTTGTGAATCCGAAAATTTAAATTTGAAAAAAAATTATGGAGCATATATTTATATTTGAGTAAATTTTTCTATATTTTTGTTGTTTATTTCAAAATAAATAATTTGTAATACAATTTTATTAATTTTTAAATTTCAAGATGTATTATAATGATACATTTCGGGTAAATTATTATTTTATTTATTATAAATTTGAAGTTGTACTAGTTATTTTTTTTTTTTTACTTTTGGAGTTATAATAGTAATTGATTATGTTCTATTATCCAGCCCTGTCCCTGATTTATTTTGGTTTTGGATTTGGAATAGTTATTTAGGGGGTCATTATGATGGCGGAAGGCCCGCCACCGCCAGCAGTGCAGTGGCAGGCCTTCCTCCATCGGAAAGCAATTTTCCCATTGCCACATTACGATGGGGGGGGGAATCTGACTGCGACCGTGGCAGGCGCAAAAACCGCCTGCCACGGATCTGCCACAGGCAATCGTTACGATTGCCTGGCAGAGCAGTCTGCATCCCTAAAATGGTGGTGATGCCTAGCAGGCACCGTCCGCCAAATTAGGATGCTGGCTTTAGCCAGCCATTCCATGATGGCAAAACCTCCATGGAAAAGCTGCCAGGGATTGGTTTTGGGGGCTCATTGCCGGCCCCCCTCATGTTGGGGGAAGTGTTTGTGCACTGGGGGGTACCACTGGTATCCCCCTACATTTCACTTCACAAAGTGGCAGGCACCATGTGGTGCCTGCCACGTAGTGCAGTAAAATGCACAACATGCATTTTTGACATCACGGTGGGTGCTGCAGTCAGCAGCACCCGCCGCAATGCTAAATTGCGAAATGCGACCACCATGGTGGCGGTCGCATCCTAATTCAGAGTGCGGGACCGCTGCATGTATGGAGGGCGGTCCCGTTCCCCACTACGATGGTGGGAGGGCTCACGTCCACCCGCCATCGTAATGACCCCCTTACTTAGGTTTATTATCCAGCCCTTTCCCTGAGTTAAGTTTGTTTTGGAGTTGTTAATGTAATTTATTATCCAGCACTTTCCCTAAGTTTATTTTGTTTTGGAGTTGGAATAGAAATTTAATTAGGTTTCTTATCCAGCACTTTCCCTGAGTTTAGTTTGTTTTGAAGTTGGAATGGTAATTTATAATGTTTTTTTATCCTGCACTTTCCCTGAGTTTTGTTGGTTTTAGAGTTGGAATAGTAATTTAATTACTTACATTATCCAGCACTTTCCTTGACTTTAGTGTGCTTTGGAGTTGGAAAAGTAATTTATTGGGTTTATTATCCAGCACTTTCCCTGAGTTTAGTTTGTTTTGGAATTGGAAAAGTAATGTATTATGTTTTTTTGTCCAGCACTTTCCCTGAGTTTATTTTGTTTTAGAGTTGGAATAATAATTTATTAGGTTTATCATCAAGCACTTTCCCTGAGTTTATTGTGCTTTCGAGTGGAAATGTAATTAAATTAGGTTTTTTATCTAGCACTTTCCCTGAGATTTGTTGGTTTTGGAGTTGGAATAGTAATTTAATTACTTTTATTATCCAGCACTTTCCTTGACTTTAGTGTGTTTTGGAGTTGGAATAGTAATTTATTGGGTTTATAATCCAGCACTTTCCCTGAGTTTATTTTGTTTTGGAGTTGGAATAGTAATTTAATTAGGCTTATTATCAAGTCCTTTCCCTGAGTTTTATTGATTTTGGTGTTGGAATAGTAATTGAATTAGTTTTTTTATGTAGCACATACCATGAGTTTAGTTTGTTTTGGAGTTGAAATAGTAATTGATTATGTCTTTTTATCCAGCACTTTCCCTGAGTTCATTTTGTTTTGGAGTTGGAATAGTAATTTAGGGCCCTATTACGATGGCCGGCCGACAAAGTCAGCCCGCCACCATAATGGCGGTCCCGCTGTGGCCATTAGGAGGCCACCGCCACCCTGGCATCCCCCATTCACAACATTGTGGCGGGCTGTGAATGCACATTGTGCATTGGCATGCACAAGGTGATAGGCACCGTGTGGTGCCTGCCACCTTGTCCATGCCAATGTAGAGATACGTACCCCCCAAGTGCACCTCCCACCCCCCCGAATACCCTAGGCAGAAACCGCATGTCTTTCCATGGCCGCAACGCAGCCATGGAAAGGCACGTCTCTGCATTCATCCTAATATGGATGGCGGTGTCTTGCAGACACCACCACCATATTGGAGCCCTTTTCCGCCTGGTCGTCTGTCCGACCGGTGGAAAACCGGCAGACTGTCATTGTGTCCGCCAGGGTACCCCCGCAATCTTAATATCACGGGGGAAATGGTCGGTGGGCAGTGGGAAATGGCGGGCGGTTCGCCACCGCCATACGGGCGGTAGAGATCCCCATGCTATACTAATGACCCCCTTAATTAGGTTTATTATCCAGTATTTTCCCTGAGGTTTGTTAGTTTTGGTGTTAGGCACAGGCATTTTTTTTATTGTTTATTAGTTATTTCATTTTGTATGAATATTTAAATGGGAAAGGATATGTATGCTTGTTAGTTTTGTAAACATGTTTTTTTTATTTTATAGTTTATTTGTTCCTATTTGCATTTGTTTTACATTTTCTCACAATAATAAAAACATCCAGGTATTTTGATGCTGTTCAATATTTAATACAAAGTATATTTTATTTTAATATACATTTTGCTGTAAAGTTGGAAAATTAACAATATTTATTAATGTACATTTTTCATGTAAAATTGTAAAATTTACAATCTTTTTCAACATACATTTTTCATGTAGAATTATTTTATAACATGCATTTCTAAAGTGGAATTGGAAAATTAACGATATTTTTAATATACACCTATTTTTACCACATAATTGAAAATGTGTATTTTTATTTTAAGTAGCGTCTTGTCATAGGAAAGTAAATATATTATTAGTTAATTTTAAAGAATTACATTTTCATTCTTTATTACTTTTTAGAATAAAAAGTAAACATTTGCATTTCTTCTTGTAAACAAAATTTGAATATATGGTATATAATTTTTTTAATATAACTATATAAAATGTATTTTACATTTTTATTTTGTGCATATTTAATTATTTAGCATATTGAATATTATTTGTATTCAAATAATATTTAATATATTAAATAATGTACACATATATATTTTCACATGTGTTTTTTCAGTATACACTGTAATATTTTTGGTGAATTTACAGTACATGAAATATAAATCAATTTTAAAATATATTAAATATTATATTTACAGTTTTTTGATAATATAAGGGGTTATTAGGAATGCAGGTGGACTTTCGTCTGCCTGCCACCCTAGCGGTGCTGGGACTGTCCGCCAGATGTGCAGTGGTCCCGCACCACTGATTAGTATGCGACCGCCACCCTGGCGGTCGCATTCCACAATCTTGACTTTGCGGTGGGTGCTGCTGTGAGCAGCACCCGCCACAATGCCAAAATGGCATGTTGTGCATTACCATACACAATGTGGCAGGTACCGCGCGGTGCCTGCCACCTTGTGTCTGGCAACGTATGGTACCCCACAAGTGCAGCCAATACCACCCCCCACTCCCCTGGGGGCCCGCAACAGGCCCCCAAAGCTATTCCCGGCCAGCCTTTCCATTGCAGCATCGCCCCCATGGAAAGGCCTTTGCATACACACATCCTAATATGGATGGCCATGCCTGCTAGGCACAGCCACCATATTAAGGCCCCAGTCCGCCGGGCTGACAATCTGAACGATTGCGGAACAGCGGAAAAGTGGCCAACGGACTTTCCGTCCACCGCGATACCCCACCATAATAATATGGCAGGGTCTAAATCAAGTTGGGATGGCGGGCAGATTGCCACCCGCCAAGCCGGCGGTGGCGATCCGCCCGCCATCATAATGACCCCCATAATATTTAATATATATTTTTAAATTTTTTGTATATTCTTGGAATAGTTGTACATTTTTAAAAATATACATTTTGTTTTGTATTTTAATATTATTTCTTCATTTTTTTCAATGGGGAGTAAGTCTTTTTTCATTTTTATGTGGAAAATTCTAATTTTGCAGTTTAGTGTTTTATGTGTTTGCTGTAGTGTTGAATTAGAGTAGAGTGTTATGTAGTGTTAGTTATGTATTGCTCAATTGTGTTATGGGTTTGTACGTGTTATTGTGGGTGGGTATTGTTTTATTTTTTTTTGCAGCTTTTCCCGATCATGAACGTACGGTGGTTGTGACCCCTTTTTTGACAAAAAAGGAAACATTACTTTGTTTGTTGAAAACAAGACTTTTTAAATTTCCTTTTATTTTTTGGGTTTGTTGGAGTTTTTTTTCGATTAAACTATTTTTGGGGTTTTTGAGGATTTTGTAATTTAGAGAATTGTGTTGTCAGATTATTTTGTTTACAGTTGTATTTTTGCATTTTGTTTTGGGTTCCCTTTTTGTAATGGATTTGGTTTTCAATTTATCTTCTATGCATATATTAATTAACCCTGGGCGAAGAACTACGCTCCGTTCGCGGAGCTTGCGGAGTTTTGGCAACTCCGCGTTCTACGGAGAACGCGAAGCTGTCGATTACTCCGCGATCCGGTGCGTAGCGTAGTTCTCGCGCGCTGAATAACATTATCGCGTGCGCCGGGGGTAAGTTCGCGCGATATTTGACGCGATCACGCACTTTGGAAATAAGGGAACGCAAGCGGGCGGGACAAACCTCTTGAGTAACTTAGCGCGCTAGCTATCTCGAGCATGCAGGCAGCGCCCCGAACACGCGCACCGCGCTCCCGAAGACGAAAAACGGCGCGCGAACGGGTCTAGCAAGCTACTACGCATGTCCGCGGAGCTACGCGAAGGTCGCGGAGTGCAACTGCGTCTTCGCGTAGCTCCGCGGAGTGCGGCTCCGCGAACTACGCCCAGGGTTAATATTAATTTTCCTGTATCGACTACTGCTACATAACTGTAAGTTATTTTTAATTTTTATGGGTGGGAAATGTTTTTGTTTACGTTGATTTATTTGTATTTTTTTAAATTTAATAATTATAGTATGTCATATATCTTTGTGTCATTTTTTAAATTTTACATGACATAGTTATAATTATTATTTAACAAAATAGTAGAATTATGTTGTTTAAATGTTTTGAAGTGTAAAATCTTTATGGTGTTTAGCATTGTTGTTTTTTAGAGTATATATAGCTATCCTGTCTATATATTCTAGACCTTTGGTGTTTGCAAATAATCTAGTTTTATGTTGCAGGTATTCATAAAAACCTTTGGTTTGTTTACTGAGTTTAGGGCCAATTTTTGTTCGGGATTGCTCTAGTGTGAGATCTATAAGTGTATGTAGGGTTGATTATACTCTTCCAATTGTGGCTTGGAAGGCATTGTGCCATCCCTCCACTTGTTTTTGCCTTTTGGGCTAGAGTACAATCATGTACGTTCCACCAAGGTATTTGGAATATGGGTTGCCTATGGTGCCCTGACCTATGTAACCTTCCCACCCAAGTATCTTCATAGTCTAGAAATGGAGTTAGTTTGGTTTAATTTCCCTTTCAAGAAGGTGGTTGTTAATGGTTTGCTACTTCAGGTGTTGGTACTTAGGCCAGGGCTATTGATTTCTTAATTTGGTTGGCGAAGTTGCTATTAGAGGCGTACTCTATACTTACAGTAGATTTTTGCAGATGCCTCCAGCTACTTTGATTAAAGTGGTAGTAGCAACCTTGTATTGCAGTGTGTAGGTATAATTTTAAAACTGATTGAATTATTGATTGTTCAAAATCAATGATGATTCTTTGCGGAAAGTAGTTGGTGTATTGTATGACTATTGTTAGGAGCTCTATGAATCTGGTGTTCTGTTTATTAGAGAGTAGTCCATATAGGAACGGTATGTTAGTATTTTCATATTCACAGGTGATTGTGTATAATTGATAGAAATGCTTGGGGCAAACTTTGAATGTGCCATTCATCATCCATGTGTTGCAGTTTTTACGTTTTTTTAAGTTGGTATTATTTTTGTAAAGATGAGAATCCGTTTTTCATGACTTTTGTTGGAGAAGGAATTTTTCATCTTTGTGAGTGATGGTATATTCAGGTAATATTTGTATTTCAGCAAAAGTTTGAGGGGTAGGTGGTGTTTAAGCTGTAGCTCTTTTAGTTCAGGAAATTAATCTCTTCAGAATGGGGATGGATTGCAGTTGTCCTGTAACATGCTCAGGTATCCTAATTAACACACAAGTATTTGGGTACTTGTTTGTTGTGAGCTGGTACTTGCTTTTTTTTGTCTCAAGAGCATCTCTAACTTCAATTTTAGTTACATTTGGGGGACGGTTATGTTCTTTGACATTTACTACATTGGTTTCAATTGTAGTGGCTCCACCATAACAAGAGTTAGAGTAATATTTACTGCATTTCCAATGTGTTTTGTACACCATATAGCAGAGAAGTAGTTTCCCTTTTTGTGAAGTAGTGGGTTTTGCTCCCTCTGCCATTTCCTGGTTAATCTGTGAATATATGTATATATATTTATTAATTATACTATTTTGAACAATAAACATTGTGTATAATTATTATGTTAAAAAGACACGTACATATAGTTAGATTTTATTTTCTTGTTGGGTTTTCTTTCTGATGTTGATGTTTATCCACTTGGGTTTTTTTCTGTTGGTATAAGAGCAAAATGTTATTGTTATTAAAGTGTTACATTTTATTGTGTTATTTTATTTATTTAGCTTCTAGTTTTATTTTGATGGAAAAAATACTTACTATTTTTCATTGATGATGTTGTTTTTCTTTGATTTTGTTGCCGGTTGTAATTTGTTGAAGCTGGCAAGATAAACATATTTGTTAGTTTTAATTGCTTTTTAATTTATTTTACTTTTGTTAATTAGTTTGTTGTATTTGTTTGTTAATTTATATACTTACCTAATTGTATCTTTTTCTGTATTGTTGCTTTTGTTTCTGTTTTCAAAAGTTAATTCTTGCTTTGTTGCTTTAAGGTGGACTTTTATTGAAGTGTAATCTGTGAAATATAAAATAGAAGGTTATAGATTTAGTTTATTTGTTAGTTTAGCTTTTTTAGTCTATTTAATTTATTGGAGAAAGAAAAATACTTACTGAATGCAGTTTGTGAATTTTCATTCATTGATGTTATTTTCTGTTGGACTTTGTAGAAGTTGTTAGGAGAAAAATATTTTTTAGTAATAATTTGTTTTTTAAGAAATGTATTTTATTTAATAGTTATGTCTAATTGTTGGTTATTTTATATACTTACTTTGTATTATACGTTTCCATTTTTTTTTATTTAGGGAAGCAGTTGAAAGATTTTTACTGGTAGTAGAAGAGAAACAAGACCTCCAGCTTCATCTCTGTAACTCCAATGTCTGTCCACAGTTCAAGCATCAACATTCCTATCTCCTAGCAACTACATAACATTCCATCAGTAGTAAATCTCCACAGTTTGTTACTTTTAATTTATTTTATTTATAATATTGTTTGTTTATTAATTTGTTTTTGTATATTTGATTTATTCAGTCAAAAAGGTCTTTATATCGATTTGCATCATAAAAGACAAAAGGAACAATTATAACACAGTCATCATTAAAATACCACAATAAAATTCATAAATCCAATACATTTTAAGAACCTGTTAAAAAAGTATTAAATATAAATACAAAGACACACAACTGATAAAATGCATATATGAGCTTAAAAAAGATACATAGGGAGTTGTAAATACACAACCATCATGCTACAATGTAGACACAGTGTGTTAAGTCCTAAGGTGCCAAAGCCGAAGTGACCAGGCCCATCTGATATATTTAGATACCCCTATAACAATATGCTCAGTGGTATCGGATTTCAATATTCTACTAGCAGTCAGGGCAGATCTGGTCCTCATAGAACAACACAGCGGCTTCAGCCAAACTCGTCTAGGCAGTAGATACAAGGGACAGCAGAAGAGGAAATGATCTACTGTTTCCACCACATCAACACAAAAGGGACATTTATCAGTACTAGGTGGGATCCAAGAGCTCGTTAGCCCTCGGAGCGGGAGAGTGCCTACCATTAACTGATGGTATAATTTACGATCTAATGGCTTCGTAATAATGTCCCAATAATCCTCATAGACCGGAGCATCCTTAATGTCCAGATACAATGCTGTCTTGGTACTACCCAGAACAGATAAAAATCTCTTTTATTGGACCCTACTCCAATAAATTTCCTTAACCGCATCGCTGCGGCGGCTTTTCACGCTGTGCGCGGCGGTTTTAAAAACCCCGCGGTTCATGAAGAGCTCAGCTCGTCATGAGCGCACGGCAGGTAACGCTCATGACGAGCTGAGCTCGTCATCAGCCTGGAAGGGGTTAAAAAGTTTTTGTATATTTTATTTATTTGTTTAAATTAATGTGTTTAATTTGTTATTAAGTGTATTGTTTATTTACAATAATTGGTTGCCAATTAATGTAAATAAACAATACAATTAATAACAAACTATTTTATTTTATTATCTTAATGTTACATTTTTATTTTCGATGTAGTTAAAATGTATTCAATCGATGTTTGTGTTGTCCATATTCTGTGTATCAATATTTTTGATGTGTTTCATTTTATTTTAATGTTATCAATATTTTTGTGTTTTATATTTTTGTTGTCGATATTTTTGTCATCGAGATTTATTTCAACTAAAATTGTATTCAATATTGCTGTTATTTCTATTTTGTGTATTGTGTGTCAATATTTTTGTTTCTGATAATATTGACTCCATAATTATGTAGTTCGAGGTTATGAGAGTCAATGTTATATCAGTGATCTGCAGGCACATGGTGCATGGATGTTTAAAAAAGTGCCTGTTTGTACTGCGGCTTGTGCTGCTTTGCTTTTCCTGGGTTGCAGCACAAGCTGCAGTACAAAAAGGCACATTGTGACTGCCTTGCTGGCGGTCCATTTCTGAATTGGGCAGGTGGAATCACCGACTCATTTTCGGGCGGACAGCTATCCGCGGTGATGGCGGTCGAGTGCCTGTTGACCGCTATCATAATGAGGGCCTTAGTCTTTTTTATCATGACATACTATTAAGTGTAAAAAAGGTGGTAATGTACCTGCAAAAGTTCCAATTGATTATATCCTTTGTTCAGATCAAGGCGAGAGAAAACATTTTCACTATTCAATTGTGTGATCATGTCAGCAATGTGCAGACGTGGATGTTCTCATTCATTTCCTTTGCAGGGTTGACGCGTTTCAACAAAGATGCTCCTCCACTGTCCGTTTTGGGCACTATCAAAATGGGAGAAACCCAGGGCTTTGGACCAGTAGAGCGCTCAATGATATAATGTTTCAGTAATGCTTCACGCTCCTGTTTAACAGCTTCTTGCAGATGATTTGCAATACGTTTGTGTCTTTGAGAAACAAGACCTACATACTCAATAATATATAACTGTACTTTCATTATCTTAAGGTCCCTAAACCTTGAAACAATGAAGGGAACTGACTTACTATTTCGTGATGAGCATTCATGTTGTAGAGCAGAGCGTCCTTTGACCCTGCTCGCAGGTAGGTCACTCCCCTCACCTCCACTACTGCTCCCCTCGGTGTGAGCACCTCCCCCAGCTCGCCACTGCTGCCGGTCGCGAGTTTGAGGCTTGTTCACTGCTCTCGGTCTGTACTGCCTGTACTGTCTTTTGTCTTCTCATTACCACCTGTATTCCACCTTCTGTTCTACGCCCTGTATTTCGTTTGTGCCCTTTTAATTTTGTGCCCTGTTTTTCATTCTGTGCCCTACGTTTAGCCTTGCCTTAACTTTGTTTTCCCCCTATGATTTTGTGCCCCTTGGCATCTGTTTTGCCCGCTGCTCCTCACCCGTTTTTTCCTCTGCCACGTCATCCCTGCAGCCCCGCTCCCCCGCTCGCCAATGAGCCGCCCCGCTCCGACCGCTCCCGCCTCCCAGCTGCTCCTCCCACCTCCCTGCCGAAGGTGCGCCTAAGGCAAGCCCGTCTGCGCCAGTCGGCGCCTAGACCGCGCCCAGTGCCAGAACCCCTGGCCCCCACGTAGCCACGACACCCGACGCCGCTACGATGCAAGCAACCTCCACTCACTCAACATCGAACGATCGCACTCCTGCTCCCTGGCCGCCCCGAAACTCACCCATGGACCCTTCTCCTGCCGGAACTGCAGCTTCACCAGCATACCAGACCTGGCTGAACCCCTCCTCTGCACCTGACATCGCCATAGCCATCCCAGAAGGCTACAAGATCACCCGCAAGGACTGTACCAACAGAGTAGGAAGAGGAATCGCAATCATCCATAGGAACACTCTCAAAGTCTCGACCAACACCGACGACCCCCTCAGCACCGCCGAACGCCTGCACTTCCATAACCACACCGACCCCAACACCACCCTCAGAGGAACCCTCGTCTACAGACTCCCGGACCCAGACTACAGTTCAGCGACTCCCTCGCTGACTTCGACAGCACATACGCCCTCACCTCCACGGACTACAGCCTCCTCTGGTACCTGAACTTCCACCTCAAGAACAACGACTCCAACTCTTCCACTCTGATCGACAACCTTGCCAACTTTGGACTCAGACACCGCCGGCCACACGCTTGACTCCATCTTCTCCGCAAACCCCCACGTCTCCTTCAACCACACCACGACCTCCACTGGCCAGACCACCGTTGCATCCACTTCACCTTCCGGAAACCCATCACACACCACCACGCCCAACAGTTGCCTCACCGCTGCTGGAGCAAAGTCACAGAAGACCAGCTATCCACCACCCTCGCCCGGAGCCCTCCCGCAGACCCGATTGACCCCGATGCCGCCTCCCGCAACCTCAGACAGTGGATCGATGACTGCGCCAACACCCTCGCCCCGCTCAAGAAACCCTCCAACAGCCATACCAGCAAGAAAGCCAGCTGGTTTACTGAAGCAACCCTGCCGAAAGCTAGAGAAGACTGGCTCCGTGAAGGAACTCCGGAAAGCCACGCAGCCCACAAGAACGCCACTCGCAGACACCACCACCTCATCAGATCCACCAAAAGGGCCTGCTTTAAAGACCGCCTAGATAACAATGCACACAACAGCAAAGAGCTCTTCAACATTGTGAATGAACTCTCCAACCCCAGCTCCAACACCAACGAAATCCCACCTTTGCAAGACCTGTGCGACTCGCTGGCCACCCTCTTCCACCACAAGATCGCAGACATCCATGACAGCTTCAACACCACGACCGCCCCAGCAACCACTGAGACCTCCGCCCCCACGACCACTATCCGCACCAACCGCCTGCTCTCGTGGACCAACATCAACGACGAGGACACCACCAAAATCATGAACACCATCCACTCCGGATCCCCGTCACACCACATCTTCAACAAAGCCAGCACCACCATTGCGCCTCATCTCCAGAAAGCCATCAACATCTCCTTTGAGATAGCAACCTTCCCGGAGAGCTGGAAGCACTACAATATCAACGCCTTACTCAAGAAACCCAAGGCAGACCCCAAGGACCTCAAGAACTTCCGACCCATCTCCCTGCTCCTGTTCCCGGAGAAGGTCATTGAGAAGGCCATCAACAAACAACTGACCAGCTACCTCGAGGAGAACAGCATCCTGGACCCGTCACAGTCCGGGTTCCACAGCAACCACAGCACTGAAACTGCCCTCATCGCCACCACCGATGACATCAGGACCCTGCTAGACAATGGAGAAACCGCGGCCCTCATCCTTCTGGACCGGTCAGCCACCTTCGACATGGTCTGCCACCGCACACTACGAACACGCCTCTATGACGCCGGGATCCAAGAGAAGGCCCTGGACTGGACCACTTCCTTCCTCTCCAGCAGAACACAGAGCGTCCGTCTCCCCCCTTCCGCTCTGAAGCCACCGAGATCATCTGCGGCGTACCCCAGGGCTCATCCCTAAGCCCAACGCTATTCAACATCTACATGGTACCGCTCGCCCACGTCACCCGACTGCACAACCTCAACATCATCTCCTATGCCGATGACACCAAGCTGATCCTCTCCCTCACCAAGGACCCCCACTCCGCCAAAACCAACCTCCATGAAGGAATGATGGCGGTTGCTGATTGGATGTGGAACAGCGACTGAAGCTAAACTCGGACAAAACAGAGGTCCTCATCCTCGGATCCACCCCCTCAGCCTGGGATGACTCCGGGTGGCCAACTGCACTAGGAACACCCTCCCCATCCGCCTACGGCAGACCCAAGACCTACTGACTTTCAGAAAACTCCTCAAGACCTGGCTTTTCGAACAGTAGCAGCTTCCCCACCCCTGAGCGCCTTGAGACCCTCACGGGTAAGTAGTGCGCTTTACAAATGCTATGATTGATTGATTGATTGATTGATAGTTCACAGATATAAGTCCCATACCAGCAGCAGTACTGAAGCTGAGTAAACAAGCACTTGATGCAACACCTTGAAATATACACAAATGGGTGCTTGTACTTTTGTCGTTTGGTGTTTCATTGTGGCTAAAATGAACCTTGACTCTTTAATGGCATTGATACAGCCAATATACACTCTTTAGTTTTTGACAGCATAAGCTGGGGCAGTGGAGACACTTCATTGTATTTCTCCTAAGGCATAAGTTTCATCGACGTACCGCTGTTGATTCTGAAAAGTATGGAGAAACCGTCCACTTTCAGTGTAATCTAAGGACAATGTTTGAATGACACTTGTCGACTTTTTTTGACTCACATTTTCATTCACAATCGTCCAGTCCAACATGCGCATGCTTTTCTGAGATAAACATCGACATCACACATCCATCTTCTTCACTGTCATTTGACACTGATACGGAAGAAATCTTGGATGAATATTTAGATGACGATCAACTTCATTTGGTGTTGATTTGTCTCAGCTTTAGTTGCCCCTTGGACTTGTGGGCATGCCAAGAACATTGCTTCTGGAACACTCAGTGTAGGAAAGTAGGATCTGCTTTTATGGTTACCCCCACTTTTTACCTGGTGCTATGCTGTTTCTGACTAGTCTGACTGGGATCCTGCTAATAGGTACCCCCGTCTCTCTGCTTTCTCCCTTAAATTGGTATGGTAAGTACTTAGGTACATCCCAGATTGGATACTGGGGTATTCTTATCAGTCCCTGGTATATGGTTCTAAGGCACCCAGGCACTAGGTACTCTAGGGGTCTCCCATAGGCTGAAGCATGTATTATGCCAGCTATGGGAGAACATTTAAACTGTCACTACAAACCTGTCAATGTAGCCTGTGTAAGCTGGTGCTAACACCACTACGACCGATATAGGTTACCTATATCTAGGGTCACTGCACTGAAAACCTATAAGTCACCCCTACAGCAGGCCTTAACAATCCTGAAGGCAGGGTGCTCTGTTCTAAGTGTGAGAGTGCCCATGCAAGAGCAGGACAGACCTACAATCTTCGGAGTCCATTGTCCTGGGTTGTAAGTGAGACAGCCTCAAATGGACCCAAGTAACACCGGCCCTCTTTTATAAAAAGCTTCAAGAATCTTGTGAGGCAGAATTCTCCTATTGTATGAATCCTGAATATACAGCCTTAGGTACACTCAACGCCTTTAAGGGAATTGTTTCCATAGTAGGGACACTGCTATCTGTTCCAGGACAAAGCAAGATTACTGGTGACCCCAAGTGGTTTAACCCTTCTTGCTCCAAAGCCGCCAGAGAACTAAAGGCTGCACTAAAAGTAACCCCTAGGGACAACTCACAGTACGTACTTTACGCACCAAATATAAAAAGTTGTTGACCATTCGATGAGGGGAACTAAAGGAGGACACCTGGCGGGAGCTCTTAGATTCCCTGACACTGTCCAGTAGTTCCAGATTTTGGAACATCATGAATAGACCTCTTTTTATAAGGGAAAGAGCCGAGGATCTGGGCACCAACATAACGGAGGAGGAATGGGTGTCCTACTTTAGTGCCATTTTTAAAAGTGTGTCAACTCAACCCCAGTTGCAGGTAAGATCCCAGAATGGGGATGTAGCTGTATTCACGGCACGAGAAGTGGAGGATGGTATTACTAGTCTTACAAGTGAGAAGGCTCCAGGTCCGGATGGCGTCCCACCGGACCTTTTTAAATCTAACCCCTCTTTATGGTCATCAATCTTGGTGGCTGTGTTGAATGCGTCCACCAAGGAAGGGTGCCAAGATTCATGGGGAGTTTCCACAATTGTGCCAGTATTTAAAAAGGGAGATCGTAACTGCACCATGAATTATAGGCCAATCTCCTTTATCGACTCCGTGGTTAAGGTTGTTGGTGGAGTCGTACTAAACAGACTGACTGCCTGGGCGGAAGAGAACAAGATTTTATCCGACATCCAGTATGGGTTCCGCCCAGGTCGTTTGACCGTGGCACAATGTGTCAATCTCTAAATGAGAGGCCGCTCTTTCCGGGTTCTGGCGGCTCAGGGCTGGAATAGATTGCCCATCCAACTGAGGCTTGAATGCTCTGAAACTAAATTCAGAAAGCTGTTGAAAACCCACCTGTTTTCTGTTTAGCGCAAGGCGCTTATGTTGTGGTAATCTGACTGGTAATCTATTTCTCCCTCCTCTCACCTAGCGCGGGGACACACCGAGATGGCGTAACCATGCGCTTTACAAATTTTGTTATTATATTATCTAATCCTTGGAAAGTACACCATTGCCCGCCAGGGGACAATCTACATGGCCTTCATGGACCTTTCCTCCGCTTTTGACTGTGTCAATCGGGGACAGCTGTGGCAGTCCATGAGGGCCATGGGGGTGGAGGCAAATTTGGTGGACTTTCTGAGGGATTTACATTGAGATACTAGGGCAAACATTAGATACGCTCAGGATCTGAGGGTCACCAGCGATTTTAATATAGAAAGGGGGGTATGACAGGGGTGTATTTTAGCCCCCTTCCTCTCCAATCTTTACATCAACGATTTGGATAAGACCCTGCTGGAAACTGGGGCTGACTTCCCGCACGTGGGACGCAGGGGACTGCCCATCTTGCTATACCCGGTTGATGCAGTTCTCCTGGCACGTACCCCCAAAAGTTTACAGATCCTGCTCGATACCTTTTGAGGGTTTATGGCCGAGCGAGATCTGGCCATAAATAATACGAAATCCTTTACAATGCAGGTAGGGTTCCGTCCAAAACGACAGTACACCTTTAGGGTGAATGGAGAGACAGTACCGATATCCCCTACCTTTTCTTATCTTGGCGTCCTACTAGACAATCGCCTGGATTGGGGCGCCTTAATCAAGAAGAAAAGGGGCAAGGTGACCAGGTCCATCGCAGCGATCTTCAGCTTTGCAGCTAAAATGGGCAATCGCCCAATGGCTGCAATGCTGAAAATCTACCAAGCCAAGAGTGTTTCTTTAGCTACCTATGGGAGCGAACTGTGGGGATATACTGGTGTGGAGGGTATCCAGGTGACAGAAAATAATTTTTTTAAACAGTTGTTTGGGGTTCCTAAAGGGACTGCAAATCTTATTGTCCATGAAGAAACTGGCCTCCCATACATCTGTGATACCCTGGCTATGCGCCCGCTGCTTTTCTGGCTTAATAGTTGGTTAAATAAAGATTTAGACCTTACCCACAAACTACTAAAAGAGACTTTGAGCCTGGACCACATGACTGACATACCATGGCTCAAGTATCTGAAGGGGTGCTTTAGTGAGCTGGGCCGCCCGGACCTTTTTTTATCACCTGATTGTATTACTAAGGCAGACGTGGCATTCGTGAAAGAATCATTTATATTGCATAAACAAGCTAAGCGTGAGGAGACGGAATTGATGAAAAATGGCGTCCGTAAGCATATGATGCTCAGAACATCCTTAGCAATGGAGCCATACCTCTCGTTGCCCCTGTCAGCTCATGACCATTTTTTACTAATCAGGTTTAGACTGGATTACTTCCATCTTTTACTAGCTGCACCTAAGGGTAGCCACAAAGGAAAAGTGTTAGCACCCTGTGGCTGCGACAATATGTCTCCTCAGGACTTGCTACACTTTGTGTTTTTTGTCACTTGTATGAAGCCCCACGGAGACTGTTTTTAAAATCACTTTTAAAAAAGCTAAACTTTTTACAGGTACGCCCCGCTCTCTATTTTTTGCAACTTTTAAAGCCAGAATATATCCTGTTTGTGGTTGGCTTTTCGAAATGCTTCCTAAGGTATAGAAAATGTTTGGAACCCTAAGGGATTTGGATGCTGTATTTTCATGAATTAATTTTTATTACTAAATAATTGTGGGGCCCTTTGGCCCTATGATCACCAAATGTAAATTGGAACAAATGTATTTTATAACTTGTATATATATTTTTTGCCCTCTTTATTTTTAACGATGAAATGTACCTTTTATGCTTTTCTATCATGTGAACCGAATACAGTTTAATGATGATGAAGTGAGACAATGAACTACAAAAATACCAGAGGGTCTAAGGGCTGCTAAATGAACGCAGGACAACAACAGACAAGAAATCAAATCACCATCCCTCGTGTATGGTCCACCCACAGTCACCCTTCACCACAACCCTCATAGTGGTCAGGAAAGGATGCCCATCAGTCACCACACGAAACCGCCCTTCATCATTTGGGTTTCTTTTAAGACCACCATGGAGGGTGCCACTCGTCTTTCACGAGGAGGGCCCAGATGTTAAGAAGCCTTCAATCGTTCAGACAGATCTTCTGTGATCTTACTACTCATTTGTGAGAATGTAAAAGTAACAGGGACTGATGTTGCAGTGCAAAGAAGTGTGTGTGAAAAAGAAAGAGAAAAAAGTGCATTAAAATTGGATTAGTTGGCACTGAAAACTTTATTCTGTTGTTACCCACTATACCAATGTTAAAAAGTAGTCAGAGACAATCAAAACATTATAGATTGTCTAGATGTGTGTTAGGGTCGACATGTTTCAGCAAATAAGGCGTAATGTGCCATGGCTTTCTTTAGGACCAATCTCTATTCATAGCTACTGCAACCTAGTGTAAATGAACATACTGTGCTCAAAACCATCCATAATACAGAGATCACCTGGATCCACTAGGTGTCCGTATCATTTTCACCTTCCCAGTTCAGACGAGTATCTAAGAATGGTGAAAAAAGAGAGAGAAGGATTTACAACAAATCCCCTGTCTGTAAATGTCGCGTTCACGCCATTGCATTAGTCTATCAGGTGCTGATTTAGGCATCCTGGTATTAAGTACTAGGTAACATATGGTATTATTACCCCATGAAATTTAGTACTGATTTCTCCACATAAACTAGAAATTACAAGTGATCAAGGGAGAGAAACACCTTACCCGATCTGGAAGATGTATGAACCTCACCCCACCTGGCCACAGCTCAGGGGGAGGGGAAGCACCGCTCTAGGGAAAGAAGAGGCACAAACATAAAGACTGATGCCACTCTTTCATTTGTCTACATACCAAATAAACAGCGCCACCTTAAAAAATGCCTCGCTAAAAATAAACCATAAGCAACTTTTAACTCGAATAATAGCGGCTGATAGTACTGCCATAAGTACGAGAAATAGACTTGTTTCAATGTCGTTCATAAAGGAGCCAGATTGATTAGCTCGAACGTAGCTAGACACGCAGCATGACAAAGCGTGTACCAAATAGAACCCCATTTAGAAAAACGCAAGTAGAACATCAAAATAACGCGCTCACAAGGGAGCACCTTACCTGTCCGTCGGTACTCCGCGACTCAACTTCTGAGCCGATCGGGGAGGTACCCGGGCAGGCATAGAGTCAGTATATGATGCTGCGCGTGATTGGTCAAACGTTTGATCACGTGATGCGCAAGTCCTTTAACAGGGTATCAGATTGGATAAGAACACAACCAATCAAAGACCTGGAAAAACGGCACCAAGTTCGAGCTGCAGAGAGTTTCTCAATAGTGCTTTATCTATATGGCGCTTGAAGACAAAAGGGGTTGTTTCATTCCGAATTTCAACAAGGAGGAACTTTAACAACTATTAACAAAAGCGCAATGTGCTTAGCCTCCTCATTAGGTGCCGATGAAAGCCCAATGTAAAATCAATTCAGACCTAAAAGCCCCTATCTGCAAAAAGCTCTTAAACTTCACCTCTTAAAAAGTGTATGAACCATCCCCAGAACAGAAAAACAAGACTGTTATACAAGATTGTTATACAGAAGGGTGTTTTTGCAGAAAAATACAATAAGAATACAGACACTATATGAATGTTCTGATATAAGAGGACTCACAAAATGATAAGGCTGGAATAATGTAATCCAAAAACCAGATATTAAGTCGAAGTTATCAGATTTATAGGACTCATAAATTAGCCCACGGTATATCATCATTCAGGCCAACACGATTTGTGCCCATTTTGTAAACCCACTTCTGCTCCCTGAGAAGGAGATATTTGGACACATCAGTAATATGTGCAGGGATATAAGGCTGCTCAATTACTGTCCATTGGAACGCAGTTGATGGATGGCGCGCTTCCAGAAAGTGATTATTTAGTTTCGTGGCCTGTCTTTTGCACCTAATGGTGCTCTTATGTTCTGATATTCTGACCCTAATTTTACGGGTGGTCATCCCTATGTATTTGAGCCCACAAGGACAGGTAATGAGATAGACAAGGTTACTGCTATTGCAGTTCGTGATTCTGGTCTGGATCCATGGTCTCGTAGTCCCAATGTCTATCTCAGTTGATTTCTTGGTTTGTGGACAAGAATGACATTCCCCACAGGGATGATGGCCTGTGACTGGAGGAAGGTCCCAGAGAGAACCCATAGCCCTGGCTTCTGCAGTGCGCAGTCTAGTGTGGATCAGTCTATCTCTAAGATTGGGTCCTCTCTTTAATGAAAAGAGTGGAGTCTGTATAGTAGCTTGGTCAGAGTTGAGAATGGACCAATGTTGTCTGACAACCGTCTGTATTTTGTTGGATAGCGTGCCAAACGTGGTAACAAAAGTTAACCTTTCCAAGGGGGGGTTTGGAATGGAAGGTTCCAAAAGAGCCGACCGATTGTTGTTCCTGGCCCGTTTGAGAGACCGTTGTACCAGTTTGGCTGGATATTTCCTTGAGATCAATTGTTCTTTCAGGGCCATGGAGTGAGTTTTGAAGGCTCCAGCATTTGAACAGTTCCTCTGGACTCTCAAGAACTGGCCAAAAGGCAAATTCTCCTGCAGTGATCTAGGGTGATGACTGTCAAAGCAAAGGAGGGAATTTTTTGCTAAAGGTTTTTTATAGAGTTCAGATTGTAAACCCTCTGGAGTAGATGTAATCAGTAAATCCAGGAAGGCCAGTCTGTCTCTGCCGATTTCTATCGTAAAACGAAGAAAATCGTTCCTGCTGTTCAGCCAATTTAAAAACTCATGACAACTCTCACTTGTCCCTCGCCATATTACTAGGACATCATCGATGTACCTTCGCCACGTTCTGATACACTCGAGATAGGGATTGTTATTTGTCAGTACATGTTCCTGTTCATAGGAGTGGACATACAAATTCGCCAGGCTGGGGGCGTAAACCCTCCCCATGCTGGTACCTGATACCTGGAGATATATTGTGTCCTCAAATTTAAAGAAGTTGTGCTTCATTGCCAGAGTGGCACACGCCATAATGAAGTGTACTGGGGTGATGCTGTCCAATGTCCTGGATTGCAGGAGGAGTTGAATGACCTCAAGGGTCTCATCCTGAGGTATCGATGTATAAAGGGCCTCCACATCAAAAGAGACGAGGAGGTCCGTGGTGGGATCAAAGTCTATCTCGGGTAGGAGGCGTAATACATCAGTAGTGTCCTTGAGATACGTAGGCATCTCCTGTACCATGGGGAGTAGAAAGTAGTCAACAAACGTTGACAAAGTTTCAAGGATCGACCTGATGCCCCATATAATAGGGCGGCCAGGAGGAGGTCGCTTTGCTTTATGCACTTTTGGAAGGGCAGAAAAGTAGGGGATCACAGGATGGGTATTACACAGAAAACTAGCTTCTTGTGGTGTGATCCACCCTTCTGACACTGCTTCCTCAGTCATGTTGGCTATAATCGTCTTCAGTTCTTCAGTTGGATCCACCTCCAAGGGGCGATAAGATTTCACATCGCTCAATTGGCGGAGGCATTCTGCACGATAATCGCTGGTGTCGAGAAGGACAATGGCCCCACCCTTGTCCGCGGGCTTTATTGTAAGTTCCTTATCCTCAGATAATGTGTTTAAAGCCAGTTGTTCGTCCTTCGGGAAATTCTGGAACACATTCTCTTGTTGTGTAAACAAGTCTTCAATACTTTTCTCCATAGCCAATTCGAAGGCTAGTACTTTCAGGGGCATGGAGTGTGCAGGAGGGTTGAAGGTGGACTTTCTTTTCAACCCTGTGTTTGTTTCCCGAGTGTCTTCAGTCTCTAATCCTTGTTTGTCAGCAAAGAAAAAGTGAAGCCTGACCTTGCGTAGAAATTTCGCTAATTCAGTTCAATTTCGGGTTCAAGGCGGGTTTCAAAGGGATCATTCCTATGTGTAGGAACAAAACCTAGACCTCTATTTAGAGCTTTCTCTTCAGTTTGAGTCAACACATGTCCACTCAAATTTATCACGAGCTTCTATGCCCTTCCAAAAGTGCATAAAGCAAAGCGACCTCCTCCTGGCCACCCTATTATATCGGGCATCGGGTCGATCCTTGAACCTTTGTCAATGTTTGTTGACTACTTTCTACGCCCCATGGTACAGGAGATGCCTACGTATCTCAAGGACACTACTGATGTATTACGCCTCCTACCCGAGATAGACTTTGATCCCACCACGGACCTCCTCGTCTCTTTTGATGTGGAGGCCCTTTATACATTGATACCTCAGGATGAGACCCTTGAGGTCATTCAACTCCTCCTGCAATCCAGGACATTGGACAGCATCACCCCAGTACACTTCATTATGGCGTGTGCTACTCTTTTTTTTTTTTTTTGTATGTTCTTATATAGCGCTCGAATCACCCGGAGGCATCTCAGCGCTTGCCTTGGGAACCCGTCCTGGCTTTTCCCTGTGAGATAGCCCCTACAGGGCATCTCCAAGGTGAAAGCCAGGCATCCCGCCGCGGGGGGGGCCGTTGTGGAGATTAAGCAAGCTTAATGCCCAGAGTTGCAGAGTGAGAACCCATGATTAGGGCAGGCACCGAAGCGAGAATTATCGAGTCCGTGGACATTTGAGCTCAAGACCCTGCCGCGTCGGGAATTGAACCCTGGTCCCGGGTCTGACCTCTGCTCCAGGGTCTGCCTGCTCTAACCAGTGAGCCACACTTCTCCACACTGGCAATGAAGCACAACTTCTTTAAATTTGAGGACACAATATATCTCCAGGTATCAGGTACCAGCATGGGGAGCGTTTACGCCCCCAGCCTGGTGAATTTGTATGTCCACTCCTATGAACAGGAACATGTACTGACAAATAACAATCCCTATCTCGAGTGTATCAGAACGTGGCGAAGGTACATCGATGATGTCCTAGTAATATGGCGAGGGACAAGTGAGAGTTGTCATGAGTTTTTAAATTGGCTGAACAGCAGGAACGATTTTCTTCGTTTTATGATAGAAATCGGCAGAGACAGACTGGCCTTCCTGGATTTACTGATTACATCTACTACAGAGGGTTTACAAACTGACCTCTATAAGAAACCTTTAGCAAAAAATTCCCACCTTTGCTTTGACAGTCATCACCCTAGATCACTGCGGGAGAATTTGCCTTTTGGCCAGTTCTTGAGAGTCCAGAGGAACTGTTCAAATGCTGGAGCCTTCAAAACTCACTCCATGGCCCTGAAAGAACAATTGATCTCAAGGAAATATCCAGCCAAACTGGTACAACGGTCTCTCAAACGGGCCAGGAACAACAATCGGTCGGCTCTTTTGGAACCTTCCATTCCAAAACCCCCCTTGGAAAGGTTAACTTTTGTTACCACGTTTGGCACGCTATCCAACAAAATACAGACGGTTGTCAGACAACATTGGTCCATTCTCAACTCTGACCAAGCTACTATACAGACTCCACTCTTTTCATTAAAGAGAGGACCCAATCTTAGAGATAGACTGATCCACACTAGACCGCGCACTGCAGAACCCAGGGCTCTGGGTTCTCTCTGGGACCTTCCTCCAGTCACAGGCCATCATCCCTGTGGGGCATGTCATTCTTGTCCACAAACCAAGAAATCAACTGATATAGACATTGGGGACTACGAGACCATGGATCCAGACCAGATTCACGAACTGCAATAGCAGTAACCTTGTCTATCTCATTACCTGTCCTTGTGGGCTCAAATACATAGGGATGACCACCAGTAAAATTAGGGTCAGAATATCAGAACATAGGAGCACCATTAGGTGCAAAAGACAGGCCACGAAACTAACTAATCACTTTCTGGAAGCGCGCCATCCATCAACTGCGTTCCAATGGACAGTAATTGAGCAGCCTTATATCCCTGCACATATTACTGATGTGTCCAAATATCTCCTTCTCAGGGAGCGGAAGTGGGTTTACAAAATGGGCACAAATCGTGTTGGCCTGAATGATGATATACCGTGGGCTAATTTATGAGTCCTATAAATCTGATAACTTCGACTTAATATCTGATTTTTGGATTACTTTATTCCAGCCTTATCATTTTGTGAGTCCTCTTATATCAGAACATTCATATAGGGGTCGATTCCGATCCGGTAAAAAGCTCTCCGAATCGTCATACAGAGCATTTTTTTCCGTACGAATCGTACCCGTAACCGTCTCCGTACGAACGACGTAGTACGATCCACACCCGATGCAGCTATCCCTACGAATCGTACCAGGGACCGTACGAATGAAATTCCCGTACGAATCGCCCTCGGAAGTCGCTGTACGCGACGTTCATACGTTTCGCGGCTGCTTTTTACGACCCGGCAAGTACGATCCGTGTTGTGTACGCTCCGTACGACCCTTTTTCTACGGGAGCTGGAAACTGTCGTACAGTCAGAGTTCGCCCCGAAACAGGTACGGAACGGCCCCCCCCCGGGTACGGCGCGTACCCCCCATGATCACAGGGGTACGTGGCGTACCCCTGCGATCATGAGGGTACGTGCCGTACACCCAGCGTACATGGGGTACGTGCCGTACCCCATGTACGCTGGGTGTACGTGCCGTACCCCCCATGTACGCTGGGTGTACGGCACGTACCCCGCATGATCACAGGTGTACGGCGCGTACCCCTGCGATCATGGGGGGTACGTGCCGTACGGTGTGTAGGTGATCGTGCGCTTCTCCGTACGAATCGACGTGTACCGTACGAATCGCGTCCCGGTCGGCCGATCGGGATCGGAATCGTCCGGTCGTACGGCGTACGTACGAGTCGTACGGAAACGGCTCCGGATACGATTCGTACGGACGGGGATTTTACCGGATCGGAATCGACCCCATAGTGTCTGTATTCTTATTGTATTTTTCTGCAAAAACTCCCTTCTGTATAACAATCTTGTATAACAGTCTTGTTTTTCTGTTCTGGGGATGGTTCATACACAAGAGGTGAAGTTTAATAGCTTTTTGCAGATAGGGGCTTTTAGGTCTGAATGGATTTTACATTGGGCTTTCATCGGCACCTAATGAGGAGGCTAAGCACATTGCGCTTTTGTTAATAGTTGTTAAAGTTCCTCCTTGTTGAAATTCGGAATGAAACAACCCCTTTTGTCTTCAAGCGCCATATAGATAAAGCACTATTGAGAAACTCTGTGCAGCTCGAACTTGGTGCCGTTTTTCCAGGTCTTTGATTGGTTGTGTTCTTATCCAATCTGATACCCTGTTAAAGGACTTGCGCATCACGTGATCAAACGTTTGACCAATCACGCGCAGCATCACATACTGACTCGATGCCTGCCCGGGTACCTCCCCGATCGGCTCAGAAGTTGAGTCGCGGAGTACCGACGGACAGGTAAGGTGCTCCCTTGTGAGCGCGTTATTTTGATGTTCTACTTGCGTTTTTCTAAATGGGGTTCTATTTGGTACACACTTTGTCATGCTGCGTGTCTAGCTACGTTCGAGCTAATCAATCTGGCTCCTTTATGAACGACATTGAAACAAGTCTATTTCTCGTACTTATGGCAGTACTATCAGCCGCTATTATTCGAGTTAAACAGTCGCTTATGGTTTATTTTTAGCGAGGCATTTTTTAAGGTGGCGCTGTTTATTTGGTATGTAGACAAATGAAAGAGTGGCATCAGTCTTTATGTTTGTGCCTCTTCTTTCCCTAGAGCGGTGCTTCCCCTTTCCCTGAGCTGTGGCCAGGTGGGGTGAGGTTCATACATCTTCCAGATCGGGTAAGGTGTTTCTCTCCCTTGATCACTTGTAATTTCTAGTTTATGTGGAGAAATCAGTACTAAATTTCATGGGGTAATAATACCATATGTTACCTAGTACTTAATACCAGGATGCCTAAATCAGCACCTGATAGACTAATGCAATGGCGTGAACGCGACATTTACAGACAGGGGATATGTTGTAAATCCTTCTCTCTCTTTTTTCACCATTCTTAGATACTCGTCTGAACTGGGAAGGTGAAAATGATACGGACACCTAGTGGATCCAGGTGATCTCTGTATTATGTATGGTTTTGAGCACAGTATTTTCATTTACACTAGGTTGCAGTAGCTATGAATAGAGATTGGTCCTGAAGAAAGCAATGGCACATTACGCCTTATTTGCTGAAACATGTCGACCCTAACACACATCTAGACAATCTATAATGTTTTGATTGTCTCTGACTACTTTTTAACATTGGTATAGTGGGTAACAACAGAATAAAGTTTTCAGTGCCCACTAATCCAATTTTAATGCACTTTTTTCTCTTTCTTTTTCACACACACTTCTTTGCACTGCAACATCAGTCCCTGTTACTTTTACATTCTCACAAATGAGTAGTAAGACCACAGAAGATCTGTCTGAACGATTGAAGGCTTCTTTAACATCTGGGCCCTCCTCGTGAAAGACGAGTGGCACCCTCCATGGTGGTCTTAAAAGAAACCCAAATGATGAAGGGCGGTTTTGTGTGGTGACTGATGGGCATCCTTTCCTGACCACTATGAGGGTTGTGGTGAAGGGTGACTGTGGGTGGACCATACACGAGGGATGGTGATTTGATTTCTTGTCTGTTGTTGTCCTGCGTTCATTTAGCAGCCCTTAGACCCTCTGGTATTTTTGTAGTTCATTGTATATTTGGGGCTTACTAGAGCTTGGTCTTTAAATCCCCGCTTGGACCCTAACTAAATTGTTGTTGTTTTGATGAAGTGAGACAGCCATATAACATATGGAGGGGCACCGAGTCATTACGCAATGACCATCTCGAAACTGGCTGTAACGAACCCTGCCATGTTTGGTATCAAACATGTTGGAATCATACTATAAACTGTGTGGGAGGTATGATTCCAAGCACTCTAAAGGCCCACCGTTAGGTCCTCAGTGCTCCTGGTACCAGTCTTTTAGATCCTCACAACATAACATGGCTGCTGCTGACCAGAGACACGATTCTGCCCTCCTGCTGCTGAGCCAAGCTTGGGCAGAGGAAGACAGAGCAATAGGTATCCTGTCATAGTGAGGTGTGCAAAACTGGACAAAGGACATGGGATTATCCACCCCACTGTCCAAGCCCTCCCCTGGGAGGGAACCCTGAGTCATCCCAACTCTTTTCTTAGGGTACTTAAGGGCTTACCTGAGGGTGGGTCCCTAGATTCTTTATGGGACACAATACAATTCAGACACCACTTCTACTTTGACTATCTGAGCACTCTGACCTAGACTCTGCCCCCTCTGCTTGCAGGTGCTCTCCATCTTGAATCTACCTTTGGGTTCCACCGGGCATTTTCACCTTCTCCAGCAGCAGTTGCATCTTCCTGAAGTCTCCCATAGAGTTTGACGAGGGTTTCTGACGCCACTTCACACCTATGCACCCGGCTTCCCTGGTGCAGGTAACCTGGTTCCAAGGATATCCACAGGGGTGGCTCTCCAACCTCTTGCCTTCCACGGGGTTTCTTCAGGGTCCACTGGGAAGGGTCTTTTTTCTTTAAAATTGCAACAGCGACTTACACGTTGATTTGTACGGAGAACGCAGTTCCTTCACTGCACACGACCTCCGTAGGCCTTCTAGATACTCACCTTGGGTGGATCCCTGGTTCCACAGCACTTCTACGTCCTCTGGACATTGTCTTGACTCAAGTTGTTGGTCGCATACCACTATTTTGGTATATGGTGTGGTCTCCCCTTGGGGACCTCTGTGTATTTTGTGCTAATGACCTGATTCTAGTGCAAAGTATTGTGTGCATTGTGTATATCTCCGCCTAGGAGATATCTGTATGTGTTAGTGAGTGTCTTATAAGAAATACATATTTTTATAAATACACTGTGTGGTTCTCTTTCACTTAATCTATACCTACCAGATTATGTTCTGGTGAAACAAGCTGCTTTACACTCCTTCTGGACTAAGCCTGAAGGCTGCTCTCCACAGCTACCACTTAGAGAGCTTTCTAAATTTGTCTAAGACCACTAAAATCACCAAAAGGGTGTCTGGATCAGTGCAAGGTGTCCACTTATATGTACGTCATATACTAAGCCAGCCTCTCACCCTTCGGTATCCATTTTATTTCTCTTTGTGAAGCACTTAGCTTTAACTTCGCATTGCAAACCATCACAAAATGGTTCTCCTTCCCACAGTCTTTGCATACATCTCCAATTGCAGGACATTTATCTCCGAATGAAAACACCCACCTGAAGCACAGCTTCTTTTTGCGTGGAGACATAACTTTGTGCCCTTCTTCCTTGTGGTTCTGAGTACTTTTTCTCAAATGTTTCTATCCAGCCAGTCCATCTATCCCCAATATTCTGCTTTTTGATGGCATCGAATGAAGGTGGTGGTTACAAGAAAGTTATAACTATTTGTGTAACTTGTTGACTTTGAGAGTGGAGTTCTCTCCGATACTGTTAGTGGCCCGCTTGGATCTGTTTCATGCAGAATATCTCTAAAGCCTTGTGACATGCTTGCCTCTGGATATTCCCAGACAGTTTGTGGAACTGTGGAATATTTCCTTGTGGCGATTGGAAAAGCAGGCTGTCACTATTCCAACCGCCTCTCATGAAATGAAATGAAACGAAAATAAAATGTATAATGTGTGATAATCACCCAGGGGTATCTAGGTGCTAAGCAGAAACTGACAGGCTGAGATCCAGAAAATGGCAGAAACATTTGGAAAAAAGCCAAGTTTTTAGCTCTTTCCTGAACTCTAGTAAGTTTGTTTTGAATTTTAGTTCTGTTGGAAGAGAATTCCATAGTGTTGATGTGCATAGGATGAATCCTCTCCCTCCCTAGTTGGCTTTCTTAAATCTGAGTATTACCAGATTTCCACGTGTGGATGAGGGCAGTGAGGGCGCTGGGCTATATCGATGTAAATGCTGTATAAAGTAGTCTGGGCTGACAGCATGTTGTCCTTTGAAGGCAATACAGAGTGCCTTAAGCTGTTCACATTTATCAATGGGGAGCCAGTGTAGTTGAATGAGTGCTTGAGAAACAGCTGTATGTTTTGGAATCCCAGTAGTCGCCAAGCTGTGGCATTCTGTAGTGTTTGTAGCATATGTAGAAAACATTTTTGAATGTTGATAAAAAGTGCATCGCCATAGTCTATTTTGGATGAAATCAAAGTCCTGACTACCCTCTTTTGCAGGCTAGGTGGAATGAAAGGTAATCATTTCCTTAAGGTTTTCAAAATCAGGAAACACAAAGAAGTAATATGATTTATTTGCCTTTCAAAAGATAACGTAGTATCAATAATCAACCCAAGGTTTTTTGCTTTTTCCTTGGGGGTAGGCAGACTCTCCAGTTCCTGGGGCCACCACTTGTTTGACCAGAAAGAAGGGTTGTTGCCAAACACTAGAAACTCAATTTTTGAGGAGTTTAATCTCAAGCAGTTGCTGCTCATCCAGTTACCGATATGTAGCATAAAGTCGTAGAACTAGGCAGCCGTGGATCCAGGATCATTGGTGATGGAGACAACGATTTGCGTGTCATCCGCATATGAAACTAGAGGAAAACCAAAAGATTTAATTAAGTCTGCAAGTGGGGTAGCATAAAGATTAAACATGGTGGGACTCATGCATGAGCCCTGAGAGACTCCACAGGATAATAAAAATGCAGGTGAAGTGAAATCACCTAAGGAGACTGAATGTGGTCGTCAGAAATGAAGTCATGAACCTGAGTGCATGATCTTTGATCCCAATTGATTCAAGGTGATCAATGAGAAGAGCATGGTTGACTTTATCAAATGTGGCAGACAGATCCAGAAGGATCAGGCCACATTTCTCCCACTGTCTATCGTTTGCCTAATTTCTTCCGTGGTTGTAATCCGCGCCAGTTCAGTACTGTGGTGAATTCAAAAAATGAACTGTGTAGAATCCAGACTCATGTAGGGTTATTAGGATGACGGGAGGATCTCCACTGCTGACCCGGCTGTGGCGATCCGCCTGCCATCCCAACCTGATTTATTCCCGCCATATTATAATGGCGGGGGTATCGCGGCGAACGCAAAGTGCGTCCGCCGCTTTTCCACTGGTCAGCAATCGTTACGATTGCCAGACGGGAGGACTTGGCCACTATTATGTTGGTGGTGCCTACCAGGCACCGCCATCCATATTAGGATGTGTGTAGAAACTCGCCCTTCCATGGCGGCGATGCCGCCATGGAAAGGCTGGTGGGGATTGGCAATGGGGCCTTTGTGGGCCCCAGGTGGGTGGGGGGTGCACTTGGGGTGGTACCCATGGTACCCCACTCCATTCCCATGCACAAGGTGGCAGGCACCGCGTGGTGCCTGCCACATTGTGCATGGGAATGCATGACATGGCACTTTGGCATTGCGGCAGGTACTGCCTACAGCAGCACTTGCCGCAATGTCAACAGTGCACCCCCCTCTATTGTGGAGGGTACACAGGTGGGGTAGCACATTTCTATGCACAAGGTGGCAGGCACCGCGTGGTGCCTGCCACGTTGTGCATGGGAATACACATTGTGGCATTTTAACATTGCGAAAGGTGCTGCAGCCAGCAGCACCGTCCACAATGTTAAAAGGCCAGGATGCGCCCGGCACACTGGTGGGCACATCCTAATTGGGCTGGTGGGCCCGCCGCACATCTGGCAAGCGAACCTAGCACCGCTATGCTGGCAGGGGGACTGATGTCCGCCCGCCATCATAATGAGCCCCTTAGTACGTAGTTCAAGACACTGCCTTCATCGATGCGTTTAACCAAGGGATGTTTAAAATGATGGAACTGGAACGCTGGCGTTAATCTGCTGCAACATCATTAGAACCATGCAAACCCAACAATGAATTTGTAATATAGGACAAAGATGAGGGAAATACACATTCACATGCTTGTCTCCTCTGTGAGGACAGAGGCAATGTGCAGTGCCTTCTAAGCTTTCAGCCGTGGCAGTGCCTCTGATTGTGTGCCATGTGACAGTACAATAGATGAGCAAACAATTCACAGCAACAACCCTGCCTGTCAGTTTCTAGAACTTCAATGGAAGGCAAGCGTGGAAGACTTGAAAAAGGGAATTCTGTCACAAGCATGAATTATTTCAGATCATTGAGACAGGTAAGAGACAGCTCTGTGGAAGACAGCGGGGAGGTAAAGAAGACAATCTTAAAACATAACCCCCGCCGAGCCCACGCAATTACAGACCAGGAGAATGTTTTGATGCAAAGTTTCTCCATGCACGCTCTTCGAAGTTTTAGTGAAAGCTCTTTCAGGTTTGCAAACTGCACAGAGTTTGCAAAGGCACCCCGTCGTGGCCCTCTGCTTGGATAATTGGGGTCAGATTTATAAACATTTTGCATCCGGTTTACAGTAGTTTTTTTAACACAAACCTGTTGCAAAATCCAGGTTGGTATTACAAATGACACTCTGCATTGATTTATAGCCAAAAGTAATAGAAAACAGAGCAATGTCCCGCCTTGCGTTACTTTGCATCAAGGAGGCATACCATGGGCCTCATTTATGAGGCCGTGCATCACTTTCACGCCGCCGGTGGTTCACTTTTTGTGACGCATCAGCAGCGTAAAAAATGTGCCTTGTTGCACCATATTTACAAAGTGACGCATCTAGGTAGATGCGTCACTTTGTAAACCCCTGCGCTACATTATACCTACGCCAGGTATAATGTATGCAGGGGGGGGCGTTCTGACGCAAGACAGGGTCATAGAAGTGACGCAGTGAAATCTATAAGATTTCACTGCACCACTTCTAGGACACAGATGCGCAGGCGTAAGTCTGACGCAGGCCCTTTCACATGGGGCTTGCCCCATGTGAAAGGACACATTGCTGGAGTTGCGTCACTTTTGTGACACACTCCAGCAATGCGTCACTTTTGCGCCATACAGATACATCAGAAATACTGACGTATCTGTAACTCCTTGCGCCATGATGCGTCATACTGTAAATATGACGCATCAATGGTGTCGCAAGGAGGGCGCAATGAAAAGTGACGCATCGCTGTTTTCACGCAGCGATGCGTCACTTTTCATAAATGAGGTCCCATGGACGGTGCATTGGTGTGCTGTGTATCCGCCCACGAGTTGTGATGCAAATCCATATCTACAAAGACTTGTAAACATAGATTGCACCAAAACCCTGCCCCTCCCTGGGCTGGTGTAACTTTAGTTTCAACCTCTTTGCATGTGTGCTTAATTCTTCAGCACACATACAAACAAGAAATTCCTTTCAGCATTGTTTTTTCAGCAGTAAGGGTCCCCAACTTCAAGCGTTGTGGTAAATGGTGATCACAACACAGACACCTTTGCACTATGGTGAAAGGGTGGCTGCATTGGAGCATGGTTACAGTAGTTGCGCCAGGGAGCATAACTATGTCACTTTGTAGCTATGCTGCAGTTCTGCCTCTCCAGTTGAGTTTACACAAAGCAGCAACTTTGATTGCTTCCCTGCATTGCTTAAAATGGATGTACGTTGTTACAACGCATGCTTTTACTACGCATGCCTTTACAGCGCAGGTTTTTCAACGCAAGTCGTTACAACGACTTGCTTGGGGGGTGCTGGATAGTAAATAGTTTAATTTACTATTCCAACTCCAGTCCCCGTGGATAGTAGGGAACGTGTTGGATAGTAAATGAAACTATTATCTATCCTAGGGCGCCCCCCAGAGCAATTTGTTGTAATGACTTGCGTTGAAAAACCTGCGTTGTAAAGGCACTGCATGGTAAAAGTTGCGTCGTAAAGGATGTTTCCCCTTAAAAGTTTTGAAAATTGGGGCGTCAGTGTTTTGTGGTTTTATCTCACTTACATCTGATTTGTGTGGATAGGACACTCAAAGAAAGGATATTTTTCTTGTTTAAGTTAGAGTACATTTTGTGTACTTTCTTTCACAATTAGCACTACAGATTTCTTTGGCCATTACCAAGGAAAACCTATGCAAAAAACTACACCTGAATGGAAACTCTCTGCACTTACCAGTGCCACGCTTGAATCATTGTGCAGCGGGCGCAAATAACACTAGGCTCTTGTGGGGCCAGATGTACAATGTACAATGCCATTTAGGGACCAGAATGCCTGCAATTGACTAAATAGCAGTTTTTTTTTACCGCTAATTACAATTTTTCAATGTACTGAGCACATTTTATGATTCCTGTAAAAGGGTACCGAATCAAAGAAATATGTCTCAAAAGGCATAATGAAGCACTATTTGGAAATGGTGAAATTAGGGTGTTTGTTCCAAATTGTAACTCACAATACTTCATCCTTTAAGGAATAAGAGTTGCATTTAAAAAAAAATGTAAGTAGCAGTCACAGTATGGTGCCTTGTGTTTGCATGCAATCATAGTGAGTTGCAATTTGTGACCTAACTCATAAATACTGATCACACAGGTTGGATTGCAACCATTTACCAATCGTGATTTTGCCAACCAATTACTAATTAATTGGTCAGTTTGCAAAATCTCATTGTATTCACGAAATGCCAGTGCACAATTTGCAACCACTATTTGTAAATCCAGTTTATGTAATCTGGCCCTTTCTTCTGAGTCAGTCTCACTACAATGTGCCACTTACTAACAGACATTACCTGTCCCGGACTTCTTTCCCACCTAAACCATATTTATATTCACTTTTAGGTGTGGTCTATAGACAGCTTTAACAGTCTTGCTAGATTTTTGCAAACAAAAACATTCATAAAGTAAAATACTTTGGGTCAAACCTCTTCTTTCATTTGTCTGTTCAGCCATTGTTCACATATTTTTCTACCCTCCACAGCACACAGCATCAGGAAATGGTTCAACCTGCTCCAGCCATTGCTCTCTTGCACTGTGAAAGATATCATTTTCTTCTGATCACGTGATCTCAGCTGAATTTTAAAAAAGCACTTCATTGCAATGGCTTGTAAGCCATCCATTTTTTTCTTTGCATTGTTTTTGTAATTTTTTTGCTGTCCTTATGTGTTTAAGGTATGTCTTCAGGTTACAGAAATTCAAAGCCAATAGTACCTGTTCTGTGTGCCAATATCTATACTAATATAATAAAGAGAGAACCCAAACCTTTGAGGCGGGTAATCTCAGGAACCACAGCACCAATCACAAAACCCAATACAGCGTTGGAAAGGGCAGTTGCAGCAGAAGGACATAGGCTATGCAGACGCCCACCATATGCATTTAAAAGGTAAAAGAACCGTGCCAGCAAAGTAGTCCCTTGTGGGCGTGTCTGCGCTGTGCTGTGGGCGTGTGCTGGGGGCGTGACAAACGCTGGGGGCATGTGGTACGTTCCGCCCTTCATGCCATGTCTCATATCGTGTGCTGTGGGAGTGTGCGGGGCGCGGGATTAAGGGGGGAAAAAAGCGAGCGTTGTGCCCAATATTTCATTGTTTTTTCTTCCCTGGTTCTGTACATTCCAGCTCCGGGTATCCACCCTGCTCCCTTTAAATACCCCTGCACCCCATAATCATAACACACCCTTACTCCTTAAAATACCCCAACACCCTTAAACACTAACCCATCTTAACCCTATAAATATACTCTGTACCCCTAAACCCAAACCTATCCCTAAACCCTAAAAATACCCCTGTACCCCAAAACCCAAACCTAGCCCTGAATCCTATAAATACCCCCTGTACCTCAAAACCCAAACCTACCCCATAACAAATAACCTCTACCCCAAAACCCAAACCTACCCCTGAACCCTAAAATACCCCTGTACCCCAAAACGCAAACCCAGCCCTGAACTCTTAAAATACCCCTGTACCCCAAAACCAAAACCTACCACTGAACCCTAAAAATACCCCTGTACCCCAAAACCCAAACCTAGCCCTGAACCATAAAAATAACCCTGTAGCCCAAACCTACCCGAGAACCCTAAAATAACCCTGTACCCCAAAACCCAAACCTAGCCCTGAACCCTAAAAATACCCCTGTACCCCAAAACCCAAACCTACCCCTGAACCCTAAAAATACCCCTATACCCCAAAACCCAAACCTAGCCCTGAACCCTTAAAATACCCCTGTACCCCAAAACCCAAAACTATATCTGAACCCTTAAAATACCCAAACACCCCAAAACATATACCTCAGTACCCCAAAACATATACCCCCATACCCATGCTTACCTTATCCAAACATTAAAAAAAAAACATGCTTTTACCATTCGTGCATTTACAACGAATTTCGTTGTAAATGTATGCATGGTAAAAGCATATAGGGGCAGATTTATGAGGCCCTTGCGCCTCTTTGCGCCGCAATTGCGTCACTTATTGTGACGCAACGGCGGCGCAAACAATGCACCCTATTTACAACATGACGCATCTAGGAGATGCGTTATGTTGGAAAGCCCTGCGCCATAAGGAGGCGTTCCTGCGCAGGGGGGGGGCGTTCCTGCGCAGGAACGCCTCCTAAAAGTGGCTGAGTGAAATCTATGAGATTTCACTCAGTCACTTTCTACGTCAATTCCTTACGCCTGCTTGAAGCAGGCGAAGGGTGACGCACCATGCATTGAAGAGGTAGCCCCTGTGCATTGCAGGAGTCATGTCGCACCTGCGACATGACTCCTGCAATGCGCCGCCCGTACGCCGAGAGATGCGTCACGCATCTTCACTGCCTTGCACCATGGTGCGCCGCATTGTAAATGCGGCGCACCATGGATGGCGGAGCAGTGGCGCACTGTGGCGCACATTAACTGGCGCATCCCTGGGGATGCGCCAGTTAACATAAATCTGCCCCATAAAATTTAATGCCATGCTTTATAATGGCATTGCAGAGTCATGGTACTTTCGGATGGAAAGTATGCGGAGTGATGGTATGCGGAAAGAAAGTTGCGGAATAATGGGTGTTTACCCTCTCCCGGTAAGTACATTGGTGGCACGGCGGCCCACATCTCCAGCAACATACTCATATTTTTTCACCACCGATTTGAAAAATGCACAGGTCTCTCTCATTAATGGCCAGCACCAACATACACTTTTAGACACACCTCCCGCTACAAGTTCTAGAATTGTGAACTTTAGAGCTGGGGAGCTACGTTCGAATCTCGGGATCAGCTCAACATCCTGTGATTCATGGCAAATCGCTTTGTCTCCCCGTGCTTACCACAAATGAAGGTGTTCTTCTGTAATGTAAATTGTGCTCATGCCATATTGTTGAGTTCGCGCTATATAATATTGCAAGGAAAAATTAAGTAGGGAAACTCGAGTTCACACACTACTGAACGCGCACTGTTAAGTGCATCAGCAGTGCCCTGTGAATCGGAGCGTTTCACAGGCCTGTCACAGATAAGAAATGCTATCAAAACGAAATCCTACAAAACAATATACTACTGGCCGGCAGCAATTCATACCCGGACAACGTCGGGAAGGGCTGCTAGTAATTCATATTTTCCAGTGACATTCATCGAAAAGAAAAATACTTTTTATTGTCTGGTTACGTACACCTCTCTGCTGGTAAGCACTGATAATTCTCTACAAAAATTTGTGTTTGAAAAGGCCTTGCCACCTATCCATACCTTACTAATGCTGGGTATACAAAGCAGGGCAACAGATGCAGAAAGTAGTGATAATGAAGGGTGATCATAAGTGAAAACGTCTGAAGATAAGGGGTCAATGTGGTTGTGAGAAAATGGATTGTGACTCACTTAATCCCTGTGGATTTTTCTATTTGAATCTTTCCTATTAGTTAAGTATTATTGAGTCTCACTTGCTGTAAGCTTCAGTAAAATGGCCCAACTTTGCAAATAAGGTGTGCTGCAGCACAAATGGGGTTAGAAACCCGGTTCTAATGGTGTGTTAGCATGTGCACACACGTGTATACATGTGTCGGCTGAGAGAGTGAGACTCCTGTCTATCTTTGCAAGTAGGTTATTGGAGATCTCCAACCTAATGTAAACTGTCAGTCTGTAGTGATTTACTGCAAGTCTTTAGTGCATCGCTGTAAGGTAAAAGTTACACCAATGTGTTAACTTCTCATTGGCTTCATCTAAAGAAAAGATTAACGTCTCTCTTTCAAGGTTTAAAAAGTTTCAAAATATACTTATAAAATAATACTAATTTCGCTATATTTGAACTTCTTCATATACTTTGAGAGTTGCCGTATTTCCCGAATCCTCCCTTGATGAGCTTCAAACTTTGAACTAATCTGCTGGGTCAAGGTAATTATTCTAGTGTCCAGAGGGTAGATCAAAGCCTTCCCTAGACAATAGGCCCATTCGAAGAGGAACGGCTTTCTCCTGGGAGTGGGCCAAGACGTAAGATTAATCTGTATGGGCTAATTATCTCACACTTATTAACAAGCCTAGGCATGGCAGCCAGACCTCTGGCACAACTAAGGGGATGATTATGAACACCATTGTCCCGGGTTTGGGACCGGCCGCCTATATGGCAGCGGTCCCGCACAACATATTACAATACGGCCGCCACCCCGGCGGCCGCAAAAGGCATTATCAACATTGCGACAGGTGCTGATGGCTGCAGCACCCGCCACAATGTTAATAATGCATGTTGTACATAGGGCACCATAGGTGCCCCCCAAGTGCAAAATGCACATGCCCCTCCACAAAGGGGGCCCGCAACCAGCCGCTAAAGTACATCCCTGCCAGTCTTTCAACTGACTGTTGAACCGCCATTGACAAGCTGGCGGGATGCAGCATCCAAATCTGGCGGACGGTGCCTGCTAAGCACCGCCGCCATTTTGTGTATGGGGGGTGGGTCCACAAGGCAGTCATAACGATTGCCTCTGTCAGACCCGTGGCAGACGGGCAGCCAGGCACACTGCCCGCCATCCTGATGGTGGGCAGTAAAAGGCCTTACGAAGGGGTTCACCGCCATCGTAATCACCCCCTAAGTGTTGAATTTTTCCAGGGGTGAATCAGTTTGTTGTGTCCGAATGAGGCAGAGCTAAAGATCTGGAAGAACTGTTACTGACCATAGGTCACATTGCCATCTCGGAAAATCCCAATATGCTTCAGAGAGGGATGCGCTAGGGGTGGGCAGCTAATGTGACATCTCTGGATTGGACAGGGATGAAGACTTGCTGCAAATTCCCACCTCTGCAAATGAGAGGCTCTTAGAACACTGGTGACTGTAGAAGCATGGGAGTAAGCCCTGTCTGGCAGGATGAAACACTCTAGACTTCTACTTTTTTGTACTCTGTTGGAGCTCTGTCGCTCCCCTTCCTCTCGGGGACATTAGAGGAGGGGGTTGCTGGTACTTGGATGTAATGCCTAAATCATTACAACAAGGGCTTTACGGTGTCATGTGACAAACCCCCTTTCTTTGTTGATGCAGCAACTCCAACAAACTTTGCAAATATTTGAAAGCAATATACCCTTAATTCTTATGGACTGGGCGTTGGGAAGGGTTTGAGTTGGTGGAACAGTGCTCTATTTTACTGAAAGTTATTTTTATACATTGTGATTTTACTATCAATGGGAAAAGATGTAATGAATAAGTTCTTTCATGGCGCACTAAATAGATAATTGTACGCTTTAAACTGGTCAATTGTAATTTTATCTATTTTTTAAAGTTTTTTCTAGCTGTTTTAAATTTTCTAAAAACTTTCTTACTTACTTATTTGGAGGAAAAGGTTCCCCTTAGACTTCTGTGGACTGGGCCTATGGAGGATACTCTGGGATAAGGACACCCCTGATTCCTGTTGGACACACAGAGCACGCTGTAAGTATGTTTACCGGGTGTACACGATTCACATCATTTGGGTTTGTGTAATTACGGAACTTTTTGGTAAAATTATCCATAATTACTCATAATGCAAATCCATTATTTTGCTCTATCTTTTATGGTGAAATGTCCTTGCACCAAATTTTTGGTATCAGGGTTCATTTCAACAAAATACCACGAGCAACAGTTACTCAAGTTCTGCTGTTTGCATTTTTTGCATTAATTTTTTTCTTGAATGATGCATTTCACTGCAAATTTCAAGAATTTCGTGTTAAAGAAGTAACACAGATTTCCGAAAGTACATAAATCACGTCTGTGCAATTTCAATTCTGCCCACTTGACTTCAAGTGGAAGAGTGGACCACTGGCCGCCACTCCACATAATCATTACCTTTGTGTTGAGTTCCAGATGCAACACCTGGTCCTTCAACACATGAATCCTGAGGATAGATGACAATTATGGTGGCATCCTTAATGCCTGCATGCCATACTCACTCAAAGGATGAAACCTACTAGATTTTCTCAATTAGCTCTAAGTTACAAATAGCCTGCAAAAAGCAACATATATAACCTTTTTGCAAGATGTGCTAATTGAGGGCCTTGTACTGCTTGAAGAGTCATTGAAGCATGTGCTAGGATCACCTACATGTGTTAGATAATGTTGAGGAAAGCTATTAGTTTTCTGCCACTTCATCTACTGTGTATGGACTTTAAGGGAATGTATGAAAGGACCACAAAAATTGCACCATATGGCCAGACTTTTGGAAATCTGAAGTTTATTATTTGAGGAAGGCGTGAGTGAGCAATGATGTTTAGTCAGTGGCAAAATCCAACACCCAGATGTTTTCATCTTTCATGGCATAGAGTAGACAATGTTAAGGCCATTCTTGGTGACAACAAAACCATCAGTCAAAACCATTGTTTCAAATCATCCAGAAATCTTTCCACTAATTTCTGCCAAAATGTTAGCAACATTGTACCCTTTTGAAAGCTTACAACTGCAATGGTTGCACGCTGATGAGTAGGAATACCCTACGTGGCCCTGGGCCTGTAGATTGCCATCGAGTCAAGACCCTTGAAAGGAACTGAATGTGCACTTAAGTACATAAAAGACGTCTGTCTCTCCCACTATTAAATCTGGAGCCAGAAGTGCCCCAGGTGGCTTCACTCACTTTCTCTAGTCTATGGTCAAAACAAATCTCAGAAAGAAATACCCAAAATGTAAAAAATTGTAAATTAAGAGAACGCGTTTCTCTTTTGCATAATAGCATAAGGTTGTTGTGTTTGATTGTTTGATGTGTGTTTGAGAAGCACGTCTCGTTAATTTGTTGAACTGTAGGATATAGCCTGTGCACTTTGCCTGTATGTTGCTGCTGCAGTGAAGAATATGGTTAAGGATTTAATTATCGAAAACTGTGCACAGGGCATTAGTAGCTAGAAATGTATGTGTGTATCAGTAAGTATCTAGCACAAACCTAGATAACAGATACACATGTAGCAACCCCTTGTTTTCAACGCACATGATGCAAGCTCTAAATTGCATTTGAAACCAATATCTTTCTGTAGGTGAATCCCTGGTTTGGGTTCCATGTTTAATTAATCACAGGGATCTCAGATGCTAGGAGGTCATTCCTATTGACTGTAGAAAATCCTGCACGAAAGTTAGCCTGGCCTGGAATAGTAAGGGTAAACGAATACTTAAACTCAAGATAGTAATCTCAATTTTACCAACTAGATGAGATGAAAAATAGTCCCTAGTAAAGTCAAAAGTAAGGAGGTTGGTTGACAAGCACTAGGGAGAGATGTCAATAAAGCAGATGCCTTTTCTCATCATTGAGATGTAGTGTGATAAAGAACATGTTGCTGAACATTACTAAGGCATGCATTGGAATACAAGGATTGTGTCATTTGTTTTTAAATTTTCGGTATGAAAAACCAGCTTATGGAGATGCCTATTTAATTTCTGATGTAATTATTTGTCAATAGTAATAACGTAGGACTCTATATTAAGTGCTTCTGAGTAATTATGATTATAGGGTTGTATTGCTAATTATCAACTATAAAAATATCAACAACCTATTAAGATACTGAAGTCGAAATATATACTATCAAGTATCAAAATATTTGTTTTAAATACTTATGATTGACATGTTCAAAATCTCTACTACCAAACATCTACTACTAGTATCTTATGTGAATTAAAATGCTCATTAGAATATCAATGACAAATAAATAGATTCCCATTTGTCGACTCCTGTAAAAATCAATGTAGGAAGGCAACAACAGTGAGAGCTAGAGAAGCGTAAAATAAATAAAACAAAATCAAATTTTTAATTAAACATTATTTAAATTATGTTAACTTTACCAAGAAATATTTTTTTTAAACATAAAAGATAAATGCTATTTTTTTAAATTAATAATAACATTTTAATAAAGATGTATTGTAAATTATAACTTTAAAGCAATCATTAAAACAATAATACATTACTTTTGTACAACATTGTGATACACAAATAATTACTATAACGGGGAGGGAGGGAAAATAATGTCTATTTTAATTTAATTTATGTGCTTTATTAAAATAATAATGAACATTAAACAAAAAAAATCGAATATGAAACATAAATATGTTACGTTTTATAGCATGTGTGTTGCTACTTGTACGGAGGTAGTCATATATGAATAGGAATTAAGGAAATGTGTTTTACTATTATTTACCTTAAATATTAAATTGTCTTTAAATTTGTTTCATGTACAATTAATATCCTTAAAATTCCCTATTACTTTCTATTGGGAGATCGCCACAGGAGTGTTAATCTACACATGAATTGGGGAATTCCATGTATAAGGAGAAGGTGTAGGTGTATATCTATATGTGAAGAGAGCAACACATGCAACCATACCTTTGTGTATAGGGTCATCAATCTTCGGGCACTCTCATCAATACTTACCGAAAGCCCAGAGGACCTCTGGGAGCATTCTCATCATCATCATTGATAACTTTATTTCGGTCACCACAGACCATAAAAGTGAAGCATTCTAGAACAGCCACAATGTATACTAATTGTGCAATATTGTCAGTGTGCAGAGTAGCCCCCACACTTCCACTGCTACCTAAGCAGGCCCAAGCACTAATGGTTGGAGCCTCCTGCACAAATTAAACAGTCTAATCCTCCTTCCATCACACCCTGACCTCAGCCTTCATCACAGCTCCTTCTCTTCTTACATCTGAAGAAAACAAATAGTTTAAAAATGCAGATTCATGAAAAATTATATTTCCGCCTGCCATTCCTGGTGTGACTTAAATATTTGCCCATCTTACTGGAGAAAATGTAAAAAAAATCAATTGTTTTGGAAAGACATGCATGCTACATGCACAGGCTTTGCCTTCGAATCAGAGGCTATCCGAAAGCACAATACCCATATCGAGAAGCAGTAAGAGAAAGTATATTAATTGTCTATGCAGTGCTCCTCCACACTACAATCCTAAATACATATAATGCTTCTGAAAGGCACTGTAACATTTTGCAGTAAAATTATGCTCTCCATCAGTGGTTGAATGATTTTACAACACATTCCGTTGTATTGCATACCTTTAACACACATTCGTTACAACAGGAATGCAATCACCACGCATATCCTTTACCACGAAAATACCTTTTACACACATACTTTTACAACGATTTTCGTTGTAAAAGTATGCATGTAAATGGTATTCTGAAGTTAAAGGATTTTAACCCTAAAAATTTACTTTTTTAATTTAACTCTCCGATACACCACCCGCTTATTCCTCCTTACCTCTCCTCTCCTTGTTTTTCCGTGATGACGTTGTACGTCATTAAGAGGACGCGGAAGTGTTTTTCCGTTTCCTCTTATGATGCCGATCTCCTTTCAAATCTTTTTCTTTCTTTTTCACAAACAGGTGCGTTTTTTTCTTTTTAAACCCACGCTTTTATTTTGGGGGGGGACCCCCCCACGCCCGACCCCTTATTTTTTTTTTACTTTAGCAACATGCCTTTACTACGTATTTCGTAGTAAAGGCATGCGTGGTAAAGGCTCCTCGTTGTAACAATGCATGTGTTGTAATGCATGCGTGGTTACGGTGTGGGTGGAAACGGACCCATTGTAGTGGCTGTTTCCCCCATCAGCACTCTGCTTGTGATGGCAATATCAAGCATATAGTTGGTCTTGCTTATAAAGATGAGATGATATGAACTACACCTTCCACCAAATAATCCTGAGTAATGTAAGCAATTTCCAAGATTTGCTGGTGGCATCCAAGTTCAGGCTAGAAATTGTTTAACTCTCTAAATTTTAATTCCAAGACGTTTTATTGTGAAGTCTCTTGTTTCTGCTGTTTTTTCATAACACATTTGAGGAACAGTACAATTCCCACAATCCTGCATATTTAGGTAGAGGCAATACGACAAAGAAAGACACCAACACTATAAAGAAGGTTTGTCTTTGTCCTTCTCTGGTGTTACTTGTGAGTAGTTAAGTCCACAGCCAATGTGGATTGATTTAGTATTTAAATTGGTTTAATGTGCGTTGTGTAGGTAGATTGAGATAGGTTAGGCATTTGTATCATTGGTGTTAATTTTCAGCACACAAGTGAAACGTGTCATGTATTGTTAATTTCATTGTTTGTTTAGGCAGATTAATGTTTCTTGGCAGTGGTAAGGGATATATGAGATTACTGTTCACTTTACTGTATTGCTTGTAGCCTCTACGGAATAGTAAAATAATTGGATAAAACGTTTCCTGCACTGATAATAAGCATGTTTTGAGGGAGACTATTTGAAACATACATTTGCTTATTATTTTATTTTGGAGAAATGTATGCATATTGTTAGAGTTAACCCCAGGTGAAATTATATTTACCAATGTATTTAATTATGGAGCGAGACCGTAGTTATGTTAATATGCAGGCAGATGAAAATGCCATTTAAAAAAAAGAACCTCTGTGACTTTTATTTACACCTCAGTGTCAAATTCTATACATAAGGCAGTCTCTTCATCCTTTAATAATGTGGCTATTTAAATTGACAATTCAGTAGCAAGTACTACTTTAAACTCTTTGTGCGCACCTACAAGTGCAAGCAATCCTCTGCAGCTGGTGGAGGGATTTAGAAAAGGTGCAAAAAGCTGATGATTATTAAACGTATAGTAATGGATATGATGGAAACATGTTGGTGGTGGCTCAAGTATGCAAAAAATGACGTATGGTCAAATTGCAAAAAACCTTTGTGACTGGGGGTAAATGTTTGCATTGCTCAGCATTCCGTCCATCATTTGTTCCATTTGCTCGTGTTGTCCTAAGTGGGAAGGGTATGCCCAGATGTTGGTCCTGTGCTCACTGTGTCACTGGATTCAAGCTAACCTAGTTGATGAAGGGCGATGCCCCAAAATCAGCCCCAGGATGCGTGTTTCTGGTCCAGGGAGGACCTGGCTTGACAGTTTGGGCTGGACTGTTCCCATGAGAGGCAGGGTCAAGACTGATTTCCATATGGCTGGGTCCAAACTGGGGATGCGTTGTGAGCAAAAGAACAATGGATTAAACCCAGATTTTTGTGACTGTGGGTGAATGTTTGATGTGCTCAGCATTCCTTCCATTATTTGTTCCTTTTGCAACTTTCTAAAAGTGGCATTTTCAGACTGGTGACTACATTATGATGTTACCATTAAAGAGTGCTTTTAATTACAATTCTTTAGACACAAAACTTGACCTGTCTACCTGCTTCCACTTGTGAATTACATCTTATTAAATGTAACAAGGTAATTCCCATGTTATCCTATGGGAGAGGCAGTCCTTGCAGTAGTGAAAACAAATTGAAGAGTTTTTCACTATCAGCACATGTAAAACTTGAACGTAAGTGTCCAACTTTTTAAATACACTGCAACCTGTCCTCTAGGCTGTTCAGGGCCTACAGTAGGGGTGACATATGTATTAAAAAGGAAGGTTTAAGCCTGTCAAAATGGTTGAAATGGAAGTTTAACTCTGCACACACAGGCTGCAATGGCAGGTCTGAGAAGTGTTTGAAAGACTACTTCAGTTGGTGGCACAATTAGTGCTGCAGGGTCATTAGTAGCTTTTAAGTTATAGGCCCTTGTTACATGCAGGACTACTTAACTAGAGACTTACAAGTAAATAAAATATGCCCATTGCTTGTATGCCAATTTTACCATACTTAAAGATACTTAAAGGAGAGCGCACACGCACTTTAGCACTGGTTAGCAGTGGTAAAGTGCACAGTCCTAAAAGCCAACAAAACGTGTTCAGAAAACAGGAGGGTGAAGGCAAACAGTTTGGGCATGACACTGCATAGAGAGCTAGGTGTAAGGGGATGGCCCTGCAGCCAAAACCAGGGTAGACTAATGGGTCCCTTGATGGGCTTCCCTGCTTAGGCTTTATAACATGAATGAAGGTCCCCTTAAGCAGTTGCACTTTTCATTTCTAGCTCCTGAGCAACTGCACTGACCAATGGGGAACCCTTATCCTCACTTTTGGACCCCATCTGTGAAGCACCTAACCTTAACCTCCTCAGAGATGCATCCCAACAGCAAGAAAGTACCACCATGGTCAGTCCCTGGATCATGCATCTGTCTCCATCCCAAGGATAATTTCCCCCTAAGGACAGAAACCAACACAGGCCACTGACAGCTGTCAGTGTCAAGAACCAGGTGGAAGCTCCAAGTGGGGACTAGGGCACGCCCCACTTCCAGCCTTGGGCTGGCAAGGAGTAACCTAAGGGCTCATGAGGCTTCTTTGACCTGTGAAGTTTATCATAGTGGAGGGAAGCAACAGCTCCGGGTGTTTGTCACCCTACATCCACTCTCCTTACCAAGAGTCTAGCTGTGGTATCCTGATACTGGCTTTCCAGCCCAGGATCTGTATACTGAGGCTGACCAGGAGTCAGGAGGGAGCCATTCTTCCTTCTGCACCTCCATCTGGGCCTGTGTATCCTTAGTTTGGCAGTGATACCCCCAGAAACCTGGACTTTCTGGGCACACTGGGTGGCAGCCCCTCTCCGCTCTTCTTATACCAGTGGTAATTCATTTACCAAGACAAAGTCAATGGGCATCGGTGGAACTAACTATGACCCTACTCTGGACCACCTCCCCTTCATTCCAGGGGAACCAGGCCCATAGGATGGAAGAAGTCTTGCCTCTTAGCCTGAGTCACCCTATACACCTGACCAGTGTACTGATCTGGGCAAACCAGCCTTTTCACTACCATGGTCTGACTGGCACCAGTATCCCTAAGAGCAATGAAGGAGTCCCTTCCTAATCAAAAACATTCATCTCAGCATAGCAGGCATCGGTACCTGCGCTGGCACTGGTCTGCTTTTTTTGCACTGGTGCAGGGGTGAGTACCGGAATGCACCGTATTGTTGTAAATATTTCCACCCTTAGAAAATGAAGCAGCTTGGCACAGCAAGATAACTTGCGGCACCACGCTGCGCTATCATCTTGTAAATATGCCCCATAGTTCAAACGCTTTCCTTTTTTTCCCTTGTGATTTTGAGGCAGACTGTTGCAGCTGCTACTACGTTGATATGCATGCACACGTAGGTTTGTCAATGAACCTTAGACATGACGGGGTGGAGCACTCACTAAATATTTACAGAGACCTTCCCTAAAAGGAGCAAGAGATGGGCAAAAAATAAGAGTAGTACTGAGTAAGAGTATTTTTATTACAAAATGTTTCCCAGGACAAACTAAAATAGCACCTCTATGCCACCCTTATTTCTTCTCCTTTAGTCCTGTTTGTGCTCTTTCCATCAGTTTGGTCAATCTTGAAATTTGTCTCTTGTGTTCATCTTCTCCGCTCTAATTCCTTTATTTTCGGAATCTTTCTCTCATCTTTTTAACCATATTCTCTTGCCACTTATTCTCCTCACCTTGACACATGTCTCTTGCACATGCCTTTTCTCTCTCTAGCATCTACTCTCACTCTGCCTATTGCTCTCATTTTCCCTCATTTTTCTCAACCTCCTCTATGTCTCACCTTCCTCCTTTCTTACTTTTTTTCCGCGCCACACGTCCTCTCTAGCAATTGTGCCATATTTCTGCTTCTATGGCTAATGTTACATCCCTTGTTGTATAAACCTTAGGTACTTACTTAGTACTCCCTTACCTACCTACTGACTGACAGAATCCTCTCATTCCACACACCTCCTCTCTTGAACTCTTTTCTATCAGTCATAATGCTTCCTCACCCGTTCTTGTTCCTTTTCTCCAGTGCTTAATTTGAGTCAGTGGTTGCCAGTAGGGCAAACTGGCACTACATTTTTGGGAACCAGCCCTTACTCTGCATTATAAGACCATTTCTGAGAGCAGGAGAGGGTAGAAACACAAAGTGGAAACAAGGCTGCTTTGGCACTAGAGGTGCCCGGTGGGACAATGTTTGTTGGCTGCCCCTATGACCACCTCCGCCACAGATTCCTTCACTACTACCCTTTAACGGTGCCACTGAAGTCTCCATAACCACTCTCTCTCTAGTGCATTTAATTGTTTTTAAAGTGCTATTCATACCAGTATATGATGTCAGAGCACTTTACATAACACATTCGTTACACAGAGACAATCAACCATACGTGTGTAAATGTGTGTGTAGGAAATGTTACATAAGAAAGAGGACTACAAGGTGTAGGAGTCACATGACATCCATACTGGTAAGCAGTATAGTTTCAGACTGCTTGGTCTGTAGAAGCACAATCTCAGAATTTAAAACATAACACCATTTTTGGGGGTTCTCTTTAATAATAAGAATTGATTTTTACCCAAATGAACCCTTTTTGCAACATTAGGATATTGACAGACAGCAGGAAATCAAATAGATCTAATTTATAGCTTGCAGTTTGCATGCAGCACTTTGATGACTCTTAATAGCGGACTGTTCTAGATTATGACTTTAGTTTATATATTGCAAACAAAAGTATCTCTCTGACAAAAGCAGTAACCCACTGACCTAGTTACATTATATGCACTTTGTGCTCTGCCTTGTGCATGTTCATTGCAGTAGGCATATTAACCCTCTGCGCTACCTTAAAACTCTGTTCTCTCTCTCGAAAGATCATTAATTACCAGTCATCTTGACATTCTTATTGTTGTCTGAAAATTGCTGTAGGCAAGGAATGTGACAGCAGGTTCTTTTAAAACCATAATATACTTTCAAACACGGCACCCCATCTGAAGTCAGCACCTGATGCGGTGGCACCGGCCTGACCGCCCTAGAGCCAGCCATGAGTGGAAAGAATGAGGAAGAGAAAGATGGAAAAACTGTCACAAAGGGAGAAAGCAGGAACCTGCAAGATCGAGATGAAGAGGCAAGGAGTGTCAGTTAGTGTATTATAGAGGCATAGGGTGGATGTAATACTATGCAGCCTTGCTATTCGGCACACCAACAATATATTTGCACCGGCTGCTGGCTTCTAGGGTTAGCTTTGAGCGCCAGCGCTCATTCTTTTACAATTTAGGCACTGCTCTTCTCAATTTCACATATCCTCCTCTTTCCCCTTTTCTCATATGATGCTTTCCATTCAAATGCCTCCTCTCTCTCACCCTCTGACCCCCTTCTCTCTGTATTTCACGCCCACCCCCTATCTTTCCTATAGCTCATCTCAGACACACACATGACTGCTCTCTCCATCATCTCCATGTCTTCACCTCACTCTTACTTTCACAGTTTCAGCGCTTTGCTTCTCCCACACCTCTGTCATTCAGAATCCACTCTCTCACACCGTTTTATTGTGCATTCTGGCATTCACTCTCATTCCCTCCTCTCTTACTCCAGGTGTTTGCCCTCACTCTCTGTTCCCTCCCTATTATGCTCCTCTCCTTCACATCCCCTCTTCCTCTCACACCCTACCTCTCTTTCTCACCGCCTGTTTCTCACACAAACCTCCTCTTATTCGTTCACGATCACAAAGAGAAGCACACCGGGAAAAAGAAAAATCACTTACCTCCTCGCTGCGTCCTCCTCATTGCGTCTCTCCTCGTCCCTCCGCTCCGGAACAGGAAGCACCCAGGCTCCCCTGAGCCAATCACAATGCTGCAATGCAGCATTGTGATTGCTCTGTGTGCCTTGGTGTGGCACTTAGCCAGGGAATGGGAGCCTGGGCATGTTGTCCGCCCAGGCTACAATGTAGCCTGGGTGGGTAACATTCTAAGTGCGCATGAATGGTTGGCCGACCCGAGACGACCGGCCAAACAGTCATGCGCACTTTAGGGAGTGCATAACACTCCTCCCCTGCTGTGCCAGCAGAGCAGCCCCGCCCTCAAAGCTGCCGCAACAGGAAAAAATACAATCATAATAGCATTGAGTTATTATCATTTTATTTTTCCTTACACTGCTGAAAAGCAGTGGGGCAACGCTCCTCCACCTTAGCAGAAGAGCCACCCCTGGCAACCAGGTAGCATGTATTGTCTATGGGTGAGACCAGAAAACCAAGTTAAAAGGAATTGACTTCATCAATGTTTGTTCAAGCTTTTATTTTGTGCTCTTTAGCTGGCTGACATCAGACAGCTAGAGGTTTTGGCTAATTTTGCATGCCCCTGCATTCTCTGGCATCAAGAACGCTTGAATTAGCTGAAAATGGGTGATACATTCAAAGTTGTTCCACACAAGGGGGCTTAAAATCCATCTTGCTCAGGGCCCCAAAAACACTTAGGATATCACTACCTGATCAGTTTTTTCAAATTGAAACTAATTTGAAAAAAATATGTATTTCCAATATCGACAATCGATGCGTTGATGACTCCAAGATGGAAGAGGGTTACTAAGAAAGGATGGACTGAGCTGTAATTCTTCAGTTTTCCATATATTGAAGAGTGTATGTGTACAGTTGTAAAAATGAGAGGCAAGTGCTACTTGGCACAGCTCAACCAGCTCCCAAAGGCAGGCACACACCTGAGAAACTACATTATGTGTATCAAAGAGGATTATCTCGTAAAATATATGAGCAGAGTTTTTTTTTACCTTTGCACGAGTAGCAGCCAGTTTTCGAAATGGTCTGAACCCCTTCTAAAACTAATTCATCTCCCTAATGGTTATAAGTACTTGATCAAGTTGCTGATGGTTCCTTCAAAGTCGGGCGGAATCTGTTAACAAACTGGTGCAGGAATCCCAGATTGCGCTAGAGGGCACTGCAGAGCTACGTTTAATGGCACAAGCCCTTTTCTCAAGGTTTTGTTTGGTTTTATGTCAACCAGATGCATCGCTAACCATAATTCAATAGCTTTTCGTTAGTAACTCTATGGAATCCGCGTTTCTTTCGCACGCCAAAGAAGGTCTGCTGACGGTGGTGGTGGTTAAGGTCGCCCCCCTTTCGATGGTAAACTCCGGCTCAGTCCAACTGAACTTTTGTGGGACAAGTCCTTGCGTGTTTTTTTTAGTAACGCCGGACTGCGGCTTTAAACTCAAACATTCGGCGGCTTTATAACATAATACTGTTTCTGTCTAAAGTGGGACATTTAGGTCAGGAACAACAAACAAATGCCTTCTCGCTCTTATATCTGTTGAACAGATCGGTTCTTCAAGAGGAAGAGGAAAATAACGTTCAGAAAAAACATGAATTCACGTAAGTAAAAAAAGAAAGGGGCATATTAGCAAAGCGGAGATATTTTTATTGCCCTATCAGCAAGCTGTCACTAACAGCAGTTAGCGACAGCTTTCAGGCGATATCGACCGGTTTGGGGCCCGCTTCGCATGTCAGCGATATTTATCACTGACATGCAAAGTAGGCGTATCCAGACTGCTAACACAGCTATCGCCTATTAGCAAGGCAGGAAAAGCGATAAAAAAAAATGCGCTAAGCGATTTTGTGAAAAATATCGCTATTCCTTGCTAATATGCCGTACGTATTGTGGGGCACATTATCAAGACAGGCAATAAAATAATCTCTGCTTTAGTGGCAGAAAACTGCCGCTAAAACGGCGATAATGGGCTTGATATTATGCTCTATGGAATTCCAATTGAAGCCCATGTTAGATGTGAAGGACATCTAACATGGGCTTCAATTGGAATTCCATAGAGCATATTATCAAGCCCATTATTGCCGTATTAGCAGCAGTTTTCTGCCGCTAAAGCGGTGATAATTTTATCCCCTGTCTTGCTAATATGCCCCTCTGTGTTTTACCAACCCCACCACGTTGATCTCCAATGTTTCTTTGAAACAATGGGAGATATTTTCAAGAAGTGGCGATAATTATTGCTAACCGCCGTTAGCGTGACTTTTTTTATTACCATCTACTGCGGGAAATTATCGCTGTGTTAGCGGTGTATTAACAGCACGTCGCTAACAGGCGATAGTTTCTCTTACCGGCTGAAATGTCCGGAGATAACTTTAGTGGGACGGCGCTAAAAATCCTTGCGCTAACGTTAAAAAAGTGGTGATAAGCCCATTAGCGATAAAAAAACGCACGTTAGGCAACCCAACATGAGTGATTTTTCCCTCTAACTTAAAAAATAGCCTAACAGTCCACCTCCCATAGAAAAGATGCCTAAAAAAAAGTTTAATGCAGATTGGAGCAGCAAGGGCCAAGTGCAGCACACATCAAGAACCCCCACAAGCCACCCAACATCCAGGATGACCAGGATGAGAGCCTGGATGCCCCGCTGGACTTGCGTCTTGAGCCTGGATGCCCCGCTGGCCCTGCGTCTTGAGCCTGGATGCCTCCCTGGACCTGTGTCCTGAGCCTGGATGCCCTGCTGGACCTGTGTCTTGAGCCTGGATGCCTCCCTGGACCTGCATCTGGAGCCTGGATGCCCCATTGGACCTGCATCTTGAGCCTGAATGCCTCGCTGGACCTGCGTCTGGACCTGGAGTGTGATGTGGAGGAGCTGTGGGGTCGATGAGCCATGGCGGGAGACATTGATGCACGACGATCGCCAGTACCTTGGGGTGAAGTCTGGCAGGTCGCATGGAGCCACGTAGCTGACCTGTGTGAGAAGACCGCCTTGCAACCCTTGTAGCAGTTAATGGTAGAGACACTCTTGCGCACCAATGCAGTGAGGTCCGCATCGCATACTGCAATCCACCACTACACCGGGTTGCCCGGAGGGCATTACCAATGGTGTGTGCTGTCTCCCTCCATCACAGGCCAGATGATGTTGGGCTGGCCATATGCTGTGGAGGCTGAGGCCCCTGTGCTACAGTGAACTTGTATGGCGTGAACGCTGAATCTTCATGGCTAAGGAGATCCTGCTACATCAAATGCATCAGGAGGTCCACCAGCATACTAGGAGGCGACTGCTCTACCCAGCCGAGTGAAATCACACCTGGCTGAGACTCCTGCTGGCTGAGTCACAGATTTGGAGAGAGTGCAGTGGATTGCGCCACAGTGTCAAGGTCAAGTTAAGGAGAAGGTGGGATGCGTAGCGCAAGAGGGCCGGGGGGTGAGTCACTCATGCCACACACACATAGATGACGCACCCTCAGTGGCGGCTCTTACGCTATGGTGGAAGAGCTTTGCCCACCGCCTCAAGCAGTGCAGAAGAGGAACAATCATCACATGATGATAACTCAATCAATGAATCAATCAGGAGAATTGTAAGTGCACTACTCACCAGTGAGGGTATCCAGGCGCTCGGGGGGTGGGGGCACAGAACTGTTAGCCGAAGAGCCAGATCTTGAGAGTCTTCCTGAAGGTGTTCAGGGAGGGGGCGCGTCTGATGTCTGCCAGCAGCTCGTTCCAGGTTTTGGATCCAAAGGTTCTGCCACCTGCTCTGGCTCTGTGGATGCGCGGGGTTTCGGCCAGTGCGAGTTTGGAAGATCGGATGTCTCTTTTGGGTACATGGAAGTTGATTCTGTTGTTGAGGTATTTGGGTCCATTGTTGTGTAGGCCTTTGTTGGCATGAGTGAGGATTTTGACTCTTTTTTCCACGGGGAGCCAGTGGAGTCTACGTAGGTGTTGGCTGATGTGTTCGTGTCGAGGGATGCCGAGGATGAGTCTGGCGGCGGTGTTCTGTAATTTCTGAAGTTTTCGGACTAGGGACTTGTAAATGCTGGCATAGTATACATTTCATTAGTCCAGTCTGCTGGTGATGAGTGCATGGGTGACTGTCTTCCTTGACTCCGGGGGGCTCCATTTGAAGGTCTTGCTGAGGATGCGGAGGGTGTTGAAGCAGCTGTAGGTGATGGTGTAGACCTCTCGGTTTGTGATGAGGGATGAGTCGAGTACGATGCCGAGATTTTTGGTGTGGTCCGAGGGGGTAGGTGGGTTTCTGAGGGCGGTGGACAACAGTTGCTGTCCCATGCTGAAAGGGTGGTTCCAAGGATGAGGACAACTGTCTTCTCGGTGTTAAGCTACAGGCAGCTGTTGGTCATCCAGACTTCGACGCCATGCATTCATTTCTGGAAGTTGAGTCTGAAGGTGGTGGGTCTTTGGTGAGGGAGAGGATGAGCCGAGTCTCATCAGCGTAGGATACTATGTTGAGGCCGTGTTGTCAGACGATGGCAGCGAGGGGGGCCATGTAGACGTTGAAGAGGGTCGGGCTCAGGGATGACCCCTGTGGGACTCCACAGGTGATTTACGTGGGATCAGAGAGGAAGGGGGGTAGTCTGCTCCTTTGGCTTCTTTGGATGAGGAATGGTCGGATCCAGTTTAGGGCTGTTCCTTGTATGCTGGCGTTGTGTATTCTGGCAACTAGTGTGCAGTGTGAGATTGTGTTGAAGGCAGCTGAAAGGTTGAGTAGGATGAGGGCTGCAGAGTGGCCTTGGTCCAGGAGGTGCAGATGTCATCTGTGGCGGTGAGTAGAGCGATCTCGGTGCTGTGGTAGATGTGAGGAGGGCAAGGGTTGGTGGGGGCCCCCGTGTGGATGCCTTTCATGGTTGAGGCATTGTATTCAGTTGTAACCAGCGTCCAGGTGGAGATGGCGGGCTGGCTGGTGTGTCGGGGTGGGGGGCCGGCTGTGGCATCTGGTGGGTGGTCGGCGAAGTTGTTGTAGATTTTTTTGATCTTGAGGTGGAAGTAGGTTCCACGCTTATCGCAGAGGTCTTGGGCCGGGATGATGTCTGTGGCTTTGCTGCGTGGGTTGGTGAATTCATGAATGACCTTGAAGAGTTGCTTATAGTTGGTCGAGTTGTTGAGGATTGATTGTGGTTGTCCGTCATGGCGTCCTTGTAGGTGGTGTAGATTTCAGGTGTCTTGGTGTTTCTCCAGTTCTTCTCCAGGCATCTGCAGGTGCATCTTGCTTCTTGGAGAATTGGTGATGAACCAGGCGGCTTTCCCGGGGCACTGTTTGTTGGACTTGCATAGCTGGCGAGATTGTATGCGCAGTTGGAAACCAATGTGTGGAGTTCTCTGGCTGTGATGCTGGAGTCGGATGTGTTGGAGGCCGGCATAGTGGTTAAGGTCTGGCAGCAGTATAGGTAGGAGAACTGGCTGTGGGTCATGTTTGGCGAGGCCTGTGGTCAGTCTCTGAGTTTCCGTGGTCAAGTGCGTGGAGGGTGGCTGAGCTGTAGCAGTGGCTGGCTCGAGATCCAGGGTTCCTGGCACTGGTCGCGGTCAGGTCACGCAAGAGGATTGTTCCAGTGAAGGAGAGCTTTTGCACTCCTCATCCTCCCTCGAAGGAAGATAGGGGCACAGCACTGCATCACTGGGCCCCGGGATCACAAAAGAGATGGGGGAGTGCTGAAAACTCCACCCACATGAGTAGCCCTCTCTGCTCTCAGTGCCTGTGTCTGGGGGTGCTGAAGGGCCAACCCCCCGGTGATTGTCTGTCCACAGCAGCGAGCATACCAAAATTCTCCTGCCAGTTCCCACAGCAACAAGCTGGTCAAGCAGGAAGCCAGTGAGATCAGCCCTGGGCACACAGTTTACCTGGGTGGGACTGGGCACCCGGAGCCGCCACACAAACAACCATAAAGAAATCCAAAGGAAAGCAAGAGAAAGTAAAGAAGTGTCTCTCCCCGGCACAGCTTGAGAGCCGCTGCTATAATGTGCAAGGCAAAGAGCAAGGAGTATCCCATAATGCCCTGCAGCACTTGACCACATTTTTTAAACATTGAGGTCACCACCAAATGATTGCTAAAGTGAGGGGGGAGCTGCTGGAGCAGTGCAGCCTCCCCCAAAAGAGGTACCAGGGCCCCCTCCTTACGCTTGATGGGACGCAAAAAGGATATCCACTAAAGGGTCGTGAAAGGTTTAGGTTAGAACGTCGGCTCTTTTTTGTCTGGAAGGGTTGCGCCCTCTAGAGGCAGAGACTATGGCTGCAGTTCTTGTGGTCTGAAGTGTTACAATGTGAGTTGTCATATTGTGATGATGCTTTCTTGGACTGAAAGAAAGTGCATATTTGTGTAATTTTAAATGTTCTGCCCTTTCGGGGTTGTGTTTAAATTGCATAATTCAGGCTAGTAGTAATGTTAATAGCACACATTAGTCAGACATGCCTATGCACTTTATTTGCACCTGTTTTAGAGCAATAAGTAGACTGGTAGTCACTTGTGATCAAAGTTTGTATGCTTTATTTCTAGTATTAAGTGCCCTCGCTCCAAGTTATGCTCAAGTATTGCAGCTGCATGCATACCAGTGAATGTTTTTGACATGTGATTTGTTGGTCTATATTTTCCTTTGGGAAGTAAAATAATTATTATGCAATATCATCTAGTAGTATATCCATCAGCTGTAATGTGTTAAAACACACTCATTTTGCATTTTTATCCTTATTTTAGGTCCACATACTGGAAATATGTGCTATGTGCCTGCACAGTAACTCAAAAGTGGGGTTTGTTGTTTATAAAAATCAAACGGTCAATGTCCCTGAAGCACTGGGCGTTTACAGCTAGCACCTCAGGGACCGTGCTCTATTCCAGCTGTTACCACCATGTTTTGCTTGGTCCTGGATAGGAAAATTAGCATTGGAAGCCCTGCCTAAAATACGGAAGGGCTTTGATTGCTGTGGTGCTGCCACTTCTTAAACGTAACATCTGACACATTTTGGGTGATTTTTTGATACAGGTACCTTTTACAGAGTTAACATCAATGTCCCTTACCTATGGTGTCTTAGACCCAGAGGAATTCTGTAAACCAGCAGTACTCCCACCCCAACAAACTCACAGTTACCTTGCTCTCTTTGGAGTCGGGAGAACTAGTGGATTACTATCAGCACAGCCTCCGTTGGCTCCACCGATGGTGACCCCTGACCCAGCGGTCTATCCCGACAGAACTGCTGGGTCATAATGACATAAGTCCCACCCTAGTGAGGGTGGAGCGACAGTGACTCATTTTCCACGATCATGTATACAATGCAAAACATGGCGGAAACTGGAAATGAGCATGAAAAATGCTTTAAACATCGCACCTTGATGTCCAACTTCGCTAAATGAGGCACGTGGTCTCCTATCATGGCAGTGAAGGATGTCACTCTGCTGACTTGGAGTGATGGCCGGTTACATGCCATCGCTAAATAAGGTCACATTTTTAACTCCTTCCCTGCTGCCGTCGGCCGTCGCGAGCACCACCTCGCTGGTGCTTCGAACGGCCAACGCGGCCCCGCCCACTTATTAAAACCGCTGCACTGCCGCCGAATAACGGCCGCAGTTAAGGTGTTAAAGAAAATCACAAGTATTTACCTCATTGATGGAGAATAATAGTTTTCCTTGCAAAATACATCCCTTCACTGTCACGGCTCTCTGCATCTATCCATCTCTTATCTAGCCTCCAACCTCTATATGCATTAGCCCAATACTTCCCACTGGAGTTCTTTCCATCTTCTGCTATGAGTTACTTCCTCATTCCTAGTATGAAATATTGCCCTCATTGTCAACCTTTTTCCATTTCAACCGCACGTATGAAGATAAATCCCTGCAAAGTCTTCTCCTTTTTTTTAAGTTCAAGTAAAATTTTATTAGAATAACAAAGGTGCCATTACAGAAAAAGAAATGAGATACATTACCATCAAGAAAGCAAGGTAAATTAGGTTACAACAATAAATATCAGAAAGTAAAAAATTGCGGGGGAAAAAAGAAAAAAAAAAGTGAGGCTAGAGATATAAGATATATGAGGCTGTATAAATGGGGGTAAGACAAAAAATATTCTGTGAGGAAAAATAAGTTGTAAAGAAAATAAAGGAACGAAAGGTAACTTAAGGAGGTTTTGAAACTTCTTGTTGAAAAGGGGGTAGATGAGAGGAGCGTTTGGCACAAACATCAAGGTAAAGGGTAATGGGAAGCCATAGGGCGTGTCTTTTCGGGGCAAGATTAAGTGGATAGACAAATGCAGTATCAAGTCTATGATTATAACATACATTAAACCACCAAGCTTTAAAAGTAATGTCATTTGAATTTTTCCAATTAACAGTGATCTGTTGGAATGCAACAGCTAGTAACAAGTCTATGATTTGAACATTTGAATCAACAGCAGCCCAAGAAGAGGAAAGTGAGTCAAGGAAGATATCAGTAAGAGAGAAAGGGATAGAAGTTTGAAATATAGTATTGATTTGGTCCCATACTTGAGTCCAGAAGATGTGTGTAAGGGGACATAGAAAAAGCATATGAAAGAGCGTGGCGTTGGGGGTGGAACAGGACCAGCAAAGATCCGGAACCAAGGGGAACCTCTTGTGTAGAAGAAAAGGTGTGTAGAGGAGTCGATTATAAATGAAGAAAAGTGTTTGTGTGAGAGAAGCAGCTCTAGAGGATTTGCGGAGCTTAGTCCAAAGTTTATCCCAAAGGGAAGTAGACCAAGACGTGGCAAATTCAGATTCCCAGTGCTCTTCCACTGTGGATTTCGGCCGGGGTAATGGAGGTTTGTGAAAGGAATGGTAGATGGAGGAAGCGGAGGGGCCTGAGCGAAGTAGGGAATGGAGTGATGAAGTTGGGTTAAGAGAAACAGCTGGAAGAGGGGAGTGAGAAAGGGAATCATATACGGACATAACTGCAGTCCTGAGTAAGAAGAATTTGCAAGTAAAGGAGGAAGGGAGAGAGAAAGCTCGGCTAAGGATAGAAAAAGACTTGAAAACAGATCCAGTGAAGAGTTGGGAAACCCAGATCAGGCCTCGTTGCCTCCAAGTTTTCCAGTAAAATGGCTTCTGGTTAATAAGAATGCTATTATTATACCAAATAGTGGTGTTGAGGAAATCAGTAACAGAGGAGGGGAGAACTGGAGCAAAGGCTAGGAGTAGTTTCGCAGTATATTTGTGAATCGGAGAAGACAGGAATTGAGGTTTGCGGGAGAAGGAGAGATATTCGGCAAAAGAGAAAGGAGAGAGAGAGAGACGTTCAAGTTCAGCCCAAAGGGGGAGAGGCTCGGTAGGGTCTTTGAGCCAGAGGGTGGCTTGTTTCAGGAGGAAAGCTTTGTGATAGGCAGGGAAATTTGGGAAATTAACCCCACCCTCTGATTTGGGGAGACGCAGTCGGAGTAAAGACATACGCGGTTTCTTACAAGACCACAAAAAGGAGGAGAGGATAGTGTTGATTTTAGTAAAGAATTTGGCAGGGATGGAAACAGGAATATTTGAAATGGTATAGAGGGCGATTGGGGATAGCATCATCTAGATGGTGTCGAGACGGCCCCACCAGGAGAGGTAAAGGGGGTGCCATCTGGAAGTAAGGTCTGATAGTTTTTGGGTACATTGATTAAGGCAGAGTGAGATAGTATCTGAGATGGAAGAGGTTATATGCAAACCAAGATATTTTATATGGGCCGGGCTCCACTTGAAGTCGGATGCCGCAAAATCAGATTTGAAGGTGAATTTGGTAAGGGGGAGAATTTCGAATTTATCGTTATTCAATTTATATCCAGAGAGTTGAGAATAAACGTTGACTTCGGCAAGGAGAGCGGGGATGGAATCAGAGGGGTTGGAAATGAAGAGTAAAATATCATCTGCATAAGCAGCTAGTTTAACCTGCGAATGGGAACGTTGAAAACCATGAATGTTTGGATTTTGACGTAGTTTAGATAGGAAAGGTTCTAGGGCCAGGTTAAAGAGGAAGGGGGAAAGAGGGCATCCCTGGCGAACACCTCTGCCAAGGCTAAAAAAAGAAGAGATCAAGCCATTGCCGCAAACCGCTGCTCTAGGGTTCGTGTAAAGGAAGGAGATGAGGGAAATAAAATTAGGGCCAAACCCAAACCATTTTAGTGCAGAGAAAAGAAAAGACCATTCCACTCTATCGAACGCTTTCTCAGCATCTATGGCGATTGCAGCTAGGGAGTCACTAAAACGTGAAGACTTAGAAAGGACATTGAAGAGGAGTCTGGTGTTATCGGTAATGAAGCGACCTTTGACAAATCCAGATTGTTCGGGGCCAAGGAGCTCTGGAAGAAAAGGATCTAATCTGATGGCTAAAGATTTGGCATATAATTTGTAGTCGATGTTAACAAGTGATATTGGTCTGTAATTTTTACAATGCTGAGTGTCCTTCCCCTCCTTGGGTATAATGCAAATGTAAGCGTCTGAAAAAGTGCCCGAGGATGCACCTCTTGCTTTAAAGGAATCGAGGAGACTATGTAATTTGGGTAACAAAAGGGTTGCAAAGTGTTGGTAGAATTCGACTGTAAACCCATCTGGGCCTGGAGCTTTGTCTTTTTTAACCCCCTTCCACGCTGATGACGAGCTGGGCTCGTCATGAGGTAGCCTCCTGGTACACTGATGACGAGCCCAGCTCGTCACGTAAAGTGGGTTTTTGCATATTTCAGCACACAGCGGTACATATGCACCGCATTGATCTGGTTAAGGGAGTGGAGTGCGGTATGTAATTCGCGAATAGTAATGGGGGTTTTAAGGGTAGATAGGTCAATAGGAAAATTGGGAGGAGGCTGAATGCTTGCAAAGAAGGTGGAGAGAGAATGAGCAGAGCGTTGAGTTCCAGAAGAGTAGAGTGTAGAGTAGAAACGAGAAAATTCTTCCAAAATATCAACATCTTTATGTTGCAGGACTGAATTAACGTCAAAAACAGACTCAATATTCAATTTGTTTTGCTTAACTTTCAAATAATTAGCAAGAACTTTCCCCGCCCTATTTTTCCCACCATAAAATTTCGAACTGGATTTCAGTAAGTAGAGTGAGGCATCTTCAGTGGATTGCTTGTTGTATTTCATTTTGGCATCAACAAGAGCTGTCAAACTTTCCTGAGTGTGGGAGGTGTAGAAAGCATGTTCTAGGGTCTTGATCTGAGATAAAAGGTCACTAGTGCGTTTACGAGCAGCTTTACGTTTTGCGGCAACATGTCTGATGGTGAAGTCTCTGGCCGCAGCTTTGTAAGCATCCCAGATGGTGTGTTCGGCTAAAGAGGGAGTGGCATTGAGAGCAAAAAATTCGGTAGTAAAATCGGTAAAGGAGGCAGTAAATTTGGGATCGAGGAGAAGAGTGTTGTTGAAGCGCCACCTCTTAGGTCCAATGGATTTGGGCAAAATATCAATATTAATTAAAACTGGGGCATGATCAGAAAACATTATGGGGCCTATGTCAGCCTGAGTGAGGGATTGGGACATGTGGTGAGACAGGAAGATATAGTCGATACGTGATTGGGAGTGGTGCACCGGGGAGTAAAAAGTAAATTCCTTACAGGTCGGATTGCATACTCGCCAAGCATCAACAAGCTTATGTTGAGAAATGGCGTGCGTGAAGAGCTTATGAGATTTGTTAGGGACAAAAAAAGATTTGGAGTGCCTATCCAGAAAGGGGTCCAAAGGCATATTACAGTCGCCTGCCAAAATGAAATTATCATCAATGCATTCAGTGATACGGGAGGCAAACGCACTCCAAAAGATAGGATTCCCACCAGTGGGGGCATAAACATTAAGCAGGGAAAAAGGGATACCTTTTGAGGAAAGCTTAACAAATAACCCCCTGCCTTCAGGGTCAGATTCGGACTGTAAAACTAAATGAGAAAAAGACTTGCGAATTAACAAAGCAACACCATTTCTTTTACCATCACCAGAACAAGAAAAAACAGTCCCCACCCAACCTCTTTTAAGCTTAGCAGCTTCAATGTCAGATAGATGGGTTTCTTGCAGAAAGGCAACATCTACATTCAATTTAGCTAGATGGGAGAGGATCTTCTGCCTCTTAATGGGGGAGTGCCAACCTTTAACGTTCCAGGAAACAATACGTATTGACATCAAGGAAAATTAATGAGGGAGAGCGTAATAAAAATAGTGAACAAAAGTAAAGCCTCATAATCAGGAAAAATGGAAAAAAAGAAGAAAGGAAGCAGAGAAAGGGAGAGGAGGAAGTAATCAGAAGAAGCAAGGGTGCAAAAGAGAATAGGACTATAGCAACGTAAAGAATGATTGAAGAAAAGGAAAGGAACGATAGAGAAGAGTGATATAAGAAAGAAGAAGAAACAAAGGAGAGCAGGAGAAAAGAGACACCAAGGAAAACAATGTCGAGAATTCTGATGAAGAAAAAGAGCGATGTGGGAGAATGATTGAGCTGTGATAGAAAAACAAGTGTAAACCAGGATGAGGAAGAGTCATCGGAATGGAGAGACATGAAGAAGCGTATAGAAAATGTAACAGGGAAATGACAAGATGAAAAATGCGTAGTAAAATAAGAGGAGAAACAAAATAGAGTGTGAAGAAAATACAGGAAAAAGAAAGGACTGACTGTATGAAACCAAAGAACGTTGAGAAGAAGAAGAAAGAGAAGTGAGAAGAGAATAAAAAACGATCTAGACAAAGGTGACACCAGAATAATTGAAAAAGTCAGTAAGGGTACAAAAAAGAGAACAAATGCGATAAATGGTAACATGTTAAAATAAGAGGAGAGGGAAGGTACTTACAAAGGATGTCGAAGAGGGAAGACGCTCAAAAGTCGGGACAAAAGGGGAACAATACGGAAGTAACGGGAGGGAGGTAAGACCAACCAACGAAGGGCGGGTACACAGGGCAGCGAGATGTCCAACCGGAGAGGACAGGATGGAACACTAGATAAGATCTGTGGAAAAAGGAGAGTAACAGGGTTAGAGGACGATAAACAGCGAGAACACAAACAAATATCATGTCGACAAAAGAAAAAGGAATTAATACAACGATAACAGATAACAAGGAAGAGAAATGTAGACTCGTCTGAGAGTCTAAAAGTTCGGAACTAAGTAAACATGAGTGAACAATGAACAAAATGGCATGGAATAATCGGTGATAACAACAACAAAAGTCATGGTGGAAACGAAGAAGAAGAACTAGAGAATTCCATGCCAGCAGAACCACAAGAGTTCAGGAAACTTCGGAGTCGTACAGGGTCTTCAAAAGTTGTAGTCTTATTGTTATAGGTGACTTTAAATAGACAAGGGTGGAAAAGTCCATATCTGGCTCCAATGGAACGAAGATCCGCTCTCATGTCAAGAAAGGCTTTACGACGAGCAGCCGTGGACTTAGCGTAATCTTGAGCAAAGAATAAGGTAGAGCCTGACCAAGTAATACGTGGTGAGGCCTTGGCTGCCAAGAGGACCTTCAGCAAGTCCGTGTATTCAAGGAAATACATTATCACCCCTCTAGGCTTAGTTGAGGTAGAGATAGAGGAGGGGAGTCGTCCAAGCCTGTGAGCACGCTGAATGTTGAGTGAGGTGTCTTCAGGTAAGTGCAATAGCTTGGGAAGAAAGGACTTGAAGAAGGCAATAGGATCATTCCCCTCGCTACCCTCCTTCAGGCTGTAAAGACGCAGGTTATTGCGCCTATTTCTGTTTTCAAGGTCCTCAACCTGCTTTTGAAGGGAGGAGATCTGAAGATCCATGTGAGCGACCTTGGTTGCTGTTTCCCGAAGAGATGAGATATCCTTTTCCACGGTGGAGACCCTGGCGTCCATGGTAGACCAGTTGTCAGTGAGCGCTTGCAACTTTGCATTAGTGTCTTCCATGTAAGGGCGCAGGGCTCGTATTTTTTCAAGGAGTAGTTCGATTGAAATAGTCGAGGAGGATTTTGAGGGGGAGGGTGGGTCTTTCTTCAACCTTTTAGGGTTGGTTTTGGTTGCAACCTGAGGAGAAGTCTCCATGTCAGCTGTCGTAGTAGCAATAGGAAGGTCTGTGGAGGCTTCTAGGTGAGCCAGCGCCGAAAACAATTTCGAATTTTTGACGTAATTGCGCTTAGGGGGCTTGTCGAGACGCTGCGCCATTAAAATGCAGGTGAGTGAACCGTCAAGATTAGCGCGGAATATAGTTGAGATAAAAAGGCACGGGCTCAAAATTGGGAATAGAGCCAATTGAGGGTTAAAGCAGGAGGAGAACCAAAACAGCCAAGAGGAGCAACAAAAATGTGCAGTAAATTGCAAGGAAATATCAGCATCCACAGCATGCCAAGGCAAAACTGCCTTCAGAGGAACAAAATGGCCGCCAAGCCTGAGGAGAGCGATAAAGTCGAAAAAAACCACAATAAGTCAATGCCAGAGATTGGAAAAAAGTCACCTGTGATGGTTGAAGGAGGTCGCCGTCAAGAGATGAAGGAGAACAACATCAAAGATGGACCATGGGAGCCGGTGGTGTTACGTGCGGCAAAACGCACATCTGAGAGAGGCGCCGAAAAGAAAACAAAATGGCGGTCGCGGCCGGGAGGACCCGCGACCGGAGTCAAAGCAGGCGCTTATGTGCAATGTCGGCTCAGTTGAGGAGCGAAGTCCGGCTCTGGTGATGCCTGGTCAGTTCCGCCGACGGGGACAGGTCTCCATGATTCGCTGGAGTGATGCGAACCGCAGGTAATCTCCGGTAGGGACGGAGCTCCTACCACTGTGCTGCCATCCGCGTCGGGCGTTTAGCCACGCCCCCCGCAAATTCTTCTCCTAGCCTACCATAATGTCATCTCTGTCTGTATTTAATACCTTCCTTCCACAAAACAACCTACCTCACTTGAATTGTATGCTGATAAATGCGCGTTCAATGAGTAAAAACAAAATCAATATCTTAAATCTACTGCCAGACAAAACACAGGACAAGGAACCAATATTTCAAAAGCTTTCTATCAGGATATTGATTCAGTATCCAAAACCAGCTTTAAGAGAAAGGAGGCAAATCCTTCTCCTAGCAGTCATCAAATTAGAAAATGTTATAATGCAAGGTTGGGTAGCCCTCCTTATTAGATAGGGCCCCTAGTCCGACATTCTCTTGCAATGTCCTCCTACTTGGCAGACCCCATCAAGCAATGGCGCCTTTACTGAGCATTTTTGGAAGCACTCTCAAATCTGTCAAATAAATGCTCCAATCTTTGTATTCTTGGTGACTTAAACATTTTGTTCTATAAACCAAATTTGTCTCAACCAGAGGCCATTCTATCTGGTCTGAACACAAATTTACAGCAGATTATCTCAAGACCAACCTACATAACAGGTCATATTTTAGATGTCATCTTCTGTAATCCAGAGCTAATCACTACTTAAAGATACACTCTGGTGGCCTGGACTTTCACCATATTGTCACTTTTTCACCCAGGTTTTCATGAAAAAAAATATTATATCTTAATGCTGCTACAACATACAAACTTTAAAACAAACTAAACGTTGAAGAATCTGGAATCAAAATGCAGTGTCACAGATACAATAAAATATACAACTCATACATAAAAAGGCAAAAACAATTGAATTCCAAAACCTGTAAAGCAGTCAAGCTTCTGCACCTATCTCACAAGGTTTTTCCAAAAGGTTAGCAACTTCTTGCACTACAAAGTGGAAATGTTGGATCAAGAAATCCAGTTCTCCTGGATAAGAAACCAAAGACGAATATATAGATAGGAATATGAATCCACATCTTTCTCATCCTGAGTACTCTGCACATGGTTGCATCATCACCTCCATTCAAGCAATTTGCACCTCTCACAGAGGTAAGGTCCTGAATTCTTGCTGTTGAAGCTCGCCAAAACTTCCAGACTAGGAATTTACAGTCTAGGCTTGCATGCACCAAGTCAAATCATTCCAGCATACAGTAAAAAACACAATAGTGTCACCCCTTTCTCCTTACAGGCAAGTACATTATAGAATTCCCTCCCCCCCAGCAAGGTTTAAGAGCCACTGAGAACTATCTAGAATTCAGAAGAATAGTAATTGGTTATTCCCAACATAGGGCCTCATTAGGATGATGGGCAGACTTTGTCCGCTCGCCACCCTATCGGGACCGCCCGCCATAAGGGCGGGGGTCCCGTTGGGGGAATTAGGATGTGCCTGCCACAGTGGCGGGCACATCCTTCATTTTTAGCATTGTGGCGGGCGGTGCACTCTGCACCGCCCGCCACAATGCTAAAAATGCATTTACGCATTTGCATATACAAAGCGGCAGGCACCGCGCGGTGCCTGCCGCTTTGTAAATGCAAATGAAGGGGGGTACCATAGGTACCCCCCCTGTGCACCCCCACCTCGGCCTTCACCAGGGGGGCCCACAGAGGCCCCTCCAAAGCAAAGACCGTGGTGGCATCGCCGCCGCGGAAAGGAACCTATTTAAAGGCATCATGATATGGCTGGCGGTGTCCATTGGACACCGCCACCATATTATGCCCTTTCCGCAAGGCGACTGGGGCGGAAAAGCGGCGGACGGTCTTTCCGTCCGCCGCGGTCCCCCCGCCATACTCTAATATGGCTGGGGGGAATTAGGGAAACAGTGTCGGGCGGATTGCCTCCGCCAGGCAGGCGGTGGCTACCGCCAGCCTGGCGGAGGCAATCCGCTCGACATTGTAATGGACCCCTTAATTACCAGGGAACATCACTGTGATTTTCTGAAAAGACGAGTCACTAAAAACGACGAGAGTTAATACCAAATGCTCTTCCGACTGACTGAAGCCCATGCATCACTTATCTAAGACCAAGAGAGAACACGGCAACACTACCGGCAGACAAATGTCTTACCCAAAGTCTTGTTCGAGTAGAACATAATTGAAGGATCTATGCTTTATTTATTGTAAACATTTTATATAGCGCTAGCTTGACCCGTAGGTATCAGAGCGCTTTACATACACACTGTAAAAACAGAACAAAATTGCATTACATAGTAGGAAGGCGGTAAGGAAGCAAAACAGAGATTAAAAAAAATACAACATGAAAAATAAGTAAACAGTGCAGGGGAACAAGAGAAAACAAACAAAGGTGGCTAACACGGTCCGGTCACCATCTATCCTTGAATGTCAAGAGAGAGAGGAGTCGGCTCAGATATTGATGTCTAGGTTAGTTGACATTGGTCAGGAAAGTATTTGTTAAGGAGATGGAGTTTCAGGTCCCTTTTGAAACAGGAGAAGGAGGGGTTGCATCTGAGGACTCTAGGGAGAGTTTTCCACATCCTGGGAGTGTTGCTAGAAAACGATTGGTACTGAGTGGTTTTCTTTTTCAGTTTCGGAGGTATTATACCACAAACAGAGAACGGGCTTCATGTGACAAGTCACAAATCTACTCAACCAGATAAAATATCCATCATATGCCCTCATCATGAGTGGCCTGTTCTTTTCCGGTCTGTGTGCAAACTACTGTTTTCACAGGAATAGGAATGACAAGTTTTGTGGTAATTAGTAGTTACAAAATGTTTTGCAATTTTCCCCAGACAAATTTCGGCTGTCAAAACATGCCCAATTTAATAGGGGGAAAATGCAATGTAAATACTAGCACGTGCATATTTTAGCTCTGGAAGCTCCAAAATCTGCATGTTGTGCCCCTTTGTAAAGGGCACAATTGTAATAGGTGATAATTATGACACCTTTTACATTTTTAAACCCGTGGCCTCGGATTCTACAAATCAGCGATACTATTGCCTCCCGAATCAGGCCACTCACAATGAGGGCTATAGTACTCACTGTAGAGAGATGGCTCTGTATAGGATATTGCCACTAGGAGGCAATACTGTGCACAGAGTCCAGAGTTTCCCAAAAGTGTGCAGGGCTTAATGCAAAACGCAAAGTGTTTATTAGTGGTAGTGTGGGCGAGCAGTCGTAGGCCTAACACAGAGGAGAGTAAGACATTTGTTGCACACACATAATCAATAATAGACACACAACTCAAGAATGAGATCCAAACCAATTTTATAAAAGTATATTTTGCTTATACTTTATTTTAAGACCCAAGTCCTAAAATAAGGTATGTACGTTTTTAATTAAAAATACTTTCCACTCTCAAAAATTTACACTTAGAAACTCTTTCACACTGTCCAATGTTATCCTATGGGGAAAACAATGTTGCAGGTGAGTATTGAGCTCACAATTTCAGTCTTCGGAGCCAAACCTCAGCAAGGGAGCAGGTAAATAACAAGACTGCACAACCAGCGGCACAGGGGCGGCCGGGTGTATTGGTTAAAATTGGAGTTCAGCCCGAAGCTTTCCAGTGAGACAGGGGTTCCTGGAGCCACATTGCTTGCAGGTAAAGAGATTGGTTGCAGGGGCCAAGCTTTGGGGGTTAGGAGGGGCCACAAAGCAGCACCAACCATACACCAGCAGCGGCACAGGGGTGTCCAGGTGCAAGGAGCAAATTCGACATTGAGCTCCCAATGCTTTTCAATTAGGATGTCCTTATTTTTTTTAATATAATTTTTATTAGCATTTTCTTTATTACAATCGTACATCACAAATTCCAGACATGTACATTAATTACCTATGCAGAATAACTGTTATGCATTCAGAGGGATAGCAGGAGAACAAAATAGGGCAGAAACTGATCATAAGTTGTTACCATCTTAGTTTCTTAGTCATTCCTTCATAAATTAACTTGCTCCATATAAGATAGAACATGCCTCTGGTATATTAATGGTCTATGAGAGAGCTCATCATGATTGCTAATATTGTCTTATGTATAACCATTTTTTTAATAAACATAGTGAACCAGTAACAACTGCTTCTTCCTGGTGTCAACATCCACCTCATGCCTCAATTGTCTATTTTATTCTTTGTTCATGCTTCTTTCTGGTATCAAGGGTGCAAGGGACAAGGGGGGTGGGCACTAGACAGCTAATCCTGTTGCTTATGTGCAACATCTCTATGTGTGGCATGTATCTTATAACCTACTAGGGTGCCATCTGGGGGGGGGGGTAGATCCCTTTATCTGCTTCAATCAGGGGGTCCCATATGTGGTTCTCTTCATCACCAGATCCTCGGCATTACTTCTGCCTCGGGTTCCGCAAAAGGCTTGTGCCTCTTGCTAATTTTGTCCTCTCGTGTCAGTGCCCTTTCCTCTGTCCAGACCCAAGTGGAAACATTACTCTCTCATTCGGACACTCCAGGGCCCGGCCCACAGTCAAGTGCCACCTGAGAGCAATTCACCTCTTGGCCAGTAGCAAGGCTGGGTTGATAAAACTATGTCCAATTCTTTTTGCTTTTGTCCTCAGGGATAGTCCCAACAGGCAGGGTGGACCGCTCTTTAGGGCGCGCACCAGAACTCCATTTAGAATTTCCATGATCTTGAGCCAGTAGTTCTGAGTCACTGGGCATCCTGAAACCATGTGTGCAAAGTTGGCATCTAGCTCTACAGTTCTAGGGCGTTTCTGGTCATCCACCCCATGAATAATATTGAGCCTATGTGGTGTGAGTTAGGTAACAAGGAGTATGTTAAACTGTATGAGTTTAAAGTTGGCGTTCCTGGCGATTTTCTTTGGACTCTCTAAAGCCCTCTTCCATTCCGCACAAGTTAGGGGCCTACCAACCACGTCTTCCCATTTCTCTTGCAGGTGGGCAACGGGCAGTTCTGTGAATGCTATTATTCCTATATATAGCCATTTTACGAGATGCCAGGTTGACCCTAGCACCCCTATTGCTTGGAGTGCTGAGTGCGTGTTGGGTTCACGCGTGTCTCCACCCCACATTGTGGCCAGTGTTCCCTGACACTATGGTAATTTCAAAACTGTCCTGATGATAAGTCATGATATTCCAGAAAGTCCGATTGGGGAGTAGTTCTCCATCTTGAAAGCAGTCACGGACTGTAGTCACCCCCGCTGCTACCCACTCCCTCAATTGGCCTTATGTTAAGGGGAACTCACCTCCTAACCATAGTAGCCCTATAAGTGGTAGGTCAGGTGCATAAAGGGGGACCCCCGCTGTGCATTTAGCACATCGATCCCAGCATTTTAGGCCTACTTTGAGCAGAACTCCCATGTTTTTTACTTTGTGTTTGGGGTTTAGGATCCTGGGGAGTAGAGTCCCGTGCGGGGGTTGTCCTGTTAGTCTCAGCATCTCCATTCCCCTCCAGTCTAGCCATTGGGTTAACCACTGATGTTGTGCTGCTAGATAGTAGCTTCAATGTCCGGGCCCCCAGATCTCCCGCTGTCAAGGGTTGTCTCAAAACCATGTGGGATACTCTGTTGCAAGCCCCGTCCCAAATGAGGTTCCTTAGAAGAGCAACCATATCCCTAAACCATCTCTGAAAGATCACCACCAGGAGGTTAACAACATAATTTGACAATCTTGGTAGGATAACCATCTTTGAAAGTGATATCCTGGCCATAACCAAGAGTTTGAGAGATCGCCAGAAAGACACATTTACCTTCAACGTATGAAGAACCCTTCCCAGGATCCCCTCTAATAGGTCTGCCTAACTATGAAACACCTGGATACCTAGGTATTTGAAGGAGCTCGGGGTCCAAGTAGGTCTCACTGGTAGGTCAATAGGTCTGGCCAGCGTGGGCCTCGCCGGGAAAATCTAGGTCTTCCAAATGTTAACTCAGAGGCATGACAATACGGCAAACTCCTCCAAGATGTGAATAGCCCGCGAAATACCCTGGGCTCCGTCCCTGATGCACAGTAAAATATCATCTGCATATAATGAGATCATGTGCACTGACCCATCTAGTGTTATTCCAAGTCTCATTCCATCTTGTCTGAAGCATTCTGCAATTGGTTCAATGGCCAAAGCAAAAAGCAGTGTTGATAGCGGGCAGGCCTGTGTTGTCCCTCTGTGAATGAAATATGGTGTGGACATCATCCCACCTGCTCACACCCTAGCCAAGGGGTCCGAGTATAGCAGGCAGACCCACTTCAGCCACCCATCTCCCAATCCCATGCTCTGCATCACCTGCAACAAGAAGTCCCACTGTAGGGAGTCAAAGGCCTTTACCAGCTGGACTGCCATCACCACAGCATCTGGATACCTCATCAGGCCGTCAGGAAATAATATGTGATACAGCATTCTCAGGTGTTGGAGATCGACCTGGTCGGGATGAACTCTGCCAACTCCGACTCATTTTTGGGCAGTGGGACCACCAGCACTTCCCACGTGGAAGCAGAGAGGCAGTCCGCTTCTAGTGGAGCAACGTATATTTTTTAAAGATGGCGGGCCACAAGTGTTACGTAAATATAATAACATTCTGCTGGAAGTCCGTCTGGCCCCAGGGCCCTCTGGCCATTTCCTTAATTGCTGAGCTAATTTTCTGTGTGGATTTTGTAGCCTTCAAACATTTATTAGTTCCCACTCGGAGAGCCTGGAGGCCCTTTGATGTAATGGCGGCAGTTGTATCGCGTAAAGGGGGAGTGGATCTGTACATGTCTAAATCAACCGCACAATTATAGTCCCCCCCAGGATCATGTCACATGCTGCCACTTCTGACAGTGGTTAGGAGAGCTGAAGCAAGAAGTGAGTTTAGTCTTAGTTCGGGGCACAGACCCTCCCCAGGGTAATGTCCCTTCTCTTCAGTCTACCCCTCACTAGGACATAACGCCCTTCCAGATAGATGATTTTGTGTATTGAGTGAAAGGCAGTGCCAGGTTTAATCCATAAAAGGGCCCCTCTAGCACATGTTGAGTAGGTGGTCACAAACAACTGTCCCTGCCATCTACATCGGAGTCTGGCGGCTTCTTCAGCCATCAAGTGGGTTTCCTGACGCATCACTATCTGCGCGCTAATGCATCTTATGAAGTTAAGTATACTCTAGAATTTGGAGGGGAAGCCCCTGCCCCAAATATTCAAGGATAAAAGATTAACTTCATAAACTGACCATTGTGTGTTAGACATACCTTTGCAATGGTTACCTTCCCCCTACCCCTCCCCTCCCTATCCCGACTAGTCAACAAGCTTCGATCTCCGTTATGTGTGGTCGACCCCAGAGTAGCAAACAACAAACCCACAATTGTAAACCCATTCCAAGAGCGGACTGGCAATGGGCAGTTGCTCAAATGTGTAAACGAACATCACTTCAGTTAGAATGCCGCCTTCAGCTCCTCTGGGGGTACACTCTGGTAGGGGGGGAAGTACTTTCCACTTGGCTGCTAATGACAAGGGTAACTCGTCATGGAGTTCCCATTGATTTCAATGGAAAGTGTTAATAAATGTCTCCAGGGCCTTAGCATCCAAGTGGTTAAGAGGCGTTGGTTCCGTCCCGGTTCTGCAGACTGTGGGAGGGCTGACCAGCGCTCTCCCCAGGTACTTACTGTATGTAATGTCTCTGGGTCTCAAGTACGAGGGAAAGATAAGTTCTCCAGAATTCTGGATTATTATATGATTTCTTCTGCAGAGCATGGGGTGACTTTTGGCATGATCGATTCATTGCTTGCAGTGTCTTTTGAGTCTGATGATTGTTCTTGTTGTTCCAAATATGAACCTGTTGATTTATCCAATTTTTGAGGGGACATGATCTGTGCCACCACTTGCAGAGCTGCTTTTCTATTCTGCTGTGTCTGGGAAGTTGTGGGTTTCCGCAGTATAACCGATTTCTTTGTGCGTCGCTGCCAATTCCTGGTTATGCACTACGTCCCTCGGAGGTCCGGTTGGGGTTTTGGCAGGGGTGCTCCTTTTCCTTATGCCTCGAGCCAAGACCATGTCCCCTCCGGTGTATTGCAGAGGTGAGTGGTGCTGTCCAGGATTCTCCTAACCTTTTCTGGGAAGACAAGGGAGTACTGCGAGCAAGCCTCCTGGACAGCCTTTTTGGCCTCTATAAAGTATGTTCGCTGTGCCTGCAACCTGGCTGTGAAATCTGGGAACAACAATACTTTGCTGTTGCCCAGGGCGTAGGGGCTGTGAGCTCTTACTTGCTGTAGGATCGGATCCTGGTCCCGGTAGTGGAGAAGCTTCGCCAACACCTGTTGGGGGGCCTCCCCAGATCTGGGGCAAGTCCAGGGACTTGGTGCAATCTTTTGAGGGCAAAGAACTTGGAGAGGGAGATGGGGTGCATTTCTTCTCTCTTCCATTTCTCCAAGAATGTCAACATGTCTGTGCCTTCTATTTCCTCTGGAATGGGAACTATCCTGATATTGTTCCTTCGATTCAACCCTTCAGCTTATTCTGCAAGCCATTTCAGCTCGGTCACTGGAGGTGAGGTCGTCCAGGCGCAAAGCCCTTAGTTTGTGTTCTGGTCGGAGGTCCTCTACTCTACCTTCAACTTCTTTGTCAGGCAGCTTATAGTGTTCAGCCTGCAGCAGTCCCAGTCCCACCAAGACTGCTCCTATATCTTGTTGCAGCGCTGCCTTAGTGTCCACAATTGCCGCTGGAACTTTGTCTAGGTGCAGGTGTAGTGTGGGTTCTCAATCCACAGTTTCTCCACCATCTTTTTCTGTGAGCAATGGTGAGGGTTCTTGTGTGTTGGGCTGTGGGTTCCTGGCTTTGCCCTTCTGTTTCTGCATCCTGACATTCAAAGAGGATGTTCTTGGTGGTAAAGAAGCTGCAGGCGTGGCACCGGAGGTTGCAGGAGGAAGAACAGCAACAGCAGAGGTAAGTTGGGATGTAGGGGTCATAGGTGCAACTTCAGTTCAGTTCTCCAAGGCCCAGGGGCTTCGGGTGCAGGGGTGCTTTTGGACGTAGGGGTCTTCTTACCGGAGCAGGTCATAGTCGGGGGAGCCTCTGGATTCACACTACAGGCACCATCATAGAGGGCAGGAGAAGTCAGCCAGTGCTGGGCACGAGGTCAGTATCACTGGGGAGACTTCACTCAGACTCGATCCGTGGTCATTCTGTGCAGAGTTGTCTGGGGACACAGATCTGCTTGGATCCAGAGTCTTTGGAGACAGTTTCTTCTGGACAGGTCCGCTGTCCTCGGGAGTTTAATGTCTGTATTAAAGGCAACAGCCCTCCCAGGGGTTTTGGAGGTTGTTGTTGCACGATAGATTGCAAGGTTGTTTAAGCTGAAGATAGGCTGGTAGGACTGGGGCCAAGGCAGTTTTCTTCTGGCTTCTACTGCAGAGTGTCTCTTCTCTTCTTAGGTCAATGCAGCTTTAAGGTCCAGGTCTGGGGAGCCACCTAAATACTAAATTTAGGAGGCATTTTAGGGGACGGGCATGTAGGGCCAATGGACACCTTACCTGGGGTGACTACACCCTCTAATATTTATCTAGTTTCAGTGCTCCGTCCATCATCTCCTTGTGTTTGCTTTGTTTGCTCTAGGTTGGCAGGGGATGCCCAGATGTGACTCCCTTGCTCACTTTTCCACTGGATTCAAGCTAGCCTTTGCTGATGAGGGGTGGACCCCAAAACAGGTCCCAGGATGCTTGTTTCCGGTCCATGGAAGACCTGGCTTGCAGTTTGGGCTGGACTGTTCCCATGAGGAACAGGGTCAAGACTGATCTGCATGTAGTTGGGTCTGAACTGGGGTGGTGAAGTGAGATAAGTAACAATGATGGATTCAACCCAGATCTGTGTTTGGGGGTGAGTGTCTGAAATGTTTCTGCGCTCCGTCCATCATCTTCTTGTGTTTGCTTTGTACACCCTCTCTTATGCCACCCACCTATGGAAGTGGGCCTAGACCTAGCCCTGATTGGTGGGGTCCCCCCACCTTCAATATGACGGGACTGAAAGTTGTGCTTCAGCTCGCTTCCCCCACCTTAGGGGCGGGGTTGGCAGAAGTGGGCTCACCTCCTATCTTTTTGAATTTTTCCACTGGTTTTCCCAACCAAATTAGGGGTGTAAATCAGGGTCTGCCATTTCCCCTCGCTTGCTCTACTCCTCTTCATCACCTTTTGCTACACAGATGGGCTTCTAATTTATGACTTTATATCCACCTTCAAACTTGATCATAACAATCTCTGAATTTCCTTTGTATTCCATTTGACCTCCTTACAAATCCTTTGCATAAATACACACATTTCTTATGGGTAGTGGCTTTCTAACTTTCTGAATGTAATTAATTATTCACTTAGCTGATAGCTCAAACCTATACTCCAACTTAACCTAGCCAATGAAAAATTAATTCATTTTAATCACAAAGAATTGTCGACGTATGCATGATAAGTTCACCTTGAGAGCTCAAGTATAAAGTCCACTAAATGTAACCACAGAAATGCAAGTTTAATGCATGACAAGACTTTTATATGACAAAAATCTCAACCTGGTTTTCCTAGATTAGACTTACCCACCACCAATAACTTCAACCCTTATCCGGGATAGTAAGTTCTATATCACTGTATGTAGTAAACAATACAGTATAATGCTACGTCATTTGTACCTGTAGGAGCACTTAATCTGCCTTTGATCCAGCTACATTTCCATCCATGCCTAGATGTCCTTTTCATTTGTAGTAATTGTAAAGCGAAGTGATTCTTGTAGAAATACTATTTTGTGCATCAATAAACTAAAATAAGTGAAATGGCGGTGGGTGGGGGGAGGTGGGAGTTGGGTTATTTGCTGAAGTATTTTGTGTACTTTTCTCCAACTGCACTGTAAATGGAAATATTAATCCCCTTTCAAAAACTGAATTTTCAAGTGGATTTTCCACTCTGTATAATGTCCCCATTGTGAATGTCACAGAGCAGAATGCATGAGTGGCGGGCCCTTCTTTTTTATATTATGCATTAGTGTATTTTATGAAAGCATGCTTATGAATTCTTTCAATTCAAGGACCTTTTTGAGGAGGATTTGTTGGGAGTTTTATAGAGAATGGAAGTGACTTATTGCTGGGCCACAAATGCCAGAGTGGAGTCAAGGCGAGGGCTGACCCTGTGCTGGCTCCTACCCAAGAGGAGCCCATGAAGGTAAAAGCAGTGGGGTGGTGGGGCCGGGTGGGGGGGGGGGGGGGGAGGTTCGACATAGGACCAAGAAGGTAATTAAATAAATAAATAATTTTCCCTCCTCGTCGACTGTCGAAATCCCCCCAACCGGCCCCACCGCTCTTACCTACATGGGCATCTCCTGCTCCAACTCCCTAACCAGCTTTCTCAATGCATGTTCATGCCCCTGCCTTGCTCAGTTTAGAAGGATACTGCGTCTACTACACAAGCATTGGCATAGCCAATAGATCTCGCCTTTGGGACCTTTTAAGTGTTTTGTCACATCTGCTGCTTAATCGGTCACACACAATTTTAGTAGAGGCAGCAAGAGTGGTTGGTAAGTGAGAAGTGTTTGAAGCAGCTGCTTTGAGAGGTCCCCATTCTTCTGTACCTGCTGTGTGTGACCAGCTAGTCAGGTGACCCAGATGTTCCCAACTCTAACCAGTCCTTCTCAATCCAAGGCAAAGCTCGTGCCAGCCTAGTTGTGCAGGGTTCCGCACAAGAGTAAAGTACGAAAGATCGGTAAATCTAGCCAGAGGAGTCCTGCCAACTAGTGCCCCACACCCCAAAACATTACCACAACCACTGCTCTACTAGGTGCCCTGGACCACAGCCTTTTGAGTTTGTCATTTCTGTATAACTTATCGGTAACCCAGTATAGGGCTTTGTGGCGCTAGCGTGAAATGAGAAAATGCCTTTTCAGAAGGGCAAACCCATTGCAGATGATGAAATAGGGCCAATCACTTGTATCGCATAATAACAACATTTTTTATAAAGATGAGAAATGTATTTGTATATCAATGATTAAAGACTGCGATGGACCTCAGTGGCGCCTTGTGGCACTTCTGAGTGCTATGTGACCCGAAGACCCCTCTGCGTCACACGGTTGTTCAGTGAATGAATGTTCTTGCCATGTTGCATTCAGCGTGTGACGTAACTGTGGCTCTTTCCCCACAGCACAGCCAGTAACTCCCTGGGAGCACCCCCAGCAGCTCCCCTGCGGTCCAGAAATGGTTGCTTCCTACCTCCAAGCCCTCCGGGATAATGGTGGAGAAGGGATCGGACAGCTCCTCGGAGAGGGCCCCGGCCTCGCAGACCCCGATCACCCCCTCAACAACCACCTGAGTAGGGCGCAATTTCACGAAGAGCAGCAAGGTGGCTGCTGGGGTGTCTGGAGCACGGGAGGGGGAGGGGATTGTGGGGTTCAAGAGGGGGACTGCAGGGTCTGGAGTGTGGGGGAGGGCATTGGTGGGCATCACAGTGAGGAGGGAAAGGATTGTGTTGTGAGACCGAGAGGTCTGGAGGGTGGGGGTGAGGAAGGCATCAGTGGGAATTACCTTTAAACTTGGGGTGGGGTGGGCATGCAAAGTGACCACAAAAGATCAAAGTGAGCACCGAATGGTCTGGAGGGTGAGGGCAGACATGGATAACCATCACAGTGCACACTTAGTGAGAGAGTAAAGTGCATTAAGGTGCATTTGCAGGGTGGAGCAGGCAGGAGATGATTGCAAATTAAGGTCCCGTAGGGGCACCCCAAGCGTGGGGTGCCCAAGGGATCAGTGCAATGTGTGAAGGTGGGGGTGCGAGGCTTGGGCATCTGGAAGGTGGGTAATCCAAGGGATCAGTGCAGTATGTGAAGGTGGGGTGTCCCAGGGCTGGAGTCGGTGTACCAGGCGGGTGGATGGCGTCCCCCCACTTATTTTACCGGGAGCTCGATAACTATAAACTGCAACTGAGTGCAAGCCACCTTTCGTAACGTCACTTCCTGTAGTGACTTCAGCGTCCCCCCACTTCTTTTTTTAGGACTTGTGGCCTGGGGTGTCCAAAGGATAGGCTGGCCAGGGCATGAGGGTGAGCGAGGGAGGGAGGTTGGTCCTAGGCGAGTGCCAGCAGATACTGAGTGTCAGGTGAAGCTGTGATGCAAGGTGGAAGGGATAAGTGAGTGTCAGTGTATGGAAAGGGTGGGTCTGCAGGGTGTGCTGAAAGAAGGGGTGCATAGCTGTTGAGGTGGGGTGCTTCTGGGTATTAAAAGGAGGGCGGCAAAGAAAGAGTCTGCACTATAACAAGAGGCCCTATGATAGCTAGGATGTTTACTGCATGTTAGATGCATAGGTGATCAGTTCTTATAGCTTTGTGTTACCCACGTGCCCGAGTTTATTTGTTTCTGCTGCAATCACTTGATTTTGTATAACCCGCAATAAAATCAAGTACGTTGGTCCTCATTCCAATAAGGCCTGCATTGGAGATATGGGCTCAAAAAGATGATTAGGCCCAATAGGAATTAAAAGTACTACAAAAATTCAGCACCTTTTTACCATATAAAATTCTGCACATTCACATTGTGGCTTAGAATGCGGCAAATATGATATTATTGTGCCATTCCAGTTGTAAAACCTTGAATAATGCGGTAATAATCTATCTGCAAATGTGCTGAATTACCTCCCAAAAAAACAAGCAGAATAAAGGCCATTGAATGAAATCACTTGTGACCAGACGAAAACAAGCGTGGGCACGTGGCGGCACGAGTGGGGCACGCGCAGCTAAGTGCCGGCAAAAATTAAAGCAGCTGTAGCGTCCCGCGAGTGGTGCGTGCGCACTCGTGTGAAATCTGACACAAAACAGATGGCACACTCCGTGCCGCTGCTCGTAACCACAATCCGTAGGACTTTTCACACTCGCAAGCGTGTGAAAAGTCCAGAGCGATTCCAAGAGTTTGTTTTCCTAGAGCAAGGCATGCGCGCTGCGCTAGGCTCAACCTAAAAGAGGATCCCTAGACCCATCTTTGTTTCCAGCCTCATCCCAATCACTAACATTCTCTCCTCACTGAAACTTGTGGAGGGAGTGGTGCCCATTTAATTCAATCCTTATCTGGGATTCTGCGATATTCTGAATCACTTGGAATCAGGATGCAGACACAATGAATAGATGGTTAGTTGTGGAGGGCGAATCTAAGAGTTTTCAGCATAATTTATTGTTGGGCGGATGGAGGTTAAACCATCGATATGGTGGAGTACTTTACTCTCACCATCCTGAGTATCCTCCGCCTGTGAAATTTAGAGATGTTCGCTAGCCTAGTGGACATCTCTTAACATTGACAGAAACCACTGTCACAGTGGTTCCTGTCAATGTATTGAAAGAATAACAGACAGCAAGTCAACATGACAGTAGGTCCTTCAAACTTCTAACATGTTTTGTGTTGCATTCGGCAGCACACATGGAAAGACGAAAAAGCCTCACAGGATTGTTTTTGTACAGGAAGGTGCGCCTTCCTGCTCAAAAACAATCCTGCATGCAACGGAGGCACCCTTACACAATGGTGCAAGGAAGCCTTCGTTGGCACTAGGCTGTGAAAACGATGCCAGTGCAAGGGGAAATGACAGAAATGCGCTGTATTGGATAAATACAGTGCGTTCATGCCCTCTCCCAGTGAGGCAAGGCAGAGCAGGAAAGAGCTGTGCTGCACTGCCCTGGACCACGAATTCATGGGGTTTATTGAGGGCCAGAACACTATGGGCCTCATTTACTATAATTTGATACACAGAAGTGCAGCAAGCCTTCCTGCTTTGATGATGTGCAACAAAATAAAAGAGCAGGAATGCCGTATATCTACAAGATATGGTGCATTCCTGTCCTTCTCCCCTGCGCCGGGTAACAAACAGCAGCCGTGCTCCAACGCAGACACCCTTTTGTTGCCTGGGTTGGAGGGGTGATTGTTGTTGTGCAGGAAGGCACGCTTTCCTGCACCAAAACAATCATTAATGGCAGTTTGATATGTGTTGCAGAAAGCAGCACACATAGAAAGAGCAAAAAACGAAGAGAAATAAAAGTATTTTTCCTCTTTGTGCCACTCTTATGCCCCCGCCCCCCGGGGAGACGTAGGATTCTGATGCATTCCAAGGTTTACAACACTTTTTAAATATGGGAATGTGTCAGGTCCCATGGATGTTGCGTGAGAACACCCACAGCAACACCCATGATGCATGAAAAGGAAATATATTTACAAGGCCATGAAAAGTCAGGCAAGGCAACTTTATGTGACCTTGTAAATATGGCAGGCACATAGCACCGCTGGTGCATCTAAAAAATGTATGCGTCAGTGGCACAATGGGCTTGTAAAGAGGCCCTGAGTGAGGAGAACTTGCTCAGCCATGCATGTTTCCATCAGAGTATTGAGGAAAACTACTGTGGAGACAAAATATCGAAGCCAAATGAAAATATTGTGAAAGTAAGTATGTATGGGTACGTATAGGTTTATTAAACTCAACGTTACACATATACGCCTTCTGACTTTTCTGGTGCTTGTACCTATAATAGGGTTAGTTGCCCCAGCAGGATAGACTACATTTTGGCTGATAAGAGACTGTGGAGATATGTGTCAGATATGGCAGTTATTCCATCTATCCATAGCGACCATAACCCACTATCCCTTAGCTTGTGCAACCTGATAAATGTTATATTGCTTAGCAATAGATTAACAATGGCGACTAGAGAATTAGTACCCTCGAATTGCAAAAGATTCATTAAATGGCATAAATTTGCAATTAACGAGCAAAAGACAAATGCCCTGGGGGAGATCGTCAGAGATCAGACCGAGAAGCTCTCTGCACTCTGTACTGAAGATCCAGGTTCTGTCCAGGTTAACACGGTCTATGTGGAGACAATTGATAGGATGGCCGCTCTCTTCCTTGACGGACGTGGGGCAAGTCAATTGAAGTGTAGAAAGACCACAGCTAGGTGGTATAACCACGAATGCAGAGGGGCTAAGTCCAAACTGATTTGTGCCATCAAAACCCGAGATCCAACAGAGGTTCGTTTAGCCCGAGCTGTGTACAGGCGCGCACTATTAGTGGCAAAGAGGGCTTGGGATGATTCCCACTGGGAAGAGCTAAAACTGGCTAGCCAGAACAGGAACGGTGAACGATTCTGGGCCTTAGTAAGAAAAACTAATGACGGTGGCTTAGATCTATTACCTAATTATATCACGGACAGGGAATGGTTCGATCACTTTAGGAAACTCTACGCCGGGGTAGGGGCTCCCGAGAACAGCGAACTGACAGCAGAATGTATACTACCCCTGTACGATACACCCTCATTTATTGATCCTATAGGGCAGACCGAGGTTGAGTTTGCGATCAGCAAAATTGTCCCAAGCAAGGCACCGGGCCAGGATGGCATTCCTGGTGACCTGTTCCGTGCCAGCCTTAAGCAATGGGCCAAGTTCTTCTCCCTCTTGACTAATTCCCTCCTCCTTGGGTCTCCAGTCCCAAGCTCATGGAAGGGGGCTGAAGTGATACCTATTTACAAGAAGGGGCCAAGGGGTGACCCTGCCAACTATCGTCCGATCAGCTTGATCGACGCTGGTCAGAAGGTGGTTGGCAGAGTCCTTCTGGAAAGGATCCTCTCTTGGGCAGAGGAGAACAATATTATCTCCCCCTTCCAGGCAGGTTTTAGGGCTAGTACAAGCACTGTAGATCAGGCTTTCAGGCTGGTATTACTCCATTGGAAGTCAGTCTCGATCGGTAAGGGCAGTTTGTACTTGGCCTTTATCGATTTGAAGACCGCGTTCGACCTGGTCCCTCGAGGGCGCCTGTGGGCGGTTCTTCATGAGATGGGGTTTCCTTTGCCCATTCTGAACCTGTTGCCCCGCATGCACGATGGAACGTATGCATGCATTCGGTGGGGCACGAAGGAGCAGAAAACTGCAAAAATCCCGGTGAACAGAGGTGTCCGCCAAGGATGTGTCCTGGCGCCGACCCTCTTCTCCTTATTTGTTAATGGGGTGGTTTCTTTTTTATCTGATATTAATGCTGATGCCCCTAGCTTGGCCGGTGTGAAAGTCGCCGCTATGCTTTTTGCTGATGATTATACGCTACTAGTCTCCAAAACGCCCATGGGGCTCCAAAAATTGTTGGATCGGTTCTGTGTTTTTTGTAATTTAAGGGGCTTGGTTATTAACACTTCTAAAACCAGGCTCCTCTATTTTAATCCCAGTAGAAAAAACCAATCGCCCGCTCACACTTAATGAAGAGCCATTGGAGCGGGTTAAAATGTTTGACTATCTTGGTATTAGGATATCCGACCAACTTAAATGGAACTCTCACATTGAAAAAATGGCTTTAAACCACAAACGGGTTGTGGGCGTCATAGGCAGGGAGCATAGATCCTCAGTATCAAGACCCATAGCTCCCGCTCTGGAGATTTATTCTGCAAAAGCAGTAGGCAGTGCACTGTACGGAGCAGAGCTCTGGGGTTTTAATAACGTTGATTCCCTCACAATGGCGGAGAATACATTTTATAAGGAGCTTTTGTCTGTCCCTAGGAGCACCCCAAGCAAACCCATCCAATACGATCTTGGACGCAGATCTATTAAAGATCTTATAATTCTGCATCCGCTTCTCTATTGGGCCCGCCTGTGGAGCACACCAGAGTTAGAGAGCTACCAGTACCAAGACGGCCTTAAAGAAGTGATGAACTTGCAGGGGTCTCACAAAATTGCTTGGCTCTCTAAAGTAAAGGAGCTCCTAATGGCCATTGGCCTGTGGATTGTTTGGGAGTCCGGTGCTTCAATATCTAAACTGGAGGTTAAGCGGGCATACTGGTTGTGGGTCGACGCCCAACAATCTAGAGCGGATAATCTAGGTAGACTCACAGACGAGTTTCGTCTGCACAAGACAGTACCCTTGCTTGAACCCTATATGGATTTCATTAGAAAACCTAAAGATAGGGCCTTATATATCCAGTTTAGAATGGGAACTTTACCAGTCCATGAACGCACCTCCAAATGGAGACCCCCCCATCAGACGCTTGCCACCTGCCCACACTGCATCGCTGAACTGGAAACTATCCCACATGTCTTTTTTGTTTGCAGTGCCTATAACAAGCCCAGATCCAAATGGCTAAAACCAGTCTGTCGCCTACTTGAGACTAGAGGTTATGCCCCAGCATTAAGAATTTTACAGTCCGATCCCAATACAGTACTGGCCTGCGGGGTAGCTACATTTCTTAGCTGAGCGTGGGTGATTAGATTCAAAGCTATGTGATGAATTTTTTCTCAGGCGATCCCCCGTTTTTTAATTCTTTTTCTTAACTAACTCAAAGCTGTAAATGGTTTAATGCTGTTTTATCTTGTCTTTTTAATTATTTATTAAGTGTTTTAACTAATAACATGAATTGTATTTTTATTGTTCTGTGCTTTTAAGATATTTCTATATCGAATAAAGCTTTGATTACTTTACTTACATATATGTGTGCCTTATTGCTATAGAGCTTCAAGGTACCTAGTAGTGGAATTAAGATTAGCAAATCCATAACTGCCTGTGTGCAGGTACCTTCAGGAAATTTTAGAGCTTGATGTTTATGCGCCACATTATTTTTTCTCGATATTTTGCCATACAATTCCCTTGGAAGGTGGTGGCCGAGGCTTGGTGTACATCTAGCGCCCCATCCGGCAACCTGGTGTGAATTAGGTTTCCCCCACCTTTCTAGGCCTGATATGATAGAGTGCACTGGGCACATGGGGGATGAGTCTACAACTGTGGTGCACTATTCATGGATATGTGGATATACAACATTTTATCTTACTCCAACTGCTGCTCAGCCAATTGCCGTAAATTAGCCAGTGTCCTCAGGGCATCCTGCCCTGGCCCAAATTCTCCAGGTTTCTCCTGAATTTTGGGGGTCCCACCGATGTTCCTTGTGGGTCCTAACCTTACCCTCTCCTCAGGGGAGTCATGCAGGTATTTACAATGACATGCACTCCACTGAAGCTGTTCTTTTGGCTCTCCTTCCCTGTTCTTGCCCCACGGGGTTCCCTCCCCTCACGCGCCGCAGCATATCGCCACCTACTAAAACCACCTCAGCAACCCACAGCTGCTCCGCAGTGGGAGCTGCAGCCGCCTCCTTTTTTCTTGACATGCAGACAGAAAGTGTTGTCGCTCTGTACATGCACATTTCAACTCATTCTTTGGAGGAATTGCCACCTACGTCACCCGCTAGGCTGCACGTCACATGCATCATTCCAAAGGGAGGGCGATCCCTTTCACTCTACGCATGTACCAACTTTTTAGCAACCAGGAATGTTGCTTCTCCCAGGCATCAGCAAGCAAATGGAACAGAGGTGCTAGAAGATGCCACAAGTGGGATTGAATTTCCACCAAATGGGAAACAGCTAAATTGAAGATTGTTAATGGTAGGAATCAAAAAGTCCAATCCGAAAAGATATTTTCAACCATAAATGTATGTTCATAACTGAAAGTACCTCATTTACACCTGCCCGGAATTCAAAATAGATTGTCTTGTAGGCATAATTCATTTACTATTGTGGAATCCTCAGCCTTAAGTGTTGAGAAATCTATGGTAGTAAATGCTGCAAAGGGTTTGCTTTACCTGGTAAGTCTGTGAGTGCCGACACACATGCACGCTTAAAGGCATTCACAAACTCCTGGAAATGGTTTGAAAGTTCTCCTCCTCCAGGGTGGGAAGGGAAGCTGAATTTGCCTGGGGTATATGTAAAAAGCTTTTTCCATGCGGAATAATGATTTGCTCACGGAAGAAAAAAATTGTGTTTTTGCACAATCCGCTACCTTTCTCAATGAAGGGAATTGTACACTTGGTACTATCCTGCATAGAAGGAACAGGCAGTGTTAAAATAATGACTGTGAGATAAGTGGGAAAATTATATAAAGACCACACACATCTTCTCAAAGAAGCACCACATTTTTAGGAACAAAGAGAAAGCCTAAGATTAAAAACAAGGCACTCTCAGCCATTCTTTAACCGCATGCGTGCGGCGGTAATTTTTGCGCTGTGCGGCTTTTTTCTAAATACCGCGTTACATGACGAGCTGAGCTCGTCATGAGCATGCGAGCGGTGCAACTCATGATGAGAGATGTTTGCTTTTCCATGCTGCTGAACACTGAAACTGGATTCCAAATGAGTTGACCAAATAAAGGAGCATAGGGCTAGATGGACGAAGTATTTTTGCATTTGCAAATGGCCCGATTCAATGAATCGGCCCATTTGCAACCACAAAAAATGCTTTTTGCGATGTACACTGCCCAATTTGCATTTCGATAACTTGTTACTGAATTGCAATTTGGGTTTCCTGATTTGGTATTTGGAAGGGGTGTGTTGAAGACGTCCCTTTCTAATGCCGAATTTGAATGGCATGTACGAATGTTTTATGACCAAAATGCGGCCGGAAATCATTTGCAAGTTACTGCCAATGGAAAGTTGGTGGTAACGAATTCACAAATGTGAAGGGGTCCCTAAAAGACCCGTTCCCCTTTGAGATTGATTGAAAACATGTTCAAACATGTTTTCTAAGAGCAGGCGATAGTCCACTGCATACTCTCAAAAAATGAAACTTTCAATTTTCATTTTTTTTTGTAAATGAAGAAAAATGGCTTGCATTTTAAAAGAAAATAGGATTGCTTTATTTAAAAGAAAATAGGATTGCTTTATTTAAAAGCAATCACAAACATGGTGGTCTGCAGGCAACCGTCCCCATGATGGCAGCAAATCATAATGGGTCACAAACTGCAACCTACCACATTAGTATTCATGAGGTAGGCCTAGTTGTGATCCACTACAAATCACTAATGAAACTCAAAACATTTTCAAACATTAGGAAGAGCAATTACTTAATTGGGATGTTTTTGCCTTAGACAGTGCAGTGTGCAAGCATTCTGACACTCTCAGTGTGTGTTGTCAAGTACCCAGCTGCAGCCTTCATGGAGACTAGGGGATCCTCTACCCATCCAGAGACTACCTATGTTCAAATCTCTTATTTCAAGCTTCCTTTTGTCGGAGTTGTGGCCTGGCTGAAACCAGGTGTGATAATTCAAAGGGGCCTGCTCACCTCGTGAGCAGGCCCAACAGCAAACCATAGGAGGAGCGAATATGTAGTTTGCCGTGCCACTTCACATGTTCCCCAAAAGAGGAATCATATTATGGAGCATTTTAACTTTTTTAAACACTAATAATAATAATAATAAAGAAGTTTGTAGAGCGCTATGGCTGCGCCATCCCGGCGTGTCCCCGCGCTGTAGGACTGTGGAGCCAAAAAAGACATAAGAGCTAACCAGCAGCAGATACCAGAACCCAACTAGCATGTAAACAAGTGAGTTTTTAACAGACAGCGAAACTTCCTTTCTGTTTGCTCAAGACGCAGGTTAAGTGGAAGTTTATTCCAACTTATGGCAGCAATCACTCTGAAAGAGCGACCTCCCATTTTTGCCCTCTTAAATCGATGGGTCACCACAGTGCCCATTCCACAGGACCGAAGTGCTCGCACTGGCTCATATCTGGTGATCAAGTCAGCCAGATATGGGGGAGCCTTCTGCCACAAGATCCGATGACAAGTCAAAAGGGCTTTAAACAGTATTCTTTTTTTAACAGGCAGCCAGTGGAGGGCCGCCAGAGCTGCACTGGATGCCGCTCTTCTGGGGAGTCTGAGCACAAGCCGGGCTGCCGCATTTTGTAGTACCTGAAGCCGCCCAATGCTTTTACAGGATGCTCCCAGAAAGAGGACATTCCCGTAATCAATCCGGGATGTGATCAAGGCCTGGGTCATCGTGCGTCTTGCCTCCAGGGGGAGCAGACCAGGGTTTTATTTAAGATCTTGAGTACCCCAAAACACTTTCCGACCACCCGCCTAATATGCGACTCATAGGAGAGTGTAGGGTCTACCCAGATCCCTAGATTCTTGGCTTCGACGCACGGAATAGGTGCTACCCCCAGACACTTAGGCCACCAGTCGCCAGCCCATTTCAGTTTATCACCACCTACCACCAGTACCTCCGTTTTTGAACCATTCAGCTTCAGGCAATGATTGTCCATCCATACAGCTAATGCCTGCATACAAGCTCTAAAGTTGTCTGCTCCACCTGACGGTACTTGGGAAAGGGTGATCAGCAGTTGAGTATCGTCGGCTTAGGATACTATCTCTACGCCAAACGATTGCACTACTTCTGCTAAGGGGGCCATGTACAAGTTAAATAGGGTGGGACTCAGGGCCGAGCCCTGAGGCACCCCCTGATCCAGTGCTATTTCAGTCGATTGAAAAGAGCCTCTCTGGACCTGGAAGCTTCTGCCGGTCAGGAAGGATTTTAGCCAGCCCAGCGCCCGACCAGCCACACCACCTTTGTTCAGACACTGTAGCAAGGTGATGTGTGCTACAGTGTCGAACGCAGCACTAAGGTCAAGCATGACCAGTGCCATGGTGTGCCCTGCATCTGCACCCTGCCTCAGTGTCTCTGTAGCACGCAATAAGGCCGTTTCGGTCGAATATCCTGCCCGAAACCCTGATTGGGAAGGGTGTAGGAGTTTAGCCTCCTCCAGGTAAGCCATCAATTGTATGTTAGCTATCTTTTCTGCTATTTTAGCGGTGTATGGCAGCAAGGAAATCGGTCTCAGGTTGTCAAGCACTGAATGACTGATATTGGCCTTCTTCCTGATCGGCAGAACTATCGCCTTCTTCCAGCTAAGCGGAAGAGTCTGGGAGCTAAAGGAGACTTCAAGGACATGTCTCAAATAGGGCTCTAAAACCTCTAGACTTTCACCCACCACCCTAGGGGGGCTGGGTCTCGTGGGGATCCCGACTTAACACTGTGACATATCCTACAAAGCTCCATCGATGTGGGTACTGTAAAGCACTCTAATCTCCGCTCAGAGTGCCTAGCCTCCCTCGTTTCAACAAAAGTCTCTCCCCTTGCCGGGCAGCTTGAGAAGGACCTGTATATGTTTCTAACCTTGCTAGCAAAGAATTCTGCCACTCTATTACATTCCATGATAGAGTCAGACTCCGGGGCATTGGAGCTGGAAACCGCAGAGATCTCTTTATAGATCTTAAAAAGTTCTCTTGCGAAGCATTCCGCCTCACTAATTCTAGTTTTATAGTGTGAGGCCTTTGCTTCCCTCACCTTCATCTGATAGCCCCTCTGGGCAACTCTATACTCATTTTTCTTCAGGGTAGAAAAGTCCCTGCGCCAGCTCCTTTCAAGCTTCTTACGTTCAGACCTAAGGGCCTGCAAGTCTGTCGTATACCAAGGGGCCGACTTTCTAACTCTATTCCCTTGCTTACCGGTGTACAGCGGTGCCACCGTATTCAGGGCTATAAGGATACTATCTTCTAGATTTTTATTAGAGCTTTCACTATCTGTTCCTCCCGGCATCCCCCCTTCACGTAACATCTCATTAAATGTGGACCGGGAAAAATTCTTCCACTTCCGGTAGGGATAGCCGGTTTCACCCCCCCTCAACAAGTCTTCTGCCCCAGCGACACCGATTTCAAACGAAACCAGAGAATGGTCCGTCCAGGGAACCGGGCGTGTGGCTTTCGTTGTTATACCCTCCCAACTGGCAAACACCGGATCCAGTAAATGACCGTGCGTGTGGGTGGGGGTAAGATTTTTCAATTCTAATTGGATGTCCTGTAGGTCTTGCTTAATCTCCACAGCCTCTTTAAGTTGGACATCCTCAAATTGAATGTTCAGGTCTCCTAATAACATAATCTTACTACGCCTAAGCGCCATGTGTGCCACACAATCTAGCAGACTCTGCCTATAGTTACCAACACTCCCTGGAGGTCTATAAAGAAGAATGCCAGATATATGACCCTGGGAGCCGGTTTGTAGCCCAAAACTACCGGCCTCACAATTCTCAATCGCCAGAGGTTCAAGGGAGCACACAAGGGGGGCTTTCGTAATTATTGCAATTCCCCCACCTTTCCCTATAGGTCTATCCACTCTAGTCATACTATAGCCAGGAGGTAATGCTTCAATAACCTCTGGGTCCGAGTCCGCACCCAGCCAGGTTTCTGTCAGGAAGAGTATGTCCATCTTCTCTTCCAAGAGAAGATCCCAAATCTGCAAGCCGTGTTTAGGCAGTGAGCTGCAGTTCAGTAGACCCCCCTGATAGCTTCTTACTCCTGATTTACACACCAGTTCTCTCCTAGCTTTAAAGGAACAATGGGGACATTTGCTGAATGAGGTAACCTCTAAAGTATGCCTACAGCAATCCGCTACCACGGAACGTAGTGCCCATAGTTCATGTCTAGCATAGCTTTTAGGGGCCAGAGGAATTTGGCCAGGGAGTATGGCCCTGTGCCCTAAACGCCCACGGACAGGCGCAGACGGGCTTAACTTTGGCGCAACTTCAGCGCGAAGTGGGCGCTCCCGCTGTGCTCGTCCGCTGCGCTTCCTCCAACCAACACACATTTATACAGGGGGTAGTGGCAGCTAGAGCGCTGACCTGCCTGTCTGCGGTGAGCCCGGAAGTGGTGGGCTCCTCCTCACCCTCCGCAAGCAAACGCCCACGATGAGCGCGGCGGAACGGGGCGGGAGAGCAGAAGATAGGTGACCCCCCAGGCTAAAACCCAGCCCCAAGTACAGTGCACACAATATAAACAATATAAAATGTCCGTAAATCGACACAATATGTTTTAAAAAGTGAAGCCTTCGCACCAGTAAAAAACACAATGCACTTGAGTATCTTAGCGCTCTCAGTCAACGCAGGATTGAAGAAGCTGCCAGCACAAGCGGATAGAGCCTGCCACTGCCACCGGCAAGCTCTTTTCCACCCCGCGCCTCGCTCCTCCTAGATCTTAAGTAAAGAAAACACACAGCGCAGCCAGAGCGCTGACCTGCCTGTCTGCGGTAAGCCCGGAAGTGGTGGGCTCCTCCTCACCCTGCGCAAGCAAACGCCCACGATGAACGCGGCGGAACGGGGCGGGATAGCAGAAGGTAGGTGACCCCCCGGGCTAAAACCCAGCCCCAAGTACAGTGCACATAATATAAACAATATAAAATGTCCGTAAATCGACACAATATGTTTTAAAAAGTGAAGCCTTTGCACCAGTAAAAAACACAATGCACTTGAGTATCTTAGCGCTCTCAGTCAACGCAGGATTGAAGAAGCTGCCAGCACAAGCGGATAGAGCCTGCCACTGCCACCGGCAAGCTCTTTTCCACTCTGTATGAAATCAATATTGGCCTAAGTGATGATTTATACTAATAATGACAATTTACAATTTACAAAGTACATGTTATTAGATGACTATCTATGTAATATAGAATGTGTTGCTTTGGATGTACGATATGGAGCTTTCTTCGGTTCGGGGTTCGATGGGCCAAGACAGTTGCTGATCGGACTTCAAGCTGAGGAGGCGCTCCTTGTTGTGGGTAAAGCTATCTTAATAAATTACATATTCATTAACTGAAGTAATGACTTAGTGAATCATTACATTTGGCAACGATTGAGAATTCTATCGCTTCACCCACCGACCCATGCAGTTCTTTTTAAAATTTCTGCAGTGATACGACTTAATCTCGGAGTGCACACCTGAAACTGAATTTGTGCACCAGGGACTGATTTCGAGACAGTGCCTTCGACTCTACTTATGACATCGCCTGGTTCCTGCGACGCTGTTCGTTTCCTGAGGTTACGGAGTTACGGTAGGACCAGACTTGGTGAATGACTGGCGAGCTTATGTCGACAAGCACTTTTCTGTTATCAGGAAAAGACTTGCTTGTAAAGCTGACTTTACGTGTAATCGCATTAATGGGCCTGAAGTCTTTGTAATCAGAGACTTTTGTTTGAGCTGGCTTAACTGACTTGCTTTGGCCCGCGCCGCAACCGTGACGACTTGTGTGTTTCCATGATAATGTCTACGCCTATTTTTTTCTTGGTTGCTGACGCGCATTTATGATCGTACGCAGAACAGCGGAGACTATGTTGTTTCCATAACAACGTTTGGTGCCTTAATCCTGCTAAAGCACGCGCATGATCACACGTAAAACAGTCAGAGCTTTGTGACAGCGATTGGTGGTTTAATCTTTTAGAGCACGCGCAGGATCGTGCGTAGAATATTCCTGTCTTCAAGGGAATAGCTAACGCGATATTCAAAGCGCTTCCATTTAAACTGGAGGAATGTCATATTTCCAATGATTTTTCAACAAAGGTGTTGAAGATTAGAATTAACTTCACTGTGACACACACACCTTAAATTTAAAAGGATCTGTTTGTAATAAGCGTGACTCAGTAATATTCTTAGTTTCAAACAACAGTATGATCATCAAAGTTTGAGTGTTTCGGTGATACACTCACCACTTCTAGCTTCTACAAGTACATTTAAATTGAGAGTTTTGGTGATACACTCACCACTTCAAGCATCTACAGGAGCACTTTAAAATATGTCTTCAGCTCGAGAAATTACTGAACCTCCTCCATTCTTGGATAAACCTGGTAAACCAGTTATGTTATGGACAGAGTAGTTAGGGTAATTTCAGAACCACCTAGTGGCTATCGATGCTTCTGAATATTCTTCTCCTCGAAAATTTGCTGTACTGTTTGGCAGTCTGGGCCTAGCGGCTCACTGCATTTTCAATAGTTTAACGCCGATTCCTCCTCCTTCTGTTCAATCAGGAGACAGACAATGGGATGTTTATTTATAAGCAATTACTAGATTTTAAAAACTATTTGAGGAATCTCCGAATATTATGCTAGAAAGGCATAATTTTTATAAACGAAAACAGAAGTAGGATGAAAAAGTCGAGGAATACATTTCCGCCTTGAGAGTTTTAGCAAATTCATGTGATTTCGGTCCGCTGCTGGATAATTACATCAGAGGCAAATTTATTTTTAATTGTTCTTCATCTAAAATTAAGGAAAGAATACTTATTTGTAAAAATCCTCCACTTTCAGAATAGACTTGGCATTAAGCATTGAAAGATCTATAATTTCAACTAAAGCGATGCTACCGGAATCTAGTCCAAAAGTAAACATGATTTCGGAAGAGTATAATGAAGATGGTTTATATGCAGTTGGTTCTAAAGATAAATCCACGAAACCTGTACACGCTAAAGGTCAAAATTACTGCTACAGATGCAGTTCTAAATTTCACATCAGGAATTTTAAAGGCTGTCCAGCTTTGAGTAAACGTTGCTCTATTTGTAAAAAGATTGGTCATTTTCAAAAAGTCTGCAGAAGCCAAAAGAAACCTGTGAAGATAAGCAGCGTGGATATGGAAATGTGCTCAGAGTCTTTGGACAATCTTTTATTGACTCTTGATTTTGAGGATGAGCCAGTACAAATTAAGGGTCCTTTGTGTGTGTCTACCATCAATGGAATAGAACTGGAAGTCATGGCAGACTCTGGTTCGCCTATTACTATCCTTCGAGACTCTACTTTTTATGAAAAATGGGGCAAAGATGTTAGTTTGTTGGAAGCAGACGAGAATCCGAAAGCCTTTGGTGAAAAGGATATTGATATGTTGGGGTTTTTCATGGGCAACTTACAGGTGTTGAACAGAACAATAAGTACAATTAAGGGGAAAAACATTGTGGGGTGGAAAGCCCTAGCAACAATGGGACTGTATTTAGTACCAGGGGATGAAAATCCCATAAGAGCAAGGGAGTTATCTATATGCAACGTGAATGAATCAAAAATTTATCACAAGGATCTGTTAAATGAATTTAAAAGTGAATTAAAAAATGTATTCAAAGACAAAGTGGGCATAGTGAAAGGTGTAAAACATAAAATTAGGTTATTACCTGGTGCATCTCCTGTTGCATATAAGGTCCGTCCCATGCCTTTAAGCGTGAGAGGTGAGTTAAAAAAAATGTTGGAAGACGTGTGTTCCCAAGGTATAATACAACCCACAAAGTCATCTCAATGGGTCGCCCCTATCGTTGTAGCTCGTAAAAAGACCGGCGAAATAAGGTTATGTGCTGACCTCGGGGTCTAAATAAAAACATCATGTTGGACTGTCACCCCGTACCCAGAATCCATGAACTTTTGGCAAATTTTGGGGGGGGGGGCAAATGGTTCTCGTTAATCGATTTAAAGTCCGCCTATCACCACGTTCCTTTGTCGAAAGAATCCCAAGAGCTGACAACCTTTGTTACACTGTTTGGGGCTTATAAATTCCTGAGGCTTCCTTTCGGTCTAGCATCAGCAGCCAGAGTCTTTCAGAGACTTATGGATACTATGTTTAAGGATCTGAAAGGGGTACAGGCGTACTTGGATGATATTTTAATATTCACTGAAAGTTTAGAAGAACATAATATATTGGTAAAAAAAATTCTGTCTATTTTAGGAGAATGTGGCATGACGGACGGTCAGAGAAGACAAGTGCAAGTTTTGAGTGAATGAATTAGAGTACTTAGGGCTCACAATATCGGAATCTGGAATTAAACCAACATTTTCAATGGTCAGGGCTTCGAAAGAAGCAAGTACACCTTGTGATAAGGATTCTCTGCGCTCGTTTTAGGGGCTAGCAGAGTATTACACAAGGTTTGTGATCAATTATGCTCAAATCATGGAACCACTTCGAGTGCTACTAAAAAAGGGTCAGAAATGTGTGTGGTCCAGTGAGTTGGATGCAATTTTTACAAAGGTGAAAGAGTTGATTGTTTCGGCACAAGCCCTCCACGTCTTCCGAGATGACTGTACTTCAGTCATTTCTGTGGATGCAAGCATAAACAGTTATGGGACAGTTTTAAGTCAGCAAGTTAATGGCAAGGAGCAAACAGTAGCTTTTGCTTCAAGATCACTTAAACAGTTTGAGTGTCACTATAGCACTATCAAACGAGAGGCTTTGACCTACGTTTCGGCGGCACAATAATTTAAAATGTATATTTAGGGACGTAAATTTGTTTTTTTTTCAGATCACAAACCTCTTTCTTTTATGTTTAGCAAGGTGGCAGGTAATAATTTGTCACCAAGGTTAACCAGACTTATGTCTAAACTCCAAGAGTATAACTTTGAAATGAAGCACATTCCCGGAGGAAGAAATTTTCGGGCGGATTGCCTATCAAGGATGTTAATGGAAAACGGGGGCGTGGCCAGCAGCATGGCCGATTAGACGTGCCTGCACGGAGCTCCGGCCGAGCCGACCACTTATCCGTCTCTACATATCCCCCAAGACTAAGGAACAGCACCACACGGGAGCCCTGACACCCGAGTACATGCCACGGGCTGCTGCGGTGGTGACCCGACGCGGAACTCGCCTGTGAGGAAGACAGCTCCGGAATCTGCCAGCACCCGTAATGGCGCCCGCGGCGCGAGACGGAGAGAAGCGCGCCTGACAACCCGGCGTCCCCTGGCGCGGCTGCCCCTGCCGGACGGCGGCTCCACGGCCTGACTGGCCGTTTGATCAGCCCGCTTGGTCTTCCCCGGGAGGCAGAAGCCGGACCGCGGTGCTCGCCGGCCGCCTGACCCCAAGATGGCGGCGGCGTGATCAGTGAAGACTGGTGAGGACGTCCTGCCCCCTGCGGCCCCCATCCGAGACGAGCTGAGACCGGGCCCTGCTACGGAGACGGCGAGGTGGACGAGCCGGGTGAAGGTGGCGGGACCGAGGTCTGGGCAGCGCCAACAGCGGGGCACATCATCAGCCACGGCGGCCGCCTTTACCAACATGGCGGCCGCGAGGTAGGAGCACCCGGGGGTGAGACAGCACATTGGAAAGCCGCAACGGAACGTCGTGGCCTGACCGGCCTCGCGGTGCTGGGAGCCCCGACGACTGCAGGGGGGCGGTAGCGGCTGGGAGGCGCCTGAAGACTCCTGAGGTGGGGTGCCCCCCCCCCCCAAACTGGGAAGTGCGCGAGCCCTCACCGAGCGGCGGTGGAAGCACTGAAATAAACCGCCCGAGGGACGTAGTCAAGCGGAGGCCCTCTGCAAATCTCGGCTGACCCCGACGCAAGACCGAGCCCCACTGCTCCACGGAGGTAGAGGGCATATCGAGGAGACCCCTCCACTGGGCTGTGCAACCATGGGAAAGAGAGACATGATCCCCAAGGCCACGAAACAGGGCCCTATGGACAACTTTGCGGCCCCGCGTCCTCTGGGGGAACAACAGTCCGTACAGCCGGGCGCCCGCGATGACACGGCCATGTTGCTGGAGGCCATACAGGCGTCTAGGACGGACATCCAAGCATCACGGACGGCTCTGGAAACCAAAATTGGAGAGGTAGGGTCCGAGGTGACGCTACTGCGACAGGACTTCAGGAACTTGACTGAAAGGGTCACGGAGGCCGAAGCGAAATTGACTGACAACGAGGAATCGATCACGTCTCTTAAGAAAGATATGGCGGAGCTGCAGGCCTCTCACCGTCAATTACTCTGGAAGGTGGACGATGCCGAGAATAGGTCAAGGCGGAATAACCTACGCTTTGTGGGCTTTAGGGAAGGAATTGAGGAAAAGAGTATGGCCACCTTCCTTCTCAACTGGCTGAAAACCACCTTCCCGGCGGCACGGTTCTCCCCGCGCTTCATCATCGAGAGGGCACATAGGGCACTTCTGGCCAGACCACCAGAGGGTGCCAGACCGAGACCAGTGATAGCGCGGTTTCTGAACTTTGCTGATCGTGATCTGATCCTCCGTGAAGCCAGAAAGATGGGAGAGATCCGCTTTGAAAATACTACCATAATGATCTTCCCGGACTACAGCCAGGAGGTCTCGAAACAGCGCCGCTCTTTTGACGCCGTGAAAGCAAAACTGAGGTCCCTAAAGATTCCGTACATGCTCCTCTTCCCGGCCAAACTCAAGGTCATCTATCAGGACAAATCCGTTTTCTTTTCACACCCGGAAGATGCGTGGCAGTGGCTCGAGGAGCGCCCCATCCTCAACAGCAGAGAGGCAGCGGGCCGTGAGGCACAAGACAGGTTGCTGCGTGAACGGCCGAGATGGGAGAGACCGAAACCTCAGAGACGGAAGACACAAAAGACTCAGCAGGCGACACCGGCTACACCATATAGGCCACGAGGCATCCACGACAGGGGAAGGGGCAGGTCGACGTCCCCGGGCGGCGACTCAGTGGCGGGCTCAAGGTTCAGCTGCCTAAGAAATGGAATCCGTTCTGAAGGAGAAGATATGGAAGAGACGGTTGGCCGCGCATCCGGCGGAGAGGAGGAGGACAGCAGAAGTGACTCACTGCACCCGCTGGCCATAGAAATACAGCAACTGGAGCAAGAATCTGCAGGTCAAGAGACTCATATGGACACACAGGACTCACTATCTTGAACAGTGGTGCACCGAAATTGGGAAGAAACGGCGGCTCGGCGGAGCAGTGCAAGCAAGTTGACACACCCCCTCTACTGTTCTTTGTGTTTTTAGTGCTGGTTATTGGTTAGTGAGGGTGGGTTGTGTGGGAGGGCGACAGGCCTACTCCCGTGGATAGTTCAATCCCTTATGGGGCTGCGACTGGAAGGGGAGGGAGGTGGGGAGGGGGGGAGGGGATGTGCGGGGCTACTTGTTACCTCATGTTGGGGTTGTTGAGGGGGACGGGGGGAGGGGGGAGTTTAGCAGAAAACAGCAGGGTTATGCCAACACCTACCTGAGGTCTATCCTACTCGAAGGTCCCGCTCAGGGGGGACGCTACGTTGCAAGATGGCAAGTACACTAGATATCCCACACGGCACTGCCTCAGGGAACACGGTGCTGACATGGAATGTGAACGGCTTAGGGTCCAAAATTAAGAGGGGTTTGGTTACAGCCTACCTCAAGCGACTGGCACCTGATGTTATCCTTCTCCAGGAGACCCACCTAAAGGGGAATCACTGTGCGTTCATAGCAAGGGGGCGGTACACGGTCCTGGCGCATGCAGGCTACACAGCGGGCTCCAGGGGGGTTGCGATCCTTATAAACAAAGCAGTGCCGTTTGCAATTACACGCACCTGGCTTGACCCGCAGGGCACATATGTGGGGGTTCAGGGGATGTGGAATAGACGTAGATACACGATCCTGTCAGTGTACGCCCCGCCCAAGTTGCAGCCACGCACACTAAAGGCAGTCTCCGCCATCTTACTGGACACGGCCGATACCACACAAGTGGTGGGGGGGGACTTTAATGAGGTAATGTGCACCAGGCAAGATAGATCAGGGACAACGCGCACAGGGGGTCACATAACAGCATTAGCGCGACTCATGAACACCATAGGCCTCACTGATGTATGGAGGTGGCTTCATCCCACACACGAAGCATACTCATTCTACTCCGGGGCACACAAGGTCTTCTCCAGGTTGGACTATGTTTTTGTATCCCGGACAGAGATTGCAACAGGAGACCTAGCGGAATACAAGGCGAGAGGGATCTCCGATCACTCCCCGCTATTTGTCCACCTGGGGCGGGGGAAGGGAGTCAGGGAGCCACAATGGAGGTTAGCGGCATGGGACATTCACACGCCGGAAATACTCCGGGGCATACGGGCGGACATTAGGGTCTACATAGCTGAGAATGAGGGTTCTGTGGAATCTGGCGCTACCCTTTGGGAGGCGATGAAACCAGTGCTCCGTGATCGCATCCAGAGTAGGCTGGGGGAGGCCAGGCGTGCGCAACAGGGCAAGGTGGCGAGGGAGGAGGCGAATGTCCTGGCCTTGGAAATGGAGTACCTCCAGCAGAAAGAAGAGGTGCGCCTTAGACGGCTGCTTGACGCGCAGAGACAGTATAGGGAGTTGGCCACAGACGAAGCACGCACCCAGGCTCTGGCGACACTACACAGGCTCTACGATGTGGGCGACAAGTCAGGTAAACTCTTGGCTTGGCTGAGTAGGAGGGAGCGAACGTCGCGCTGGGTGGACCAGGTCCGGTTGACCGGAGACAGGAGGGTAACCACTGATGAGGGCATAGCGGATGCCTTCGCATCCTATTATGAGGACTTCTACAGGGCCAGGGACCTGGGGGACTGGGGGGACGCCCAACAATACATGGGTGACATGGCGGTGCCTACTCTGTCCACAGAAGCGAGTGCGACCTTAGAGGCGGACTTAACCCTTGAGGAGCTATCGGAGGCCATAGCGGCGATGAAGCCGGGGAAGGTTCCGGGGCCGAATGGCTTCCCGGCGGAATTCTTTAAACGAACTGCAGACTTGTTGCAGCGCCACATGAAAGCCCTCTTTACCGAATCATACCTGGCGGGGGCCCTCCCTCCGGACCTGGACCTGGCCATCATTGTGCCAATCTACAAAGAGGGGAAGCCTAGAGATGACTGCTCATCCTACCGCCCGATCTCACTGCTTAACATTGAGACAAAAATCCTGGCCACAGTTCTGGCCCGTCGCCTGCGACAAGTCATCCCTGAGTTAGTGCATATGGACCAATCTGGCTTTCTCCCGGATAGGGCGACTAAACTGAACCTCCGTCGCACCCACAATTGGCTGCAGGAGGTCTCCAAGAGAAGTGAACCCCACTGGTTCCTCTCCCTGGATGCAGAGAAGGCATTCGACGCAGTCCACTGGCCTTTCCTGATGGCGACCTTACGAAGGTTTGGATTTGGGCCCAAGTACTTGAAATGGGTTCAGCTCCTCTACTCGGACCCGAGAGCGAGAGTACGAGTCAATGGGAGGCTGTCCCGTGAGTTCCCTATAGAGAGGGGCACACGTCAGGGCTGTCCACTCTCCCCCCTCCTATTCACCCTCACCATCGAGATCCTCGCGATACGAATCAGACAGAACCCGACGATCAAAGGGTTCATGTGGGGGGACTCGGTTGCCACGCAGGAAAAAATATCCCTGTATGCCGACGACGTACTACTGTTCGTGACGGACCCAGCCGCGACTATCCCGGCACTGTTCAGAGAGCTCGCCGACTTTGGGGCGCGAGCGGGACACAAGATAAACTGGCACAAATCGATCCTCTACGATCCACAAGGCCTGGAGAGGGGAGCCTGCCTGCCAGAGTCACTTCTGCACACTAACGACGGCTTCCTGTACCTGGGAGTCTATATAACGTTAGATAGGAAGCGCTCTTTCACTACCAATTTATCCCGCATTATGCTGGAGGCCACAGCTGAGATGGACAGGTGGAGACAGCTCCCGCTCACCTTGCTGGGGCGTGCCGCGCTATATAAGATGATTATCCTCCCTAAGTTTCTCTATGCGCTCCAGAATGAGTACTATCCACTGCCGAATAAGACCCTTGACACGATCCACGCTGACCTGCGAGCCTTCCTGTGGCTGGGGAAACAACCGAGAGTTGCACTCTCCACCCTGCAGAGACATCAATACAATCGGGGGATTTCGCTCCCCAACCTCGAGGCCTACTACTGGGCGGAACATCTAGCCCCAATTAACGAATGGCTGCACGCTGCAGCCGACCACCCTACATACGCCTTGGAAAGGTCCAAATGGTCAAGTAAAACTATACTACATTATCTGTATGGGGAAGCGATGGGACAGCAGTTTCTCCCTGCCACCAGGATCACGTTAACGGCCTGGAATAGGGCATCCAGAAGAATGGGCTGGGACAAAAGGACCACTAGACAGACGCCTCTCTGGTGCTGCAAATGGCTGAGAGAGCTCCGTAAACTGAAAGGGTTTAGAAGGTGGGACGACATTGGCATCTCCACAGTGGGGGATGTGATAGCACGGGGAGACCTGAAAACATTCCAGGCTCTCAAAGACGAATTTGGCCTGCACAACACCCAATACTACAGATACGCTCAATTGAAACACGCATGGAGGGCACAAAACATTACACTTTCTGACCTTCCTGAATACGCTCCATTAGAGGGTAGGCTGCTCCAGGAACAGATAGGGAGGGGGGCGGTGTCCCTCACTTATAAAACCTTGACCAACAACACGCTAGGGGATCTGCAGGGGTTACGAGCTAAATGGGAGGCAGATGTGGGGGCCATGGAGGATATAGACTGGGAGCTCGCCCTCATGCATCCCCGGGAGGTGGCAATCAAGTCGAGGCTCCGTCTCATTCAATTTAAGGTGCTGCACAGATCATACTTTGACAGGGTGAGGCTATTTAGGATGGGTAGAGCACCTGACACGTCATGCCTTAGGTGCCGCCAGCAGAATGCGGACTTCTTCCACGTGCTCTGGGGGTGCGCAGTCATACAGGACTACTGGGAGGAGGTGTTCCTGGAACTGGGGGAGGTGCTCGGGGCGGACCTTCCACGAGACCCTAAATTGGCACTGTTGGGTACGACCACGGAAGTAGACCTTCCCCGCCCCTCGATCATCTTTCTGGTGTTAGCACTAGTGGTGGCAAAACGGGATATCGCACGGCGCTGGGGGGCGTCGGAAAAGCCTGACTTAGAGGAATGGAGGCGTGGATTGGATCTATACATGGCGGCGGAGAGAGTGACGTACAAAGCCAGGGGCTGCCCCAAAAAATTCCGGAGGGTGTGGGCCAAGTGGAGGCTATACCACGGGTTGGAATAAGACATTGTGGACTGGTATTGTGCAGCCTGTGGAACCTTGGTCGGGATAGCCTAAACGGTGGGGTTGTGTGCTTGGTCACTATATACTGAACTGCCCAGTTCCTATGCTGGGGACGGCCAGGAACACCTGAGCGGGGGGAGTGGAGACCGGGAGGGAGACGTTGGGGGGGTGGGGGTGGAGACCTGCTGTGTTACGGGACGTTTCTAGTTTATTGTTTTCTTTTCTGTGATTGTTTCGAAAGCAAAGGTTCTAATAAGGAATACTATGTCTCACAACATCAGAAAAGTTGCGTGGCTGTCGGCTAGAGTGGAATGTTGACGCTCTAACGTGTGCTGATCCTTTGTATGTGTGATCCTTCTGATGCAACAATAAAAGAATTTAAAAAAAAAAAAAGGATGTTAATGGAAAAAGATGATGAGGATGATTTGATAGAAGAGTATGTTGAATGTGTGGCGGTGGTAGATGCTATTGATGAATGGAGTTTGACGATTTCAGAGAATGAATGGAAAGAGGCTAGTTTAAAAGATACAGTACTTTCTAAAGTAATGGAATTTTCAACTCAAATCTGGCCTGATACAAGGAATTTGACTAGAGAACTGAGTAACTTTTTTTTTTTTTTTGAAGACCTTTATTGATGTTACAGAGATAAAACACAGCTTTGTGCCTACAACCTAATGGATCAGGCCGGCAGCGTTAGTGTATAGATCAAGCAAACTCCACAACCTTGGACAGGGAGCCAGAAGTGTACACAGCATGTCGCCTACAACCCATATGGGCCGGCCGCGTTGTCTGTTATTTAAAGCTGCAAAATGAGGCGTAATACCGTAGGCAATTTATCAGTCAATATCAATTCTTACACCATTGAGGTCTCATGATTTTCTTTTTGTTGCGCTCTAAACATTAACAACAACTCATTACAGAACTGAGGCGGTCAGTCCAGTTCCCATGTGGAATCCCCGGTCGGGGGGATGTGGTAGGTAGGGTCCCCTATCGCCAAGTCCGGCGTGGTGTATCCCTAAGCAGTGGACTGAGTGTGCGTATGATTGCCTACCTTTGGTGTAAGGGCCATTCATGTACATTCCACTGGGGGGGGGCGTGGTGGGGGCTATGTGTATAGTCTGTGCCTGTCTCCAGGTATGGGGGCGATATTCCACCATGATGTGCCAGGACATGCGCAATCCGTCAGGGAAAGTGGGGGGGGGGAGGGGGGAGAGGAAAGTGGGGGGGGGGAGGGGGGGAGGAGGATAGCTGGGTCAAATTCCGACGTCAGAGGTTCATAACTCCGTCTCTTGTTCGGTCCGGGATTGGTCTGAGGGTATCCATATATATTCATATAGTGGCTCCAAGGATCACGCGTGAAGGAGCATTAAAGGCCATACTTCCCAGCTAGGGTTCTTCTAGCGGGTGGGTGGCAGGCGTGCCGTGGCGTGTCACGGCGATTGAGAGGAGGCGCCGTGCATTCCACAGGGTTGCCCAGCTAGCCCAGCCTCCTCCCGGTCTTCAGTACCAGCTTCAGCATTAGATTGGGCCCGGAGCAGATAGGCGGAAAGCGGGCCCCATAGATCTTTGGGTCGCGATTTATGTGGTAGCAAGTCGGCATAATTATGTAGTTGGTCCTGCCAGGTTGACATCGTTGCCAGCCATATTTTGAATTTGGGGGCGCGTCCCCGGCCCCATCTGCACGCCACATGGCGTTTCGCAAGTAGGAAGCCCAGCGCAGTGAATTTCCGGTATTTGTTATTCGCTGCAGTGGGGAGCCCTAATAATGCAATCTTGGGACAGACTTCTATTTCCATCCCTATCATTGTGGATATGGCCTCATGCACCTGCGCCCAGTATAGCGCAACTGCTGGGCATGACCACGCCAAGTGCATAAAGTCCGCTCCTGCTTGTTTGCATCTGGTGCAACGGTCATCATCGCGAAGACCAAAATGGCACAGCTTGGCGGGAGTGTAATAGAGGCGGTGTATGAACTTATAGTGGATCAGTCTAAGGCGAGCATTTCCCGTCACAGAGACTGTATGGGAGCAGCTGTCTTCCCATTGTTCGTCTGAAAGGGGAGGATCTAGGTCCGCGTCCCAGTCTCGTCTGGCTCGTAGCTCTGGGGAAGCGGAGGACACATACGCGTGTTTGTAGAGCATGGAGACTACGTGTTTCGGGGTGTCCTGTTGAAGCAGTACATGTAAGGGCGCAAAGATCTCCGGTTCATCCGGGAACTCTGGTGTTACAGATTTGATATTCTGTCGGAGCCGCGTGTAGAGGAATGTGTCCATAATAGAAGGCGTGTGCTCCCCGAAGAGTTGATCCTTTGTACGAAACTGACCTTGCACGTATAAATCTCCCCATGTAGAAAGGGCTAGTTTGGAGAGTAGTTTACGGCCTATTTCCTCTCATGCAATACTCACTCTAGGGTCATTCGCAAGGGTCATGTGCGGGGAATACATAAGGGTCACTCCCATACGTTCCGCAATTCTACGCCAGGCCCGTACGGTACAATCTACCGTGGATGGGTCTCGATCCGTTACACTGACTTCCTTGTAAAGATACCCCGAGAGAACTGAGGAACTTTGCACAAGTTGCAGATGAACTTTCTGTAAAGGATCACATCCTTTTAAGGGGTGATACATTTGTACCTACAACAGAACTGAGAAATACTATTGTAAAAATGGCACATAAAGGACATTTGGGGGTTACCAAGACTTGTATGAGAATCAAAATACATTATTAGTGGCTCTGCATAGATGCGCAGGTCAGGGCAGTGGTAAATAATTGTGAGGAGTGTTTACTGTCAGATAAACACTGGAAAACATCATCATCTCCACTAAATCCCACTCAATTTCCCGGTTCAGCATGGGAAAAAGTGGGATTGGATTTTGCAGGTCCTTATAATGTTTTACCAGAGGGAATGAGGTACCTCATTTTAGCAATAGATTATTATTCAAAATGGATGTACTATAAATTTGTTGATGCACCGGATTCAGATAATACCATCTCATTTCTGAAAAAGGTTATTTTTCTTAGAAGGGGCCCCTCATGTTCTTGTCACAGACAATGGGACGCATTTTGTGTCAGAGAAAATGCGTACGTTTTTAGATCTGCAAGACATTATCGGCCAGATTCATCAAGCCGAAAATGGCTCGCAAAGGGCCAGATTCTGAGAATCTGGCCCTTTGCGAGCATTATTTTTGCATTTGGGATTCATCATCCCAAATGCAAAAATCGCATTTCTAGAAATCGCAATTTTGCGAATAATTGCATTTAAGGAATCTCAATTAGAGATTCCTTAAATGCAATTCATGAACCATTTAAAAATTGCGATTTCACAATCTTGGGCCGCTATTTACCGCGAAGTCAGACTTCGTGGTAAATAGCGAAAACTTAGAAAAATGCACTTTAGTGCATTTTTCTAAGTTGTATGTTAAACACACACATGTCCTTTGGACATGTGTGTGCGCAACACCAGTGTACATGAGCATTTCAGGGGTGCTACAGGGTGTCCTTTGGCCACCCTGGCACCCTTGAAATCGCATCCTTATTTGCGATTCGCTGATTGCTAATCGCAAATAAGGAATGACTCCCCATTCATTCCTATGGGCCTTTAGGCCCATAGGAATGAATGGGACAGCCATTCCTTATTTGCAATTAGCAATTAGCGAATCGCAAATAAGGAGGCAGTAGAAATTGCTATAGTTATTGCGATTTCTACATGAATCCCGTTTTGCGAGTCTTTAATAGCGATTCCTTAATAATCGCTAGTAAGGACTCGCAAAACGGGACTTTGATGAATCTGGAGGAATGCATTTTAAAGTAGCACTGTACTCACCTTCTTCTAATGGGCTTGTGGAAGATGGTAACAAGATTATGGAGGAAGGGATCCAAACTGCTATTGCTTCAGGTCTATATGTAGGAAAATTCCTCGAGGAGAAAGTATGGAACTACAATACATCTCCCCATTGTACCACTGAGGTCACCCCTTTCGAACTGCTAAGAGGTAGAAAAACACACTCTACTATATTTCCCTCTTGGTTAAGCAAGAAAAGGTACAATTGTTGTAAAAGAAGGGTCTGACATGGACATGTTAAACAAAGTTAAAGAAAAACTGGATCGTATGAAGGAAATCTATGATAAAAAAAATTGTTTAAGAAATTTGGAAATTTCAGTTGGTGATTGGGTAATGATTAAAAAAAACATTTAAGGTTTCAAAAGGGACTTCAGTTTTTTTTAATCCAGTTCAGGTTAGTAAAGGCAGTAAAGGAGCTGCTTTCTTGTATGTGAAAGGTTGGTGGAATAAAAGACAATTGGTGAAAATGTCTCAAGAGCAAGCCAAGTTAATTAGTAGCAGGAAAGACAATTTAGATTCTGAAAGTTGTGGGTGGACACATTGGTTACAATCGGATGTGAAAACTGTTCCTATTCCCAGAAATGAACATTTTGATCCGGTTAGTGGATCAGTCCCTTCTTCATTTAGTCGTAGTGGCAGGTTGAGGCGAGCACCTGCTAGGTACAATGAGTTTGTTGCGTACTGATCTGTTTTAGGATAAAGGGGGAGGTGATGTCATGGGTTATCTATTTGCTTTGTTTTACTGTGTTCTAATGTAGTACATGTTATTAGAATACTATGTATGTAATATAAAATGTGTTGCTTTGAATGTATGATATGAAGCTTTCGACGGTTCGGGGCTCGATGTGCTAAGACAGTTGCTGATCAGACTTCGAGCTGAGAAGGCACTCCTTGTTGTGGGTGAAGCTATTTTAATAAATTACTTATTTATTAACTGAAGTAATGACTAAGTGAATCATTACAGTCAGGCTGCAAGTTTAAGTTAAGTTAAGTTGAGTTAAGTTCACTGGGACTTGGTCCATTATCCAGTGCTGCGAAGTCCAGGACAGGTGGGCCTCACAGCGCTCCATCAGGCTGCAAGGTCCAGGTGTGGGGCCCGCAGAGACTTCTGGCCATTATGAAGTGCTGGGAGGACCAGGGCAGGCGGGCCCTGTCATTGGCCTTGCAGCGCTATACTTCTATTCCACAGAGGGGCTAGCATGTTTCCTTCCCAACCCAGGCCACCAGTGCTAAACTTAGAGGGCTGTCTAGTAAGCGCAGCTAAGTGCAAAACACCTGATAACCACCCACAACAGAAAGCTCTGTGGCCCCTCTTTTCATGATTGTAGCAGATTACCTGCTCCGTGACACACTTTGAGTCCCCCACTTATGTCCCAGGGGCTGTAAATTAGCCATTTCTTGTCCATCTAATTACTTGTAGGAGAGGTTTTATATACAGTTTTGACACCAAATGGTGAGTGCTGACCCTTGGTCTTGTTAAACAGAGCAGTGAGGGTGGGGTGCGGAGGCAGACAGAACGGAAGTGCTGTAGCTGGACAATGTTTCCCGATGTAAAAAAGCGCAACACGCTATCAGCCAGCAGCCACGTCATCTGTCTTTTCAAATGTAGAAATGGCAAGCAACTTCATTGATATGACGAGTGGAAAGACATTGAAAAACCTACCCAGTGTGATGTGCAAAGGAATAGATGAATTCTGATGAACTACTCTCGTCAGGGCCACCCTTTATCCGTAGGCCTCTGCCCCCAATCAGTGCCTAAGGAAAAGCAACGAGGGTCCCTAAACACCCCACTTTTCTGCTCTTCCTGTTGATCTCTGAAGAGATCAAAATGCAACTGTGTACGTGATTGTTGAACATTTTTTAGTGCTACTCTGACCCTTTTTAGGGTTGTGCTGGTGACAGCATGCACTACCATCTGTGTCTTGCTTGCGAGACACTGTTGTATACATAAAAGGGCTTAGAGTCTGTCCATTTCTTCTCATTTGTTGATTTGCATGGCACTCTGATCCACCCCACTCAATTCAATCCACCTCACCCCAATCCACCTCACCTCAATCCACCCCACTCCATTTCACCCCACCCCACCCCACCCCACTCCACCCCAATCCAGTCCAGTTCACCCAACCCCATTTAATCCACCCCACTCCAACCTAATCTAATCCATCCCATTCTGTCCATCCCATCCCACTCAAATCCAATCCACTCTACTCTAATCCCCCACACTCTACCCCAATCCAATTCACCCACCTCGGTTCAGTCCAACACACTCAATACAATCCCTCCGGGCCACCACCCTGCAATCCACCCCACTCCAGTCTAAAACACCCCACTCCAGTCTAATCCTCCCACCCCACTCCAATACATCCCACCCCACTCTAGTCCAACCCGCCCCACTCTAGTCCAATCCACCCCACTCCAGTCTAATCCACTCCAATCCAATCTGCCCCACTCCAATCCACCCCACTTCAGTGCAATCCAATCCATCCCACCCCACTCCAGTGTGGTCCAATCCACCCCACTCCAATCCAATCCACCCAACTCCAATCCAATCCACCCACTCCAATCCACCACACATTAATTCAATACACCCCACTAAAGTGCAATCTACTCCTCCCCAATCCAGTCCAATCCACCCCTCCATTGCACTCTAATTCGCCCCACTCCATACCACTCTACTCTAATCCAATCCACTTCAAAATCACCTCATCCCATTTCAATCCACCCCCCGCCAATCCAATCCACCCCACCCAGTCCACCCAATTCAATCAACCTCACTCCACTCAATCCAACTCAAGCTACTCCAATCCTATCCAATCCAGTCCACCCCAATCTACTCCAAATCAATCCACCTACTTCCTGAATCCACTCTAACCCACTCCACCCGATTCCACCCACTTCATTCTACGGAACCCCACTCTATGCCCCTCCACTCTATGGCACTGTACTCTATGACACAGCATTCTATGACACTGCACTCTCTGACACTGCACTCTACGACACAGCACTCTGCGACACTCTACCCACTTGTATGACACTCTACTCCCCCTACGATGCTCTACTCCAACAAATCCAGCCTATCACACTCTACTCCCACCACTCCACTCAAGGACACTCCATGCCACTAACTTGTAACCATGCTGAGCAACAGCCACACTGGTGTACAACATGGCAAATATACAGTGCCAAAGCCAAAAACTCTTATATGCGAGCAGTATTGACTTTGCCAATGCTTGTTAATTGTGATGTTATTCTGAGCCTTTGCCGGAAAATTTAACATGAAAAGATGCACACAACACATTGGGTATTAACGCAGTGATGAAACGCACAATACCTATGTGGTGGTGTGTCAAAGGTATTTTTAGCTGTCATTTGATTTCTCACTTACTTACTTAGTACGTGTTTCATTCCACTTTTTCTAAGGAGTTACTATTATACTATTTAATGACACTCAGATAATGGACCTAGGAAGGATTATTGTGCCTTGCATAGGTTCAAACTCCTGATCTGCAGTTATACAGCCAGAGTGCAGCTCACAAAACTATACTGCTATCACCTATGAACATAGTAAGGCTTTTGCTTCTCTCCACTCCAGGCTTTGTTTGTCAATAGATTAACTATCCAATCCTCGGCCAAATTATTAGCGACCACACACAAAGACTATAGGCCCTGCACGTATTTAGCCTTGTTTTTTGCATGTACTGAGCACAATCCCACTATACTGAGCGATCAGAAGGAAGATGGACATTATGCTAGGGGTTCCTATTGGCCTCGCATGTAAAGGGGTAGCCATGGGTTGGCAATGATGCTCACTAACTCATTCCTTAATCCCCATCTTCAGACATTGGTTTTGGTACATTGGTAAGATGGCAGCCAATTTGAGCTTTCCTTTTCAAGAGTTTATCTGTAGTGTTGTGAAAAGCAGACGTTACTGTTACCCAGTTTAAGGATACGTTAATCATATGCTGGACAGCAGGTTAAGTGAGCATTTAAATAGGTGTACTTATGAAATAAATTCTACATGTAAAATGAGAGGTCTGAACTTCCATGCCACCCTTATGTCAGCTAGCCTTCTCGAGGTTGCACACTGATCATAACAGAATTAACATTACCCCACAATGCAGGGGTAATATCCAATGCTGTGTGATCCACAGCAGCAACTTGGAAGCATTTCTAATTTATTTTTATAGGATTTTAACTTTTCAAGTGTGGCTTACTTCGATGTGTCCAATTAACATACTGTATGGTATTGTAGCATTTGTATAGCGCTTACTACCCATATGTGATGTGCTGAAGCACTTACCAACATAGATAGCAAGCTGCAATATGGTGGGTGTGTAGTTGGAAGGGTGTTGTTTTGTTTTGAACTTATGTGTAATGTGCTTTTATGTTGTGTGTGATGACCAACGAGTTACGGCTTACGGTAAGGGACACTGCACCAGGGGATGAGATTAGTGAGGTTATATGAGAGGTAGACTCACAAACTGTAATTATAATAGGGAATATCCAGCTTAGCCACAGAAATAGCGGAATGCTGTGTTCCTGTACCCCAAAAAGGGTAGTAATCACCGAAGGCCCAGTAAACCACATGGCGACATGTGCCAGGCAGCAAGGGCTTTCAGTGAGTAAAAGATGGCAAAATCGTAATTGGTGACATAAGCAGTATCCACGCACTATTTCATTTATTTAGAAGCAGAGATAATGCTTAATGCTAAAAAAAAACACCTGAGAAGGAGGAAGGAAGCTGAAGAGAAATCAAGCCTGGCAAACTCAGCAGAAACAACACAAACTTTAAAACATCCAAATTCCACCCACTGGCCCGTAGGATGCCAAAATTTTGAACAGGAGTTCACACCACAAGCCTCTTTCAAGCTACAAAAGGAGAGCAAAATCAGACAATCACAAGTTGGACAGACCTTATTCGGATTGAGGCCCAGACCCCAACCACACTGGCACCCTACACATAGAAGGGTGAATGACAAAGCGTTTGGTGGATTTCTTTCCTGAGAGCATAAGACCAAATTAGTCTGCCTCGTATTGCCTTGCTGGCATCACCCCTCCATGCAAGTCCAATATTTTACTTGGATCCCAGGGACCCTTGTTCGTTCTGTCTACCATGTGGAACATCCTCATGACCTTTAACAATTTGTTCCCAGAAATGTTTGCCTTCATTATTAGTAGTGAATGCCATTTCAAGGTAATAAAGGCACAATGTGAAGAAATTAGACTGCTTCCATTTTTTGTCTAGGAGAACATCATGGCACGTATTTGTAGTTCTCAATTTTTTCAATCTTGGCACTGCTCTTCTCTGATCCAACAAGAGTATGCTGTTCCTTTTAAAGATGGTCGAATAAGTGTGTATAGGTACAACTTTTCATAGGAGGAATATGCTCAAATAGCAGCAACAACCCTCACACACCTGTATGGGTGTCCTGCTTCTTCATCGGCAAGCTCCTTGTCGTACCAGCACTGCAATGACCGATGGACACCCACAAGGGGCACTTTACCAGATATCTTTTTATAGAATTGTTGGATCATTACATATAGTCGGGACTTGTATGCTCGACCTACCTGCTCCTAGTCGTCCCCCCTTATAAAATAATTCCTCTTATCTGTCCTGAGAGCCTTGTGAAAAACACTTTTTGTGTCTCCACAAGTTAACTTTACTTCTGATCGCCAGTGTTGTGAGAAATATCCTGATCAACTGTTTGTATTAGGGTGTAGGCTAAACAGGGCACTTTCTACCAATAACTTCCAGATGAGTACAGGACATGATACAAAGATGGCAAATTTATTTTTTTCATATTACTGCCCTACCCCCATTTCTCTCAAGTTGGATGACCACATAACGTTGGTAATGTATACAACAATAGGACTATCTTTTTATGGCAATTGAAGGATTTTCATCAGAATCCTGCCATTCTGCCACTACCACTTTCCACAACTCTGACACCATATGAAAAACCTTGGTATGAAAACCCCTTAAATCTGCAGCAGACCTTCACTTTAAACATACAAATATTAAATTTTACGTAATGAATCAATAGCAGGGAGCCACCCAACGAAAATAATCTAGAACTTTAAATTTAATCTACATATGTTTCACTGTAATTGTATTTTTATGTACTTATCAGTATACTTATCTACTCATTGTCAGATTGCAATGTTTCCTTGTATCTGCTTTTTATAAGAAATGTATAGTTCCTCACCTGGCTTCCATCCCGTGAGGAGAATGTATTCATTCTGTATTCTACAGAACTCTGCTGCCCATTTTTTTGTTCTGGTCTGTGATTCATGAAGCTCTCAAATAAGAATGAAAAAGGTATACGTATCTGAATTCAACTTTATCTAGCTACACCCTGTTGCATAATTTTTACCATTGATGCCATTCAAGTTATTTTCCGCAATTCTCTCAAATGATCATTTTGCACTAATCTGGTAACAATCACGTTGGAGTAAGAATAGCCATCCTTGGGAGACCTGCATCTAGCGTTTCCATCCAATGTGACTAATGAAATCCACTTAATAGAGTTTTTGAATAGATGGACGTATTTTATTCGGATATTTGTCTTTTAATCCATGTTACTGATATCAGCACTATGGGGTCTATTACAATAGAGGGTGGATCGCCACCGCCTGCATGGCGGTGGCGATCCACCCGCCATTATCTACCGCCCGCCTCCCATTTCCCCCCGCCATATTACGATGGCGGGGGGACCCCGGCGGATGGAAAGACCGTCTGCTGGTTTTCCGCCTGTCGATTGGAAAAGGTGGAAAAGGGGCTGAATATGGTGGCAGTGTCTGCAAGACACCGCCATCCAGATTACAATTCAGGTGGAGATGTGCCTTTCCATGGTGGCTTTGCCACCATGGAAAGGCATGTGGTCCCTGATTTTGGGGGCCCATTGAGGGACCCCCTGGTGTTGGGGGTGCACATGGGGGGGAGCCCCAGAATTTGCATGCACAACGTGGCAGGCACCGCACGGTGCTGTGAGCACCGCCCACCACAATGTTGTGGATGGAGGATCCCACCTCCACCGTGGCGGTGGCATCCTAATTGCCGGTGCGGGACTGCCGCACCACTGGTGGCCAGTCTCAGCTCCGCCCACCATCCTAATAGTCTCCTTTGTCTCTTCAGCAATGACAAAGAAGATCTATATTCCTGTGATGTTGGTTTTATATGATGTCAGTTCTTGTAAAGTCACATGTAAATTGGAGGGGCCTCACATCTTCCCTTTCGTCCAGGGCCCACAAGTCCTAGGACTGGCCCTGTATAAGATATACAACATTCTGGATTTAAAGGTGCAGATGCAATTACCAAGATCTTACCAAGATGCAACAAATCACTCAAAACAGAGGTCTTGTCTGATACCCTCTGATACGTCCCATGGGCGTCTAAGGCATAGGCACTCAATATGGGTTTGCGTTTAAGCCATATGGATTAGGTTTGCAGTCATGGGCTTCATGTTGCAGCCATCGTTCTCTTGTGGTTCCAAGAGCCATATTTTTTCATTTAAACCATGTTGTCAGAAACCATCCATTCATCTCATCCCCATTTGCGGACCTGATTCACTAAGGCCTCCGCACTCGAAGCGGAGGTCCCGCAGTCGTGGAGCAGTCTCTGTACTTGGGGCGGAATATCCGTAATGAGAATTCTCAGTGTGGAGATTCCACCCCGAGTGCGGAGACTCCCTCACCACTGTGTGACCTCCGCTACGAGTGCGGAGGCCTTTGTGAATCAGACTCTGCATGTTCTCATTGAAAATCTCCTTATTCAGCCATGGCTTGACTATGGGGAGAGTGTTCACTTGGAGGCATCTGAGTAGGTTCTTGATTGCCTACAGCTGTTCCAAAATTCTGTTGCAAGGCAGTTGATGGATCAGAGGAACTGCAGCCATATTTCCCTTTTGCTATGAACTTTGCACTGGCTCTCAGTGAAAAAGAGAGTTCAGCTCAAGGGGTTCACCATCATGCATAAAGTTTTTTTTTAAAAGTATTTTTATTGAACAATACAACAGTTCCACTTAGGTACACAATACATAGCAGTTTGTGATGCAGTTTACTTTCCCCATTATGTCGGGAGTATTAGTGTGTCCGTACAATAAGGGCAGAGATCTTACATAGTCCAACATAGCATACATGGTGTCATTTATGCGTCTGGCTCCTCACCCTACCCGCCACCAGGGCCGGACTGGGAACCACAACCAGCCCTGGCAAAGTGCTCGCACCCCCAACCCCCCCCTCTCGGGGTGCCGCCGAGCTCTTTCCCGGGGCCGGTTTTCGGCCGATTTTGGAACAGGGCCGATTTTGCAGCTATGCTGCAAAAACGGCCCTGCAACAAAAACGACCCCCGGGGCCCAAAACCGGCCCCACCTGTGCGGCGCTCCGGGGAATTGCCCGGTACCCACTATGGCCAGTCTGGCCCTGCCGCCCACACCTCATTCATCTTGCATAAAGTTATTTACCGGAAGTTACCTGGTTTTATGGTGCCCAGGTTTGCATAGCACATTCCTAGCAGAGCGGCTAAGATCCCCTATGGTGGTCCAGCTGCAGATACTAGGGACAATCATGGTATGCCTAGAGGTAGAGCCTTCTCCATAGCAGGAGGTAAGCTACCGATCTCCCTTCCTTCTACAAAGGAGTGCCGAGTTGCCATGGGTGAAGTTCAGAAAACTTTTCAAACTTTCCTTATGTTCTGTTCAGTCCAGACAGTCTTGTAGCCACTGTATTGTGTTTGCTGCTTTGTTTTAGTACCTTGAAATGCAGGCATGGCTCTTAGGGGCCACCAGGGATTGCAGCTGAGATCTTTGATTTACATCTTGTGCCTTTGAATACTACTTTGAGACCCATGGCTCAGAGGTGATAAAATCAGTGTCAATGACACAAGGTAAATAGAGCTCCGAGGATCACAGTTTACTTTCTGAGGCTCACACTGAGACATTACACTGTCTTTTTTGCTAAGATAAATGCATTCACCAGTGCAGAATCTTTTTAAAACTTGTTGCCATACCTCATAACGTGAATATATATAAAAAAAAAAAACAAGAATAGGTAAAACAAATAAGTCTGGCTTGGGTAAGCTGGTGAGATTTTTTTTATTAATTTGGGGGAGGATGTGGCCTAATGGCTAAAGCGGTCGACCTCACAGCTGGGGAACTGGGTTCAAGTCTCGACAACAATGCTGAGCATCCTGTGATTTTGGGCAAATCACTTAACCTCCCTGTGCCTAACATAAAAAAGTTAGGGTGTCTGTCTGTAATGAAACCAGTGCTCATGTAAAGCCCTCTGATACCTTTGGGTTGCGTTTAGGCTATATAAGACTCTATAAAAAATGAATGCAAGGTTATGCCACATAAATAAAAAGGAAAATGCCACCTAAATTTGGTGCCTTATGCGTACAAATTCTTTTTTTAATGTAACAAAAATACCAACCACATATATTATTAATAAAACTGTGTGGCCCTTTCTAGTAGCCAAGTGTACTTAGAAGCAGTGCAGAGAACCTTTGTAGATGTAATGAACATCACAGGAAAATATGATACCTAACGAGGAAAGAAAATGTGCTATTTGCTCTGTATGACTGTAACCTGAAGATGTAGTTCAAACACAAAAGAATGACTAAAAGATAAAAAACGATAATGATAATGATGGGGAGAGGAATTGGCCTTACGGCTAGGATGGTCGACCTCAAATCTGGGGAGCCAGGTTTGAGTCTCGTCAAGGACGTGCAACATCCTGTGATTCTGGGCACATCACTTAATCTCCCCGTGCCTAACCAAAATGAATGTGTCCTCATGTAACTCAACTGGTGCTCATGTAAAGCGCTCTGATACCTGATAAAACTCCATAAAAAACATAACGTATGGAAAGCAAAAAGAATTGGCAGATCTGCAAACTTAAAAAAATATTTCACAACATGAGGACAAGTCAGGGCTTTGAAAGGGGCAGAGTCTCATGCAGAAAACTGCTTTTCTTACAGGCTCTTTTCTTTGCCTCCTTTCCCCCTTGATTAGCTCTCCTCCAAAAAAAACTAAAAGAAAAAAACTTGCTGAAGCTATTGCCGCCAATATGCTGTAGTATGTTCACAACCCTTAATGGGCATCAGCTGTTCAAATCCTCCAAAAACAGCTATATAGCTTCTATTGTGCAGCCGTTTACAGATGTTTTCCCTCCCAACATGTGATATCGGTTCCTCACAGGGTGACCGTATAGAGAAAGCCAATATCGTGTGTTACACAGTGAGACCGTGTTAGTTGGCAAGCCTGCATTGGAAAGTAAAGTGTGGCCTACCTTCTCTCTCACTGAAGTGCACTTCCTTTAGGTGGCTGTGCAGATGTAATTGGGCAAAATGTTGCAACTCACAGTGGAAGACAGCCAATGGATGAATTGGCTGACCCATATCTCCATGCTGTACGTTGAAATGGGTGGAGGCAAAATGTCGATGACAAATGAACTGACCAATGAATGAAGAGAGTGGATCTAAAGCCCCTCAATGTATGTATGTATATAGCTGTGCTTTTTATTTATGCTTGGTTTTTTTTTTAAAGGAGGATGGAAAACAGACACCATTGTCTCAAGAGCACACCTATTGAGTAAAACTGTTACCTCTATGCTTTGTATTTACTTACAAGTGATCATAAATCAAATTGTTGTAACATTGATAAAGAGCAAATAAAACCAATAACAAAGTTCATATTCATTATATGGGCCATGTGGATTAATGCAGGTGTGCATAGCAAATATTTTCTTTTTCTGGGAATTTGTAAAAATGCAGCATGCGTAGAAAGAGGAAAAAACGAGGAGAAATAAAAGTATTTCTTCTTATTGCACCTCCCTGGGGAGGAGTTGGTAGGATTATTTTGCATTGCCACGTTTACGAAATGTTGTAAATCTGGGAGTGCGGCAGAATCCATGGTTATTGGGAACACCCACAGCAACACCCGTGGCATGCCCCTTTCACGCAAAGTGATGCACCGTATTTACAAGGCCATAGAAAGCCACGCAGGGTGGCTTTGTGTGGCCTTGTAAATATAAGGCCAGGACACTGAGCCGCTGGTGCATCAAAACTGTGATGCACCGTTAGTGCAAGGGGCTTTTAAATAAGCACCTCTGTTTTTTTTAGCTACACCTTTAACCCTGCCTCCGCGCAGCCGCGCTCACTTGCCCCGGCCCCATTGCATGCAGCATCATAGTTCCCATACCTTTTTTTATGCACTTCAATCGCTGAACACAACCAGGACTGGCTTCAGCGCTGGTGGCGCCCGGTGCGACGATCTTTTTTGGCACCCCCGCTCCCCCAGTCCTCCTCATCGGATTCCCTCACTACCACTAGCAAAAGAGCCCCTCATCTCTCCATAGCTGCTCTCTCGCATACATTTAATTAATTTTAACGCTCTGTTAAAGCCTGGCTTTACTAATCCGCTCAGCTATCCACATAAAATACAAATCTGCTCTTTGCGGCAGGTATATTAACCCTGTGTGCTACTTTATCCTGAGTCAAAACTGCTACTAGACAAAACTCCGATTTCTCTCTCTAGCAGAAGCATTAATCACAATCTTGGCATTTGTTTTGCTGCTTGAAAGCTGGAGGCACAAGGAACTCTGCAGCAGATACTTTTTAATCATAACACAGCGCCCCCCCCCACCTCCCAATGAGGTCAGTCACCCCTCAAGGTCAGTGCCCAGTGCAGCCGCGTCGGCTACACTGCCCTAGATCCAGCCCTGCGAGCACATGTGGGGCCTCATTTATGAAAAGTGACGCATCGCTGCGTGAAAACAGCGATGCTTCACTTTTCACTGCGCCCTCCTTGCAACACCAATGATGCGTCATATTTACAGTATGACACTGCGCAAGGAGTTACAGATATGTCAGTATTTCTGATGTATCTGTATGGCGCAAAAGTGACGTATTTCTGGAGTGTGTCACCAAAAGTGACGCACCAGCGGCGTAAAAGTGACGCATAGCCTCATAAATGAGGCCCCTGGTCACTCTTCTCCCGGGAATTCTGAGTGCCTTCAGCACGAACCCTCAATAATTTCTCTCCAGAACCAGGACAACGAGAAACTGAGTAGCTTGCCAAAAATCCGCTCTGCGCAGGGAGGAGATTCTTACATGTCGATAATGTTCAAACCTTCGCTAAGGAAGCCCATTTTTACAGCAGACCTTCACCTGCATGGCAGATGTATTGCCACTAGGTGGCAGTGGTCTGCAAGGTATTATTCTTCCTGGTACTTCAGCGTGGTTTTTTTTTCTGCCTGTCTGCAATATGAAAGAAAACTGAAAGAAATTGCTCGCAGTCAGACGATGTAATTATTACTGGTTGGCCACTGTATATCTACGAGACCGTGCGCTCACTGTCAGTCGATGTCCAGATTGGACGCATTGGTTCTCATAAATGTGCCGGAAGTGGTCAATAGTATGTCTTAGGAAGCTCTCGTTTTAGAACTCAAGTTCGGATCTCCCTTACGGCTTTAGTGCTGTGCCCAGGGCCTAAATTTGGTGACAGGACGAGCGTGTACCTATACCCCTTGGTAGGTATGTTTAAGGCTATTTTTGCAGGCAAGGTTGACACTACTTCACTTCAGGGGCACCCTCCTGGTCAGGGCACAAGTCCTAAAAAAAGAATTAGGGGGACGCTGATGTCACAACAGGAAGTGACGCCACGAAAGGTGGCTTGCACCATCAGACTCATTGCCTCCCCTCGCCCACCCCTTAGATGCGATTGCATCAGAGAAGCCAGCGCGTGAGCAGCGTTCTGAATGGGCTCCAGTCTCACCCCAGAGAGGCCAAAGAGTGAATGTGTGGCTCCATTTGCTCCAGTTATCGAGCTCCCGGTAAAATAAGTGGGGGGACACCATCCACCCGCGTGGTACCCCGACTCGAGCCCTGCGTCCTGGTGCAGGATGGGCAGTTTGCCGAAATATTGTGCTGCAAGGATGCGTGCACGTGCGATCAGTAACTCCGAAGTCCCTCTGTTGCAGCGCTCTCCGAACAGTGTGCTGGCACTGCAGCCTTGTAGCAAACATTTTCATAGCAGCTGCAAGCCACAATAGCAGAGACTGGTCACTCTTCCGTGTTAGGCTTGTACTCTGGTAAACAGGAACCATGTAACCACTGCTTAAAATGGGCCGGGTCTTGCCAGTGCTCAGCACCGGAAGTGCTGAGACGGGTCCCTAACAGGCTCTCCATTTTTGCCCTCACTATCAGGATGAAAAAAATAAATCCCCCCTTTGAGAGACACCCCAGTTTTTTTCATCCCACAAAAAGCCCTGCTTGTGATGATTTTCAGCACTATTTTGTCAATGGAGCGTGCCCCGTACAGAGGAGGACAGTTATCAGACTTGTTTCTGTTACTGGGCGTCGTCACTAGGTGGCGCCCTGAAACTTAGCCCCCTCACCATGTAGAGCCCTAGCTGTGCAAGACAGTGGCGTAACGAAACTTGAGGGGGCCCCCCCGCAAACTACATGGACGGGGCCCCTCACCCATCCTCTGTGCCAGTCTAGAGCTCTCAGGCCAGCGACCCGCCGTACTGCAGGGGACGCCGGGCTAATGTAACGCCACTGTCACCAATCCAGCCGTTATAAGTAACACTGGATGGTGGAGTCAAAGGTTGGGCTTAGTCTGCCAGCAGGCTATCATAGGTGGTGGTCCATTCATCACAGGGTCCCTGCCATCAGTAGGCCGGGGAAGTTTGCCAAAGTTTAGGTGGGTTTCCTGATGCAGACTCCTGTCATGATATACATCGGGCCCACTCATCGTTCAGTTTTGAGAAAAATAGTGCATCCACTGCTCCTTCTCGTTTCCGTTTTAAAACCTTAGACAATGCGACAATGCAGTATTTCAAAAGCAGATGTAACTACAAAGAGCAAATTTTGATAATTCATTGTTATTAGTAGACAATAGCAATCTTAAGAGGCATTGCATAGCTTCATACACACTGTGACCCCAATTCCATCACAGTCTCTCTCTCTCTCTCTCTCTCCTCTCTCTCTCTCTCTGTCTCTCTCTCTCTCAGTCAGTCTCTCTCTCTCTGTCATTCAGTCTCTCTCAGTCAGTCTCTCTGTCAGTCAATCTGTCAGTCAGTCAGTCTGCAGTTTCTCTCTCTCTCTGTCAGTCTGTCAGTCAGTCGGTCTCTCTATCTCTGTCAGTCTCTCTATCGCTCTCTTTCTGTCAGTCTGTCTCTCTCTCAGTCAGTCAGTCTCTCTCTCTCTCAGTCAGTTTCTCAGCCAGTCAGTCTCTCAGTCAGTCAGTATTCAGTCTCTTTGTCAGTCAGTCTCTATTCTCTCTCCATTCTATCTCTCCATTCTCTCTCTCAACTCTGTCCACTCTATCTCCACTGTCTCTCTCTCCACTCTCTCTCCAATGTCTCTCCACTGTCTCTCTCGCCACTGTCTCTCTCTCCACTTTCTCTTTCTCTACTCTCTCTCTCTCTTTCTTTCTCTCTACTCTCTCTCCACTCTCTCTCCGCTGTCTCCCTCCACTGTCTCCCTCCACTCTCTCTCCACTCTCTCTCTCCCTTCTCTCTCTCCACTCTCTCTCTCGCCACTCTCTCTCTCTCCACTCTCTCCCTCTCTCCACCCTCTCTCCACTCTCTCTCCTCTCTCTCCCCTCTCTCTCCTCTCTCTCTCCTCTCTCTCTCCACTCTCTCTCTCCACTATCTCTCTCCACTCTCTCTATCCACTCTCTCTCCTCTTGCTCCACTCTCTCTCCTCTCTCTCTCCTCTCTCTCTCCTCTCTCTCTCCACTCTCTCTCCACTCTCTCTCCACATTCTCCACTCTCTCTCCACTCTCTCTCCACTCTCTCTCTCTACTCTCTCTCTCCATTCTCTCGCCACTCTCTCTCCACTCTCTCCCCACTCTCTATCTCTCCACTCTCTCTCTTCTCTCTCTCTCTACTCTCTTCTTTCTCTCTACTCTCTCTCCACTCTCTCTCTCTCTCCAATCTCTCCACTCTCTATCCACTCTCCCTACTCTCTCTCTCCACTCTTTCTCTCCACTCTCTGTCTACTCTCTCTCCACTGTCTCTCTCCACTGTCTCTCTCTCCACTCTCTCTCTCTCCACTCTCTCTCGCTCACTCTCTCCACTGTCTCTCCATGCTCTCTCCACTCTCTCTCTCCACTGTCTATCTCCACTCTCTCTCCACTCTCTCTTTCCACTGTCTCTCTCCACTGTCTCTCCACTCTCTCTATTCTCTCTCCACTCTCTCTCACTCTCTCTCCACTCTCTCTCCACTCACTCTCCACTCTCTCTCCACTGTCTCTCTCTACTCTCTCCCTCCACTCTCTCTCCACTCTCTCTCCACTCTCTCTCCACTGTCTCCCTCCACTCTCGCTCTCAACTCTCTTTCCACTGACTCTCTCTCCACTCTCTCTCTTCACCCTCTCTCTCTACTCTTTCTCTCTACTCTCTCTCTCCACTGTCTCTCTCCACTGTCTCTCCACTCTCTCTCTCTCTCCACTCTCTCTCTCTCCACTCTGTCTCTCTCCACTCTCTCTCTCACTCCACTCTCTCTCTCACTCCACTCTCTCTCCACTCTCTCCCATTCTCTCTCAAAAAGTAGTGTGCGTTGTCATGGGCGTCCGCAGAAATGTTTCCAGGGGGGGCACATTTTTAACTTCATCACCATCCCCCTTGCACCCTTCTTCCCTCTGCCTTGCATCCTTCTCCCCCTCCCACTTGCACTCTTCTCCCCCTCCCCCTTGCACCCTTCTCCCCCTCCGCCTTGAACCCGTTTCTACCTTGCACCATTCTCCCCTCTGCCTTGCACCATTCTCCCCTCTGCCTTGCACCCTTCTCCCCTCTGCCTTGCACCCTTCTCCCTTCTGCCTTGCACCCTTCTCACCTCTGCCTTGCACCCTTCTTCCCTCTGCCTTGCACCCTTCTCCACTCTGGGTTGCACCCTTCTCTCCTCTTCCTTGCACCCTTCTCCCCCTCCACCTTGCACCCTTCTCTACCTTGCACCCTTCTCCCCTCTGCCTTACACCATTCTCCCCTCTGCCTTGCACCCTTCTCCTCTCTACCTTGCACACTTCTCCCCTCTGCCTTGCACCATTCTCCCCTCCACCTTGCTCCCTTCTCCTCTCTGCCTTGCACCCTTCTCCTCTCTACTTTGCACCCTTCTCCTCTCTACCTTGCACCCGTCTCCTCTCTGCCTTGCACCCTTCTCCCCTCTACCCTGCATCCTTCTCCCCTTCCCCTTGCACCTGAGGTTCTGTGAATTCTGAACCCTTGGGTTCCATTTTGTGCATGGTAGCCATTTTGTGGTTTCCCTCACATAGGCCTATGACTGTGGCTGAACAAGTCTTTAGGACACATACATCTTAGCTTGAGTTTGTGCTGACTCCTGTTTGACCTGAGTGAACTGACCCTGTTGCCTGAAGCTGACCTTGTTAAACCAGTTCCTGCCCTTTAGCTGATCAAGATTGAGGATCAAAGCACAGGACATTGTAGAGTTTGGTATGCACACACACACACCCTTTATCCTGTTTCTTATCTGTTTCTGTTCCTTCTTTTATGGTCTGTTTATGATATGGGTTGTGGTCCTTTTATTATGGGTTTGTCCGGCTTGTGTAAGAAGGAATGTTAGGCATTTTGCAGGCTTGCAAAAGCTAGGACTGCCCCTTACTTGTATGCCGAAGTTTGTAACCCTAAACATATAAAAGGCCTCTGTTTTCTGTATTCTTCAGACTACCTCATTCAGTTGCTACGGCTTCTGTGTGACGTGGCCTCACTTATTCAATTTAATAAAGATGTCTTTTCATATTTTCAGCTTCTGTGCCAAGTTCTTTTTATTAGTAAGTATTCCCTGAGAATGAAGATTTCAGTTCTTCAAATGGCGCGGCCACCGTGGGCTTCATCAGAGAAGGGACTTTCTGTGGGAGTGATCTTGTCAGAGGACTGAAATCTACTGAGGAGGACAGAACAGGATTCTACTAAGGAGGTACTCTGTGCACAGGGATTCTGGAGATTCTTTGATTCTGCAGCCCAGTATATTTCTGATCTTCCTGATTTTGATCCTCCACATGATGTCACTCCTGACTGAGAACCTTTTTGGTGTGAGTATTCTAAAAAAGACCGTTAGGTCATGTAGAACTTGACAGTTAGAATTTGGATAACCTTTTGATTAGTAAGAATAAGAAGTACAAGTGGGTCGCTCCCACGACTTTGTTTGGTTTCTTGGTTTTGATTTGGTTATTGCAATTACCAAAGCCGAGGGGTTTGGTTTCTTGGTTTTTGATTTGGTTATTGCAAATTACCAAAGCCGAGGGGCTTGTATTTTTGCGAGTGTATTGGTAGAGATAACCCCTTGAAGTTTGAAGCTAGATTAGTGAGCTATAAAATGCCTAATCTTAGCAAATTTGGGACTGTAGCTTTGGAACTTTGGAATTTGAGTTGGCCAACTTTGGATTTGTATAGGTTTGGATATGCGAATTGCAATTTGTGTAGGCAGGTAATGAGGAGATACTTCTCCATTTGGTTTAGTTGAACGGTGCACGTACGAAAAGTACCTTAAGCACCACTTTGATTATAATACTTGCGTATTCCGCAGTATTTTTGGCATGCCTGTTTGTAAGCTCACATGGAAAAATGTTTTGCTTTTTTGGAAGGTACCATAGTGTGATGTGAAGTAAATTAGCCGGCCCCCCTAAAGGGAATATCTAAATAGGTTTAGATTTACAAACATATTTCTTCCTTGGTGATTTTGTATCCCCAGGGAATTAAAATATGACATAATACAAAACAAGGATCCTTTGTTCCTCGCAGTTTTATGAATGAAGATATGCAGAACGATTTTGTTTGGTGTTCTGCTAGCCAAAGCTAGTGCATTGAGTGTATTTGCGCTTCTTGGACATACATCAGACTGTTGGGCTGTTTTTGCAGTCTTTTGAAACACTATTGAGAAGCGTTTCTTGTAAATATGACTTACAACTAGTATTTACAAATGGTTTGGTTTAAGTACAGTCTGTGGGCTGTCCTCGGTTTCTGTCCTGAGTATTGATTTGTGGGTTAAATTTGTGTTTAAATGTCTATGTGGTTTTCACATTAGTGCAAACTTCTGTAAGTGAATAGCGATGGCGCTATTCACGAGATGCATGGCTAAAGCGCGCTGTATTGTGTGTCCTGAGTGTTTTGACCCCTTTCTGTTTATGTCTGAAATTAGCTCAATGTCTGTTCGTGGTTTTTCTTGATGTTTTCAGTCTATTAAGCAAAATGTCTAAAATGCTTAAAAACTAAAATTTAAATTCACATTCACTAGGAATAAAAAAAGAGCCTCAAAAACGAAAACGGTGTATTTTGTAGGAAAACAAACTTATAGCATTTTTTACTTACATACATTGTATGAGAAATTACCAGGCAAGCACTTCAGCTGAAGTACATTTTTTGCTGAACTCAGACGCATTGATATGTCTTAGTTTGAAAAAGACTGTCACCATGCTCATGTTATGATACTGAGAGGAGAACTTTTATTACCTCTGAGCAAATAGCTGTTGTCTTGGCAGGTCACAGAATAAACAGGAGTATTTATTCAGCCAGGACTTTGCCCTTTGCTAAAACACGGGTGAATCTTTACATTTTAGATTGTTGTTTTCAAAAGGTTCCAAACCTAAGGTTCATTATTTTGTAATACAGGAAGACATTTTAATTAAGGGTTTTCCTCTCTCGCATATTCTTGGCTCTGTTACTAAATAAAATTGTCCTTTTTAGAAAGAAAAAATGTGGCGCCAAATTTTGTCATGTTTCAAGTTAGGCGTCTGTGCTTGGGCTTATAAATGAATGCGTCTAAAAATGATAGGCAAGGGATGCAGCTTGCTCTTATATGTGGAATTATCAAAAATAATTGGGTTTATTAAAAAAAATTATTATTATGAAAAATAATTATTAAAAATAAGTGCTACAAAATTCATTTTTTACTATTCATGAAGCTTAATGCTCATACTATGACATCCTAGCATTAAAATTTAATTTAAGTTGTGCTATACCGCATAATGAGAACATTAGCATATGGAATTTCACTTAGCGCAGGAGTACAAAACTAATTTTTCTAAAGATTTACATGGGATATGTCTTATTAAAAATCTCTGTAATGTGTAAAGAACATTCTGAGTATGATTAATATGTAACATACTTATAGGATATTTATTTTTAAGTGCCCCAAATATCAAAGTCGAATTTGGGTATTTGTGCCATTTATAATAGCTTTAAAGTGCTTTAGGCTTCAGTAAATGCATACATTTAGGTATAAAACACAAATTTGCAGGTTGTTCCCATTTGGCGTTGCGTTTAATGGCTCAGTGAGCCAATGTGCCTGGTGCAGAGGTTTGAGTTTAATATCAGGGTTGAAGGTTTTTAACTTTGGCTGGACCTAACTGAGACCTTCATCAATCTAAGGTTGATGAAATGAGTACCATTGCAAACAAGCATTTGTTCTAAAAACTGGTATGTGTGTTATTATGTTTTGCGAATTAGTCACAGTAACTGTTTTAATAATCTAAGTATAAAAATAAATTGTAGCCCCTAACAGGAGTAATATATATATATAATGTGTTTTAAATAGGGTTGGTTATTGCAGGTTAGAAAGAGTTGGGAAGGTTTTTTGTATTTTTTCAGCCTTAAGAGTGAGAAAGAGATAGAGGGCTGAGGAGCCCGCAAGGCAGATTTTAACCTTAAGGTCAGTAAGGTGGGAGTTAGGAGTAAGTGTAAACAGATGGAGAAACGGTTGCTTGGAAAAGCAGGGCCTCAAAGGGTGTTGGCGCACGGGACACGCAGAGTGTCAGTGAAAGAATTTTATTTTTGGAAAGTTAAAAGGGCTTCATGTTGCAAGGTGCCTGACAAGATGGTAACAGTTAAGTAATGGAAATTTATTTTTGTGTTTGTTAATGTGTATCATGTTTTGTCTTCTGATTAAAAGTTATAATTGATATTTGTTTGTTATGAGAAATGTCTCTCTTTTGTGTGTTGTGTATGGTTTTTTTTTTTCTGCCTACAGATCATTCATGGATTGTTCTGGGTGATTTGAGGCTGACAAGACACGTGAGTTTGGTTGGTTGAAAGGAGATGTGTTTTTTCATAAACTCCCTTGGAAAGAAATGTTCATGTATTTTTTATGTTTGTGTATTTGGTCCTATCATGAATTGTTCTTGCTGGTCCTGTATGTTAGAAGAGAGACAGTATAATTATATTCGACAGCAGATATCCACTAAATGGTGATCTACTGTCAAAAGGAGGGTAGAGATTTTTAGCCTGACAAATTAAGCAGGCCCGAATCTTGGTAGTACATGACGTGGGGTCGTGCTTCACCGCTCATTTATGTATGCTATTGTTTTACAGCAAGTATATCTGATGGCTTGACATGTGCGTTTTGTGCGTTTTAAAAAAAAAATGTTTAGCATGTTTTTGTTTTATGTTGCTGCTCTTGATTCTATTACAAGTTTACCTGTGTTGTGAAGGGATATACATGACGATGCGTATCGCTCCACAACAGTTGGGTTGATTTGCTAAATTCCACAGATGTGATATTTTCATTTTGTGAACACGACACAGACAACACTTCACCAGTGTATGTCAAATTTGGCTATAATAGTATTTAGGAAAAATAAAAGAGATATACAGAATCAAAGTGTGTCATCTGCAATTAGTCACGACACTGTCCTCTTCCCTTAAAGGAACAGACAGCCCTAAATTTATGTATCCTGATTGGACGTAAGGATAAATTATAGATTAGTGACTCTTGTACATGATGACCTAATTTCTATATTACATTACTCAGTTTTGTTCTGCTTCCTAAGTAGTATATGGCTTTGTACCATAAAGGAAACCAGGTTTAATTTTTCCCTGAAGAAGGAACTGGAACATTAGCTGAGATTACCGTATATGGTGTAGCGGCCAGCGGTAGAGTTTAAATTTGTGTATTATTTTGACCTTTTGTGTATCACCCATACTCTTAGTATTGTGTCACATGCCTGACTATCACCCAAGCGCATCGTGCCTAGTTATTGGGATTTTAGCTGTGTCCTAGTTCCATTTCCCTTTTCCATATTCTTTTCACCAGTTAGCCCATTTCTTTATTGTTGGTGAATTATTCAGGTTCACACTTTCAGATTGCAATAATGTACCATGGACCCCCATCTTATGTATAATTCCCTTTTGTATAACCAGATTGTTTTCCCCTGATAATCTGTATTATGCGATTTTTCTTTTGAGATGTTCTAGATAAGGAATTTAGGAACACCTATATGTAATCATTGAGATAAAATGTGTTTACCCCATTAGACGATGCCACTATGTGTGAGGACATCCATTCAGATAGAATTCCCATGTCGCTATCTACCTTTAGATGGTGAAGGATATGCTCTCACACGGAAACCCAATTGAAGAGCCTAGAGGCACTGTTTTGCCTACTGCCTTTGTTTTTGTATTGCCTTTGAGAATGACAGTGTATTTCAACGCAGAATTGTCCCATGGCGTATGGCCACTCCTTTGAAGATCGCAGGCCACCTGTTTTCAGTCCCCTTGTTATACAATGAACTGTTTAAAGCATCGCACTTTCTCCATCAGACGGCAATGGACATCACAGAACCAGAATTTCAGTGCAAAAGAGCGCCTGTCATGTACTGGTAACCTCTGACAGTGTGCAGTCCCTTGAGTCCCTTGGCCTGAGTTTTGGCCACACACCCCCTTTTCCTTTGCTCCAACGGAAGTGCAGTGCACCGGAGGATCCAAGATTGGCAAAAGGCACTCCATTCTGGTGCCCATGAAAGAGCAGCCTGAGCGTCCTCTTACACTGAATGATGAGTGTTGGAGTCTGAGAATGGTCCCGGGTCTGCACGAGATGATTTGTGCTCATGATCAATGAAGATCATGCTATCTGTAGTGTCTGCCGCAGAGGAGAGATACCGGTGCACTGCCTTGAGACATTGAGACTTTTGAATGAGCTATGAGTGTTTGCCAGGAGGGCACTCCAACGGATACTGAGAAGCACCATTTACATGAAAGGCCTGAATGAAGAGGCCCATGCGGAAGAAAACAACAAAAGAAGATTTGATGGACAATAGAAGCCTGCCAGAGAGGCTTTTGAATGGACTCTGGGCATAGTTGGTTTCACAAGTGGTTTCCGTGCGATTGCATATAATGGATGTTAGGAGACTGATTCTTATTATATTGCTGGCATTGTTTTAAAGTAGTATTCTGTTTAGTAAAAGCAGAATAAAGTCCATTCTCTGTGGAAGAGTATTCCCTTTTCACCTCTCGCCACTGTTTCACCTGAACATATAATAAGTTACTGAAATGCATAGGAGCCATAGAGCCATAAAAATGTTACTAGATAATTTTAGGATTTGCTTTCTGCTTAGGGTTGTGAAAAACAATAAATTTTGTTTGTAATAGTGGTCATTACTTTCTCCTGTTGTCTATATGTTCTTAAAAACGTGTTTTCTAGTGTTTTTAAGCAAGATGTTGTCTCTGATGGGTGGGATTGATTTTGCTACCCAGTTGACATCTGTACCCACCTCCCAACCTATGTCTCTTCCTACTACTACTTCTTTGCATTCTTTCCATACTTTACCTGAACATGAACTGGTTAGGAGGTCAGAGTTTACTAATAAATCCTTTGTACAGCTTCTGCATCAACACCAGTTAGTAATGAACACCACAAATTGTTGGGTGTGTGGTTTTATGCCACATACTACAGATAGAGGTATTCCCTATTTGGTTCTGTCATTTAGTTACAATGGGTCTGTATGGGCATATCAGACGATGTTTATTTATGCCAACGAAGTCTATCCCTTGTGTTCCATGAAAGATAACTCGAGTAATAGTGCCTTAGTGAAGGGAATAACGGATAATATTGATATCGATTCAGACACAGACTGAGTGATTGCCTATGTAAGGGCAAAAGGAGGGTCTGAGGTTCTGTGAATTCTGAACCCTTGGGTTCCATTTTGTGCATGGTAGCCATTTTGCGGTTGCCCTCAAATAGGCCTATTACTGTGGCTGAGCAAGTCTTTAGGACACGTACACCTTAGCTTGAGTTTGTGCTGACTCCTGTTTGACCTGAGTGAACTGACCCTGTTGCCTGAAGCTGACCTTGTTAAACCAGTTCCTGCCCTTATGCTGATCAAGATTGAGGATCAAAGCACAGGACATTGTAGAGATTGGTATGCACACACACACCCTTTATCCTGTTTCTTATCTGTTTCTGTTCCTTCTTTTATGGTCTGTTTATGACATGGGTTGTGGTCCTTTTATTATGGGTTTGTCCGGCTTGTGTAAGAAGGAATGTTAGGCATTTTGCATGCTTGCAAAAGCTAGGACTGCCCCTTACTTGTATGCTGAAGTTTGTAACCCTAAACATTTAAAAGGCCTCTGTTTTCTGTATTCTTCAGACTACCTCATTCAGTTGCTACGGCTTCTGTGTGACGTGGCCTCACTTATTAAATTTAATAAAGATGTCTTTTCATATTTTCAGCTTCTGTGCCAAGTTCTTTTTATTAGTAAGTATTCCCTGAGAATGAAGATTTCAGTTCTTCACACCCTTCTCCCCTCTACCTTGCACTCTTCTCCCCTCCGTCTTGCACCCTTCTCCTCTCTGCCTTGCACTCCTCTACCTTGCACCCTTCTCCCCTCCGCCTTGCACCCTTTTCCTCTCTACCTTGCACCCATCTTCCCTCCGCCTTGCACCCATCTCCTCTCTGCCTTGCACCCATCTCCTCTCTGCCTTGCATCTTCTCCTCTCTACCTTGCACTCTTCTCCCCTCTACCTTGCGCCCTTCTCCCCTCCACCTTGCACCATTCTCCCCTCCGCCTTGCACCTTTCTCCTCTCTGCCTTTCACCCTTCTCCCCTCTACCTTGCACCCTTCTCCCCTCTGCCCAGCACTCTTCTCCTCTCTGCCTTGCACCCATCTCCTCTCTACCTTGCACCCTTCTCCCCTCCCCCTTGCACCCTTCTCCCCTCTACCTTGCACCCTTCTCCCCTCCGCCTTGCACCCTTCTCCCCTCCACCTTGCACCCATCTCCTCTCATTCTTGCACCCTTCTCCTCTCTACCTTGCGCCCTTCTCTCCTCTACCTTGCGCTCTTCTCCCCTCTACCTTGCACCATTCTCCCCCCTACCTTGCACCCTTCTCCCCTCCACCTTGCACCCTTCTCCCCTCCACCTTGCACCCATCTCCTCTCCGCCATGCACCCTTTTCCTCTCCGCCTTGCACCCTTCTCCTCTCCGCCTTACACCCTTCTCCCCTCCGCCTTGCACACTTCTCCCCTCCTCCTTGCTCCCATCTCCTCTCTGCCTTGCACCCTTCTCCACTCTACTTTGTGCCCTTCTCCTCTCCGCCTTGCACCCTTCTCCCCTCCGCCTTGCACCCTTCTCCTCTCTGCCTTGAACCCTTCTCCCCTCTGCCTTGCACCCTTCTCCTCTCTACCTTGCACCCCTCTCCTCTCTACCTTGCACCCTTTCCCCTCCCCTTTGCACCATTCTCTCCTCCGCCTTGCACCCTTCTCCCCTCCGCCTTGCACCCTTCTCCTCTCTGCCTTGCACCCTTCTCCTCTCTACCTTGCACCCTTCCCCTCTCTACCTTGCACCCTTCTCCCCTCCGCCTTGTACCCTTCTCCCCTCTGCCTTGCATCCTTCTCTTCTCCACTTTGCACCCTTCTCCCCTCTGCCTTGCACCCTTCTCCCCTCCGCCTTGGACCATTCTCCACTCTGCCTTGCACCCTTCTCCCCTCTGCCTTGCACCATTCTCCCCTCTGTCGTACACCCTTCTCCTCTCTGCCTTGCCTCCACCTTGCACCCTTCTTCTCTCTACCTTGCATCCTTCTCCCCTCCCCCTTGCACCATTCTCCCCTCCTCCTTGCACCCTTCTCCCCTCCGCCTTGCACCCTTCTCTTCTCTACCTTGCACCCTTCTCCTCTTTACCTTGCACCCTTCTCCCCTCTGCCTTGCACCCTTCTCGCCCCCCTTCGCCCCCTGCGGACGCCCATGGTGCATTCTAACAAGAGTGCTTACCTGAGGACACCATTTTGCTGCCTCATCCCTTCTCATATATGAGCTTTGCCCTGGAGAATGCTCTCTCTGGGGGCCCCCACTCCCACCCTTGTCAGGGTCCTGAGCAGTGGTCTGTGCTGCCTCCTGCTCTCTGGGGCCCCCACCCCATCCTATTTCCTGGCCTCCTGTGCTCTGACTGAAGAGAAACAATGTTAACTTGTTACATTGCTTCTCTTCAGTCAGCGGGAGGGGCTCAGAGCAGGCTGCAGACAGCCTGCACCTTCTTTGGAGGGAGAGAGGCTTGCTTTATCGCAAGCCTCACAGCTCTCACTGAAGAGCTGAGGGGGCCCGGGCCCCCTTCATTTACTGAAGAGATTGGGGCCCCCGCACTGTGAGGGCTGCGGGGGCGTTTGTTACGCCCCTGGTGCAAGAATGTGAGCACATGATGCTAACCTTCTCCACATCTGGGTGGGGGAGGCCTACGAGACAGAACAAGATGTCGACACGCCATGAGTGAGTACTCAGCACTCTCCGTGAGCACATAGATGTGCCACTACTCAAAACTGGCATTTGTACAAGAGCTGGTTCCGAGAGATGGATAGAACAGGCACGTTGAGAGAAAATTCGGGAATGTGAGAGGGACTGCAGATCAGGAAATGTTGTTGTGCGACTTAATTTGTGCCAGTGGTTTCCGGTGCTTAGCACAGGCACTTATTTCTTAGGGCGGGCGGGTCTATTGACATACCTGAGTTCCAACTCACAGGTGCAACGTTTGTCATACTCAATCGGCACTTAACACCGTCACCCAGGAAAGAGCCCATATAACACTTTAAATCTATGCCTGGGTTATTTCAGTGTTGCATGTACCGTCTGACTCTCGAACTCAGAGGTCGCTCCCACTCGCTCCTCCTCGAGCCCTGCCTTCCAGAGATAGCTCAGCTGCATAGCGCCTGGTACCACTTGTGCATAGCGCTCCTGTATAGCGCCTGGTATCGTTTTACTTTAATTAATTAATTGTAATCTGCATTTGCCTGGTATCGTTTTTCAGCGGAATAATTTAATTTTATTAATTTGCTCAGTGCTCCTGCTTAGTGGCAACTTTATTGTCTATTCTATTTACAGCGCGTGTAGTGCATTTTGGCTATTTTAAGATCGACTGTGCCCCTGCTTAGAATCGCGCTACCCCACCGCCATTTTGCTGTTGTTGTTGCTGTTTACCTGTCCCCGTGTCTCCTCCCCGCTCCCGCCTCCCAAGCTGACCCTCCCACACACTAGCATCGATCTGCAGACCCCGTCCCCCTCTGCCTCTGTGACCGTCTGACTCTCGAACTCAGAGGTCGCTCCCACTCGCTCCTCCTCGAGCCCTGCCTTCCAGAGATAGCTCAGCTGCATAGCGCCTGGTACCACTTGTGCATAGCGCTCCTGTATAGCGCCTGGTATCGTTTTACTTTAATTAATTAATTGTAATCTGCATTTGCCTGGTATCGCTTTTCAGCAGAATAATTTAATTTTATTAATTTGCTCAGTGCTCCTGCTTAGTGGCAACTTTATTGTCTATTCTATTTACAGCGCGTGTAGTGCATTTTGGCTATTTTAAGATCGACTGTGCCCCTGCTTAGAATCGCGCTACCCCACCGCCATTTTGCTGTTGTTGTTGCTGTTTACCTGTCCCCGTGTCTCCTCCCCGCTCCCGCCTCCCAAGCTGACCCTCCCACACACTAGCATCGATCTGCAGACCCTGTCCCCCTCTGCCTCTGTGACCGTCTGACTCTCGAACTCAGAGGTCGCTCCCACTCGCTCCTCCTCGAGCCCTGCCTTCCAGAGATAGCTCAGCTGCATAGCGCCTGGTACCACTTGTGCATAGCGCTCCTGTATAGCACCTGGTATCGTTTTACTTTAATTAATTAATTGTAATCTGCATTTGCCTGGTATCGTTTTTCAGCGGAATAATTTAATTTTATTAATTTGCTCAGTGCTCCTGCTTAGTGGCAACTTTATTGTCTATTCTATTTACAGCGCGTGTAGTGCATTTTGGCTATTTTAAGATCGACTGTGCCCCTGCTTAGAATCGCGCTACCCCACCGCCATTTTGCTGTTGTTGTTGCTGTTTACCTGTCCCCGTGTCTCCTCCCCGCTCCCGCCTCCCAAGCTGACCCTCCCACACACTAGCATCGATCTGCAGACCCCGTCCCCCTCTGCCTCTGTGACCGTCTGACTCTCGAACTCAGAGGTCGCTCCCACTCGCTCCTCCTCGAGCCCTGCCTTCCAGAGATAGCTCAGCTGCATAGCGCCTGGTACCACTTGTGCATAGCGCTCCTGTATAGCACCTGGTATTGTTTTACTTTAATTAATTAATTGTAATCTGCATTTGCCTGGTATCGTTTTTCAGCGGAATAATTTAATTTTATTAATTTGCTCAGTGCTCCTGCTTAGTGGCAACTTTATTGTCTATTCTATTTACAGCGCGTGTAGTGCATTTTGGCTATTTTAAGATCGACTGTGCCCCTGCTTAGAATCGCACTACCCCACCGCCATTTTGCTGTTGTTGTTGCTGTTTACCTGTCCCCGTGTCTCCTCCCCGCTCCCGCCTCCCAAGCTGACCCTCCCACACACTAGCATCGATCTGCAGACCCCGTCCCCCTCTGCCTCTGTGACCGTCTGACTCTCGAACTCAGAGGTCGCTCCCACTCGCTCCTCCTCGAGCCCTGCCTTCCAGAGATAGCTCAGCTGCATAGCGCCTGGTACCACTTGTGCATAGCGCTCCTGTATAGCACCTGGTATCGTTTTACTTTAATTAATTAATTGTAATCTGCATTTGCCTGGTATCATTTTTCAGCGGAATAATTTAATTTTATTAATTTGCTCAGTGCTCCTGCTTAGTGGCAACTTTATTGTCTATTCTATTTACAGCGCGTGTAGTGCATTTTGGCTATTTTAAGATCGACTGTGCCCCTGCTTAGAATCGCGCTACCCCACCGCCATTTTGCTGTTGTTGTTGCTGTTTACCTGTCCCCGTGTCTCCTCCCCGCTCCCGCCTCCCAAGCTGACCCTCCCACGCTCCGCCCCCCCCACTACCCATTTATGGACAGATGGACCCACGCGCAGCGTCCACGCGCTACGGCCGCGCCGAAGGTGCGCCAAAGGTAAGCCCGTCTGCGCCCGTCCGCGCCAAGACCGCGCCCAGCGCCCGTCCCCCTGCTCTACGCCACCCCAACCCCCCAGAGTAACTTATGATGCCGCTACTCTCCTCGCCCTCAACGCCGGACGCTCCCCACTTTGCTGCGAAGCTACCCCAGGACGTACCCACGGCCCATTCTCCTGCCTCTCCTGTAAGTTCAACTGCGTCAGGACCCTCACCAAACACACATCTCCCACACACAGCTCCGAACCCACCGACTTGAAATGCATCCTACTGAACACCCGCTCGGTCCACAGACATGCAACCGAACTCTGGGACCTAATCGACACTGCGTCACCTGACATTGCCTTCCTTACTGAAACATGGATGAATGCATCTTCTGCCCCCGACATCGCCATAGCCATACCGGACACTTACAAGATTATTCGAAAAGACCGCACCGATCAAACTGGAGGAGGCATCGCCATCATCCATAGAAACACCATCAAAATTACAACCAGCTCTGACGTCAATCTTGCAACCGCCGAACACCTCCACTTTCAGATTCACACAGACCCCAGGACCACACTTAGAGGAACCCTCATTTACAGGCCCCCAGGCACCCGATCTCAATTCAGCGACGTCATCACTGACTTCGACAGCCCGCACGCCCTCGCCTCCGAGAACTACATTCTCCTAGGAGACCTCAACTACCACCTTGACAACATTCTCGACAACAACACCACCACCCTTCTGGACAACCTGTCCAATCTCGGACTCAAACAACTTTTTGACACCCCCACTCACATAGCCGGACACACGCTCGACCCTATCTTCACCTCCAGCAAGCACATCTCCTTCGATCATACTACAGCCCTCCACTGGACGGATCATAGCTGTGTTCACTTCAGCTACAAAACAACCCTGACCCACAACCGTTCACAACCCATTCCCCGAAGAAAATGGAACAAAATCACCACCGAACAACTCCTCACATCACTCAGCCAAAACACTCCCACCCTGGCAACGGATCCAGACCTAGCGGCCACCAACCTCAGACAATGGATTACCCACAGTGCGGACGAACTAGCACCCCTGAAAAAACACCAGTCGAAATCATCCAACAAAAAAGCTCCCTGGTTCAATGATGACCTTAAAAAATCCAAGAAGACATGCCACACCCTGGAGAAGAATTGGAGAAAAGAACCAACCTCAGACAACATGGCCTCCCTCAAGACAGCCACCCGCAAACACCACCAACTGATTCGATCCGCCAAGAAATCAGCACTTAAGGACCGTCTCGACAACAATTCTCATAACAGCAAGGAACTCTTCAATATCGTCAAAGAATTCACCAACCCTCCCGCAGCATCCAACGACATCACAAACTCCCAAGACCTCTGCGATGCGCTATCCTCCTTCTTCTACAACAAAATTGCCGACATCCACAACAGCTTCAAGAATACTCCCAATGACCAACTCACCCCACCCCCTTCAGATCCCACCCCTCCAACTAACTACCTCAACTCCTGGAACCCAATCACCATTGAAGACACTATTCGCCTCATGAACTCAATCCACTCAGGCTCACCTTCTGACCCCTGCCCCCACCACATCTTCAACAAAGCTGACTCCATCATCGCTCCCCAACTCCGCGATGTCATCAACTGCTCCTTCGACTCCGCCACCTTTCCAGAAATATGGAAACACGCCGAACTCAGCGCCCTTCTGAAAAAACCAACAGCAGACCCCTCAGATCTGAAAAACTACCGACCCATCTCCCTCCTCCCTTTCCCGGCCAAAGTCATCGAGAAAGCCGTCAATAGCCAACTAGCAGCCTTCCTTGAATCCAACAACTCCCTGGATCCCTCACAGAACGGCTTTCGAGCCGAACACAGCACCGAAACCGCCCTCATTGCGGCGACCGACGACATCCGAGCACTCCTGGACAACGGTGAAACAGTGGCCCTCATTCTACTCGACCTCTCCGCCGCCTTCGACACTGTCTGTCACAACACCCTCATACAACGCCTCAACAACATCGGCATACAAGGAAAAGCCTTGGACTGGATCATCTCATTCCTAGCCGGGAGAACACAGAGAGTCCGACTCCCCCAATTCTACTCAGAGCCCACCGAAGTCATCTGCGGCGTACCTCAAGGCTCCTCACTCAGTCCCACCCTCTTCAACGTCTACATGAGTCCCCTCGCCTCCATCGCACGTCAACACAACCTCAACATCATCTCCTACGCCGACGACACCCAGCTAATCCTTTCCCTCACCAAAGACCCCAACACCGCCAAAAACAACCTTCACGAAGGTATGAAAGAAGTAGCCGAATGGATGAAACAGAGCCGCTTAAAACTCAACTCAGACAAAACGGAGGTGCTCATCCTAGGATCCTCCCCCTCAGCTTGGGACGACTCCTGGTGGCCTTCCGCTTTGGGATCTGCGCCCACACCCACAGACCATGCACGTAACCTTGGCTTCATTCTAGACTCCTCCCTCTCAATGTCCAGACAAGTCAACGCCGTATCAACGTCCTTCGCATTCTCAAAAAGATCTTCCGCTGGATCCCCCTCGAAACAAGAAAGACTGTCACCCATGCACTGGTCACGAGTCGTCTGGACTATGGCAACACACTCTACGCCGGAACTACAACAAAATTGCAGAAAAAGCTCCAGCGCATCCAAAACGCATCAGCGAGACTCATATTAGACATCCCGCGCCAAGAGCACATCACCGGTCACTTAAAAAACCTCCACTGGCTTCCCGTCAACAAAAGAATTACTTTCCGCCTTCTTACCCACGCACACAAGGCCCTTTATAATCTAGGACCCGAATGCCTCAACACCCGACTGTCCTTCTACTATCCCACCCGCCAACTAAGATCATCCAATCAAGCCCTCGCCGCAGTCCCGCGCATCCGAAAAACCACCATGGGTGGCAGATCCTTCTCCTTCCTGGCTGCCAAGACCTGGAACTCACTCCCCACCCACCTCCGCCTTACTCAGAATCACATCTCCTTCAGAAAAGAACTGAAAACATGGCTATTCGATAAAAAGTAAACCCCTCCCTCCAGCGCCTTGAGACCCTCTGGGTGAGTAGTGCGCTTTATAAATGCATGAACTTGAACATGTGTCACCGGTTGGGCTGGATTTGGCCCTGTGTGCAGCAGCCTAACCTTTTTAAAATTCAAAGTCGCCCGCCTCATGATTAGGCACACACGCGCAGCCAGAAACTGCCTGGGCCCCTGCCTCTGCGTAACAGGTACATCAATCAGCGTAGTGCTACCAATGACCAGTCAAAACAGATTATTAGCCCGCCTTGTCCCTCCCTGGCGTTGAATCGTCAAGTGTCCCGAGAGGGACCAATTGAGCAATGTAGATCAGTGTCTCCAGTTTTCACCCACCCCAGCCATAGTGCTGCACTAGTCAGTCAGGTGAAGAAGGAAGCAGCGTGTCATTCAGTACAGGCCTCATAATCAGCTTAATTAAAAGGCAGTAAGTAAAGCTGCTTTTCCCTGAGGCATTGTGGAGCGTGGAACATAGGCACACGTGTGAGTTGAGCTGCTCGCTTCATAGTTCCCTCACTGTTCACTATTTAATTTTAGCACGACATAGGGTGACCAGGCACCCCGAATTTGCCAGGACGGTCCCTGTTTTTCACCAGCTGTCCCGGCAGATTTCAGGAAATTTAGCTCATGTCCGGGTTTTTAGAGAGGTGTAGACTGAAAACGGCGGGAAGTGCTTTTTTACCTTTTACAAAACAGGGATAGTTAGCAGTTGTATCAAGAAAGCAATTTCATTACCAGGCAAGGTACTGGGCTTACATTTTTTTTAAATGTATGTTCTTACTACCTGTTCCATAATTCTCTGCTGAGGAGCGCTGTAATTCTGTGGCCTCGCTTGAAGTAAAATTGTAGTCCTTCTTTTATTTTTGTGAAATGTCCCTGTTTTTGGCTTTCAAATTCTGGTCACCGTAGGACGACGTCCTGTGTGAGGTGATGCAGCGGGTCACACTCAAAAAGTAAAATGAGGAATGCATATTTGCATCTCTGGTGGTGGTATTCCCGTACTGCTAGCAGGATGGCTTATGATTTACTTTGCAGACAGAACCATGAGGAGTCAGCATTTTGTATTTTTTAAGCGAAAGCTGCATGCGGGGAAGACGGGCAGATAAATAACCATCCCGTAGGCTTGCGTTGCTATGCTTGAAAAGATGGTCTGTGAGAAAGCTTATGAATGGCTGTGCGCCTCCAGCACACACAGACAGGCCTGGTTATCTCCTCGCATTATTGCGAGTATGTGGTGATTATGAAAGTGATTTAACATACATAATAAAAGGCTTAAGTACCAAGGCCATGTCATAACATCGCTATCTATGAAAGACTAGAAGCATGTTTTTTTGTTGAAGTGCCGACCTCTGTTTGATAAAATTCAGGGTACAAGTCCTAAACAAGCATTTGCAATGCAATAGGTCTCGCATTAGGAAAGTTTGAGTATTGGTTTGAGGTTGGTATTGTAAATGACACATTTTGTATTTATGTGTTGGTTTTGAAAATAGCTAAATTATTAGCTTTGTCATTTACAATGCCAATAGTTTTAACTTTTGCAAATGTGGCATCTATAGCATTTGTAATGCAATATGTGTTGTATTTAGGTGACTTAGA